>NC_090306.1:9570000-9890681 GCF_039906515.1 Pseudorca crassidens | reverse complement strand
CTTGGACTTGCAGCCTCCAGAAGAATGAGAAAATAAATCTCTGTTGTTTAAGTCTCCCTGGGCATGGTATTTTGTTAAGGCCGCCCGAGCAGACTCAGACAACCAGTTTACTTTCTTTTTCATGATCAGGACACCTGCTATCCAGAATTTTCAGTTGCCGCAGCACTTGTGTTTTCTGTCTCATGTTCCATCTTTCCAGAAACTCTCCAAGGTGGGTGTTATCATCCTCAATTTACAGATGAGGAAATCGAGGCTCAGAGAGGCAAGCGACCTGCGCATGGATCAACCTTCAGAATGTGATGCCACGTCCACGCAGCTGGGCCCTCCTCACTCCAGAGTCAGGCCGTCTTTGGGGCCTCCCTCTGCCCTTGGCCTCCTGGTCCCCCTGCGGCTGACTCTGCAGGGACCTCAGGGCTGTGTCTCTGCTGTGTTTTCCCTGGAGCTCTGGCGGTCTCCCTGCTGGTCTCGCCCTTCTGAGCTCATTTGCAGCTGGTGTTGCCCTGCGGCCTTCAACAGCCTGCTTTTCCACGGTTTAGGTTTGGCAGGAACTGCGGCTCCTCCCTTCGTATCTCTTTCCCAAGTGAAAAGAGCTGACAAACTGACTTCGCTGGGGCCAGGCTGACATCTCTGAGCAAACACCTCCATTCACCACTTGTTTTCCGTGACTCGGATTTGGTGCTGCTGCTGTATTTCTACACATTCTGAGATACATCCCTGGGCATTAGTCAGGGACTTTACCTCATTTCCTGGTTGCAGCTCACCTGGAATCTTCAGGGCTTCCCAAACAAGCTAGGAAGGGGAGGCTCCCTGTCCTGGGTCTCCTGTCCCCGCCCCCCTACCCCCCACTGATTCCACATCCCTCCCCATAGCTCTTCCGTGTGTCAGAGCACCTGCCCCGTCTAATCTGCTCTTCTGTTTTGTTTTCGGTTTTCAGCTTACATCTGTTGGGAACCTTCTCATGCCAGACACCGCGTTATCTCAATCCTTTACATCCATTATCTCAATCCTTTCCCCCTCCCAGGAAGAAGCTGATAAACACGTTTAGGACAAGGAATATAGGACAGATAAGGTTTAATGGGTTAACCCTGGGACACTCTAGGAAAAACAGAACTTCCACCAAAGCTGTCTGTCTGCTGTAAATACAAAAGTATTTACAGTTAAGGAAGGCGGTGCATGGTTTGATTTAGTTTGATAGGAGGTACCTTCCTTTAAGAGCTTGAATCGTGTTACCAGGTGCTCAGTCACTTGTAGCCTCTTTTGCAAGGCTGTTCCCTTGGCGTGTATCATTACTCAGTAGATTCAACACAATGGTACTTACTAAGCACCTGCGGTGTGAGGGCATTATATTACTCTGGTAACACAAAGGAGGCTGCTGAACTCTTTTTCTTTTACTTAATTTTATTTTTGGCTGCGTGGGGTCTTCATTGCTGCCTCAGGCTTTCTCTAGTTGCAACGAGCGAGCGGGGGCTCCTCTTCGTTGCTGTGTGCGGGCTTCTCATGGCAGTGGCTTCTCTTGTTGCAGAACATGGGCTCCAGGCGCGCGGGCTTCAGTCGTTGTGGCTCGAGGACTCTAGAGCACAGGCTCAGTAGTTGTGGCACACAGGCTTCGTTGCTCCATGGCATGTGGAATCTTCCCAGACTAGGGATCGAACCTATGTCCCCTGCGTTGGCAGGCAGACTCTTAACCACTGTGCCCCCTTGCCAAACTCTTGAAACTACAGAAAGTTCATGACTGTCTCTTTACACCTCTCAAGGAAGAAGTTTCATATCTTTCTGAGATTTTCAAGGACCTTCAAGTCACTTGTGGTTCAGAATGACTGCTTTACAGATTTCAGTTATAAGCCCCCAGGTGTTAAGATACTTTGTAAAAAGAATGAACGTGGAAGCAGAACTAATACGTAAACACATAGAAAAATGAAGTCCCCCCTCTCTGTTACCAACTGTCATGGAGGCATGCTGTGACCTTCGGGAACAGAAGGACCCTCTCCTCACTTGCACTCTCTCCTCTGCCCACGGAGCATCAATCTGGACTCAAACAAAATAAGACACTTGGCTGAGTCGGAAAGGCCCATGAACTGACCAATCTCTTCTTTCACCTCATCCATTTGGTGCTATTACTCCTTATAAATCTACTGTTTAGTGTGTTTTCTTGGCTAGATTTGCCCTGAGTGAAGGGAGTCATCGAGAAAAGCAATTTTTTAAGTTCATGCACACAAACACACACACAGACACCCGTGTACATATTTATATTGTAATTTAAGTCAACAGACACACTGCTTAGCCAACCGGTTCATTCATTCATTCATTAAATAATCAACACTTATCGTCCTACCTGGAACCAGGCTCTGGAGTTAAGGACAGAAGTAAAGTAGGTTCCATACTTAAGGCTCTCACAGTCTAATGAGAGACAGACATCTAAGCACTTGATTACAAGACAGTGAGTTAAACGCAAAGAAGTAAATAATTGGAAATTCGAAAGAAAGAGAGCAATTTCTCCTGGAAGGATAAAGAAAGAGGAAAGGTTTCACAGGAAAAGTGACTTATGAGCTGACGAATAAGTGAAGACCAGACTAATAAAAAAGACACAGTGCCTGCTGCCCCTCCAGGGGGCCACCTCATTCCTGCAAAGCACTGACCCGACACACACTGATCCAACACCCATGCACGCTATGCACTAACCATACAGCCTTCAACTCTGCAACGGCAGCAACACACAGTCAAAGCACCCACGGCCTCTCCCCCTTTCCCCTTTCCCCATGGAGTGAGCAAAACTATTTGCATTGCAAACATCTAGGCTGGGGTGGCAGACACTTTACAGCAGGGGTTGGTGAGCCCAGGCGCTTTATAAGTCCAATTCAAGCCTACTCCCATTTCTGGCTAAGTGAAAGCCAGACTTTGACATAAACTGTGTCAGGAAGGCCCATCTACCCCCCAAATCTCCTGCCAGAAAGAACCTTGTCATCTGCCTAAAGGTGGACCGTGACCATTAGTAAGAGTCTTACTTCGATTTTTTGGGTTTTTGAATTTTATTTTACTTATTTTTTATACAATCGCCCAATTCATCACCCCACCACCCCCATCCCCCCACTGCTTTCCCCCCCTAGTGTCCATACGTTTGTTCTCAAGAGTCTTACTTTGAAATGCCAAGGTGCCATGAAACACTAGTATTTTTTTTCATTTTTAAATTTTTTATTTTTTTATGTCTTTATTGGAGTATAATTACTTTACAATGCTGTGTTAGCTTCTGCTCTACAACAAAGTGAATCAGCTATATGTGTCCATATGTCCCCATATCTCCTCCCTCTTGAGCCTCCCTCCCACCCTCCCTATCCCACCCCCCTATGTCATCACAAAGCATCGAGCTGATCTCTCTGTGCTATGCTGCTGCTTCCCACTAGCCATCCATTTACATTTAGCTGTGTATACATGCCAATGCTGCTCTCTCACTTCGTCCCAGCTTCCCCTTCCCCCTCTGTGTCCCCAAGTCCGTTCTCTGCGTCTGATGAAACATCAGTATATTAATCTGGTCATTAGATGATTATTTTTCATACCTTGTGTGTAAATTATAATTCAATTCTCCTCTCCTTTTTTTTAAATTAAAAAAAATTTTTTTTGGCCTCACGGCATGGCAACGTGGAATCTTAGTTCCCCAACCTGGGATGGAACCCATGCCCCCTGCACTGGAAGGCCAGAGTCTTAACCACTGGACCGCCAGGGAAGTCCTCTCCTCTCCTCATAGTTGCTAGATATCATCCGCCTTTGGAGCCCACTCTTCCTGCGCCTGTGAAGAGGCAGCAGAATCTGGGCTCTGATGCCTCCTCTCCATGGCCCTGAACCCAGGCCCGGCTGTCTGCTGGAACAGGAGTTTGAAAGTCCGGGTCGGTCCAGTCTCCTCACCCCTCACTCCCAGGCAGACTGGCAGGGCCCCACCTTGCCTGGAGCCTTCCTTTGCCCCGTGCGCTGTCCCCCATCCCCCCTGAGAGCACTTCCTTAGGGATCCTGCCCTCAGGTAGCTGTACCAAGGAGCTGAAGAGGGAAGACGGAAAGGCCTGGAAAATACATTCCCGCTGTTGACGGTGTTTCCTGGGGAGGCCCTCTGAGAGGGAACACAGGGGACTGAGACACCGTCTGTGGAGAGTCATGGGCAGGGGCTTCCCTGACGGTCCAGTGGTTAGGGCTCCGCACTTTCACTGCTGAGGGCGCAGGTTCAATCCCCGGTGGGGGAACTAATATCCCACCAGCTGTGCCGTGCAGCCAAAAAAAAAAAAAAAAAGTGATGGGCAAAGTATCCCAGGGACCCATGTTGTTTTGTCTTTTTAAACTTTTCTTTTTGTTTACCCTGTATATTTTAATTCACCTTTTTTCTTTCAGCTTTCTGAGTTCCTTTGTTTTATTTTTTTATTTGATATTAATTTAATTTTTTTTTGTCACTCCACACAGCTTGCAGGATCTTCCCTGACCAGGGATTGAACCCGGGCCATGGCAGTGAGAGCTCTGAATCCTAACCACGAGGCCACCGGGGAAGTCCACCAACGTTGTTACTAGTCCTCATTCACGTTCCTGTCTCAGGCCTTTAAACAGCCCACAACCGTGGCTGCCGTCCACCGCATGCCGGGAGGAAGCCCACGCACACGTTTTCTCATTTAATCCTCACCACGACCCCAGGAGGCAGGCGTTACGTGTCTCCCCACTTTACAGGGACAAAATGGAGGCTTCCTAAGGTTCAGTGACCACAAACCCGGCCAGGAGGAGAAGCAGGACCCACCCCAAGTCGCCCTGACCAGAGACAGGGCTTTTCAGCCCCACCGTTGAGGTGAGTGGTCACTCTCTCCAAGCATTTCTGTGGATTGAAACTAGACCCCTAATCCCGGAAGGGAGGCCCAGCCCAGCAGGTCTGAAGGCTCCTGCTGTCCCCAAGGGAGCTTCCTGTGCACCTCAGTCCCAGCCTCCTGCCATGGGGCCTTCAGAGGAAACCAGGAAGGAAGAGGTTTCTGACGGCGCCACCTGGAGGGGAGTAGCGGCTCCCGTGAGGTCCTACCCTGAAAGGGCCGGACAGAGTAAGCTTCCGCATAGGCCGTTGCTCAGCATTTACTGAACAATCTCTTACTAGGTCTCACGATCTGTGCTAGGCCCTGGGGTCACCGAGATTTAAATGAAAACAAAAGCATAGGCCCTGCCCTCAGAAAAGGTCATAGTCTCACCTGTAGAGGGGACAGGTAGGTACACAGGTGCTACGAGGCAGGAAGTGATGACACAGGAAGCAGCTGGGAGCCAGACCAGCTGGGTTTTAGTTCTGGGTGTGTTCGGCACACGAGTGCGGTGGGCCTTTTTGAACACCTGTGCGTTTCTGTTTCCTCAGCGGTAAAACGTGGCTACTAGGACCTACCTCTTGGGGTTGTCGGAAAGATTGAAAACCAATGTAAGGGAACTGTTAACTGTTCCCACTTGCCTCCTGAACAAAGGCCAGCCTTCACAAGCTTGGGCAGGTGACTGAACCCGTTCCTCCTCAGCTTCCCAATCTGTAAGTTAGAGCTAACACATCCTCCAAACTTCTAGATCTGTCCCTCAACAGAGGCTGCCTGAAAACTCTGAGACGTGTTGTGGCCACAATGGAGGGAAAACCATCAACCCTCAGAGGGCTTCCAGTAAAGCTGGGAGATGCTCGGAGTAGCGTCCTGTTGGAGGAAGAACATACACAGCATGTGAGTAAGGGCGGAGTTATATGGCGCCTACACTTCCTCTGGGGTTCTTTAAATGTTGGGGGCGGGACACAGGTGTGGGGCAGTGACCCACAGGGGCTAAGAGAGCGAAGAGAGGTTCCCACAGACGTGGGACCTGAGCTGTGCCTTGAAGGATGTGTAGGCCCCATGTGGAATCAGGAGCGAGCATGGGGTGTTCTTGTGGCTCCTGTCAGGGGCTAGTTACTTATTTTATTTATTTATTTTTTAAATAGACACCTAGCCATTTTAGTTTATTATTTAGCCGCACCGCGCAGCACGCGGGATCTTAGTTTCCCAGCCAGAGATTGAACACGTGCCCCCCTGCAGTGGAAGCCTGGAGTCTTAACCACTGGACCGCCAGGGAAGTCCCTGTCAGAAGTTATTTAAAACATAATCTTAGACCTTCAGGGTCCCCTAGTTCAGTGGATGAGACACCATGAGGCTCATTCTTTGCCCAAGGTCCCCTTTGCTGCCACTGGGGTCCCCTGTTCCCAGCTGTTCTCAGACCTTCTAAGAACTGTGGGCTCCACAACCAACGTGTGTCTACAAAGAATATTTGAGAATCACAGCTTGAAAGGCCAAGGATACCCCGGCAGAGTAGCCAATCAGAACTTCCTAGTGTTTTACACACCAAATAAACCAGAAAAAGCAAATAAACACTGCCAGTCTGACCCAAAGGAGAACAGGTGAGGCAGGTATGAAAGATGGGGTGTGACCCTTCCAATACAGCTGGGAAAAAGCTTCTCCTTCAAAGAGATTCACTCACCTTGCTCAGTCTCCCTTCAGGGCAGTGGCACCTGCAGCAAGCTACTTATTATTAGCAATTGCAGGCGTAAACAATGGAAATGGGACCCGTACCTCCCAGCTAAACCATCTCTTCCCATTTACTTGTAGCTACTTATCTGTCTCATCAAATTATACACATTAAACTGGTGCCTAAATAAACAAGGGAAAAATGTTAATTTCCTGGTAGGAAATTCCTGTGTAATTAGTCAGCAGCTCCAGTTCCTGCTGTGTCACTAACCAGCACTGTGACCTTTAGCAGGGCCACCTCTCTCCAGCCCTGTAATCATCACCTTAGGCCAGGCCACTTTGTCCCTCTCCTGGACCACACAGCTTCCTACTGATCTCTGTCTCTAGTTTTTCTCCTCCCCCT
Source organism: Pseudorca crassidens (assembly GCF_039906515.1). Taxonomy (NCBI): domain Eukaryota; kingdom Metazoa; phylum Chordata; class Mammalia; order Artiodactyla; family Delphinidae; genus Pseudorca; species Pseudorca crassidens. The sequence continues at coordinate 9,883,805 of NC_090306.1, read as the reverse complement.
AGTCTTTCCCACTCTGGAGATCTTTAGGATAGAGATCTCCCTAAATCCCAAATCTCATCAAGTCCCCCCTCCTTAAAATCTCTTCATTTACTCTTGGATAAAATTCACACACCTCTGCACAACTTACAAAGCCGTGCTCCGGCCTCTGCTTATCATTCCAGACTCCTATCTCCCCCTTCCCCTTTTGGAGTCCTATGTTCCAACCGTGTTTCACCTCCCACGTTCCCCTGTATGGTACTAACAATAACCAATGTATTGAGTGTTTTCTATGTACCAGATATTGTTCTAAACAACTCTTTGTGCATGAACTAACTTAATCTTTATAACACTCCTGGATAATGCTGTGATCCATCTCCATTTCACAGACGAGGAAACCGGGATGCAGAAAGGTTAAATAATTATCCAAAGTCACCCGGCAAGTAAGTGGTAGAACGTGAGTGCACCGTACTTACCGTCCCCTCGTCCCCTCTTCTTATCTCCAAGTCGTTGTACACGGGGTCCCTTTCACCTGGAAGACTTCTCTTCCTACCCTTTCTCTTCCCCAGCCTTTCACCACTTGGCTAACTCCTACCCTTCGTCTGAGATTCCCCATGTATGTATCTCCTCCTCTGAGCTTTCCCTCCCCAGACTGCCCTCTCCCCAAAGATGGCCCCCCACGAATGATGTCTCCTGACACTGATGTAGTTCTCTCACATATTTAATCTCAGCGGGCCCTGTGACTCACAACAGAATATGGTAGACGTGATGCTAACTTCTGGGCCTAGGTCGTAAGGAGCCTGGCAGCTTCCACCAAAATCTTCTGGATCACTCACTGTGAGATAAATCAGACACTATGTAAGAAGTACCTCATGCTGTGGGGAAGCCAAGGTAGCCACATGGAGATAGAGAGACACCCAGCCAATTCTCAGCTGTTCCAGCCATCCAAGGCCATGCACCAGGTGGGTTATAGAGCAAGTGTCTTGGACATCCAGCTTGGTTGAGCCTTCAGATGACACCATCCTCAGCCACCCACTGACTACAACTGTATAAAAGACCCCAAGAGGGAGCCACATAGCAAGTCCAGTCAACCCACTGAACTGTGACTTGTTACTTTAAGCCACTCATCTTTGGGGTGGTTTTGTTAAGCAGCAATAGATAACCAGAATGATGGGGATACAGTGGTGAACAGTAGATTGTGTCTACCCTCAAGGAAGTCTAAGTCTAACGGCAAAATCAAGCAAACAGGCAAGTACAAGATGCAAGTACAAAACAGTGTGATGAGTTTGAGTGGCGGGTAAGAGCAAGGGGATGACTGTCCAGTCCTTAGCGCCACCAAGCTGAAAACCAACAAAAGAAAGCAGAATGGTGTGGGTGATAAAAGGATGGGCTTTTGAGTCAAAAGGAGGTCTTTGAATCCTGGCCCTGTACTTGCTTTTGGAGTGACTATATTACATATATATCACATGTGATTAAATATAGTTAAAGTTAATTACAGAAAAAGAATATAATAATCAATAATATAATATATATATATTTTATATATAATATAATATAATACAATAATCCGGGCTTGTCAAAGTTCACATCAAACTAACACAGCGGAAAATTCCCTCTAGACATATGACCTCATCTCCAGGCTGTACATTTTATGACTAAATCATTCATTCTATTCCATTTACTGGAAAACCCATATCTTTGGGAAGAGCATGAAGAGGGGGCTTATTCCTTAGACTTTGGTGCATATTAAACGGGAGACTGGACTGGTCACTGTTTCAGGGAGAGAACTGAATCTTGTTCATCCTCGTTTCTCCATGCTGATAACGGCATCTGGTACGTGGTAGCTGCTTACTAAGGGTAAGTTGAATGAATGAATGAGTGAATGAATGAACAAAGGAGAAGGAGAACTCACAATATGAAGTGCAAGATCTAGGCTGAGAATTTTACCTAGCATATCTCACCTACTTCTCATAACCACCCTATGATATAGGTTATATAGCTGCTTCTGATTGAAACCGCTCTCCAGCATTCAACACCTTGCTTTATATTACTTGTACCATGGATTCAGGGATGACGTTTTTCATCTATTTTTTTTGGCTGTGCCACATGGCATGTGGGATCTTAGTTCCCCAACCAGGGATCAAACCCTCAACCCCTACATTGGAAGCGCAGAGTCAACCACTGGACCGCCAGGGAAGTCCCCAGGGATGACCTTTTTCAGAAAGGAAAAGTGTGGCTTGACTTAACTAGCTAGAGAGCACTTTCACTGCCACAGAGAGTTTATCTTCAAATCATTACATAAATATGTAAATAACCTTTGAAAGGTAAGATAAGTTGGTGAAGGCAATCTAGCTGAGACAACTGTCCGATAACTGGAGCAGAATGAGGGCCAGGCACGTAGATACCCTCAGAATCATAACTGAAAATTGCAATTCATGGATGAAAGGAATCCCAGTCTGGGAGATCAAACAAGTTATCAGGAGACAAAGAACCTCTTTAGTAAAACAGAAGGCTCTGCATTTTAGCTTCCGGTCAAAGAGGGGATGTACCTATATCAGTCTGGGTCCAACCAGGAGGCAAAAACTACACAGTAATTTAACAGGGAAAGTTTAACATAAAGAATTATGAGGCTGGGCTTCCCTGGTGATGCAGTGGTTGAGAGTCCGCCTGCCGATGCAGGGGACACGGGTTCGTGCCCCAGTCCGGGAAGATCCCACGTGCCGCGGGGCAGCTGGGCCCGTGAGCCATGGCCGCTGAGCCTGCGCGTCCGGAGCCTGCGCTCCGCAACGGGAGAGGACACAACAGTAAGAGGCCCGCGTACCGCAACAAAACAAAACAAAACAAAACAAAGAATTATGAGGCTAAGATAGGAGTGTAACTATAAGATGTAAAGAGCACTCTAAAGGGTACTTTAGGGAATTCCCTGGCAGACCAGCGGTTAGGACTCAGGGCTCTTACTGCCAAGGGCCCGGGTTCGATTCCTGGTCGGGGAACTAAGATCCCGCATGCCACATGGCGTGGCCAAAAAAAAAAAAAAGGAAACGTAGTTTTTATTTGTGCAGTTAAAAATTATAGGATTTACTACCAAGAAAGAATGGATGGAACAAATATTGGAGTACAATTAGCTGTCTCTGTCACAAGGATTATCAAAAAAGGGATTTGATTAGATAATACATGCAAAAGATTTGGCATACAATAATCACTCAGTAAATATTAGCTATATTTTGACACAGAGTTTTCTCACTGTATGTATTCTTGGGAGCTACTTGTCCTCTGCCTTGAATGCTTCCTCTCACCTCTGCAACTCTTTTCTATCATTAGGCCCCTCCATGTTCTAGCTGCAATGTGGAGTCTTCCTTAACTTATCCTTCAACTCATTCCACAAATATTCATTGAGTGCCCATTATGTGCTAGGCATGTTACCTGGTGCTGAAAGTACAATGATGGGTAAAAACATATTCAGTCTTACCTCTCATTGTGCTTATAAAGTAGTGAGAGAAATAGATACCACTCAAATAACGAGGCAAATATAATACATGACGAGTGTTAGTTACCAAGTTACCAAGAGATGATACTAGGAGGATTTAACCTAGTCAGTGTTGTCAAGCAAGACTTTCCTGAGGAAGGGTATGACTGAGCTGGGATCTGAAGGATGAGTAGAAGTTGCATAGGTGAAGAGAGCAGAAGAGGAGAGCAGGTAGAGAAAACAGCATGTGCAAAGGCCCTGTGGCAGGCAAGAGCTTTGGGACTGAAACAAGGCCCTTGGGGAGGAAGGACAAGTGAAAGAGTTGCTGGAGAGGTCAGTGGGGCCATGTAGAGCCTCGTAGGCCATGCTAAGTGGCTTTGTATTTATTCTTTCTCCAAAGAGCAATGGAAAGACAATGAAGGGTAGATGGGTGGGTGGGTTAGTTGTTGGTTTGTCTTTTTGAGGGTTGACAAGTATTGCTTCACCTAGCAAAGAACTCTGGGAAAAAACCAGAATTAGTGACAAACCTCTACTTGGGCTGACATTGTCTGCCTCCTCTGGACTCATCTACTCTGTGTTGTTTTTGTGCCCCCTTCCCTGTGCAACCTTGAGCAAGTTATTTGTTTGAGCTTTAACTTCCTCTTCCGAAAAGAAAGATACTGATAGTAGCTACCTTTGAGAATTGTTGTGTAAATTAGATTAAAGCACTTAGAAAAGCATCTGATAATAGCATGGGCTCAGAAATATTAGCTGTTGTTATTTTACTATTACATTGTAAGCATTATATTATTTATTGATCCATTCTTTAATTATATGCCATATAACCAGCACTCCATTTGAATTTTCTTGAATCATCCTTTAATTGCATACTTAATTTTAAGTATACAATTTAAGACTGAAAGCTCCTTAGAGGTAAAAACTATTAGCTCTCTCATCATCTGACATGCTGCTGACCTAAATATTTGTTGATTGATTAGTTTTTCAGAGTTTGATTTGCATCTACTCCCATTTACTTATTTTTAAATTTTTTTTAACATCTTAATTGGAGTATAATTGCTTTACAATGGTGTGTTAGTTTCTGCTGTATAATAAAGTGAATCAGCTATACATATACATTTATCCCCATATCTCTTCCCTCTTGCGTCTCCCTCCCTCCCACCCTCGCTATCCCACCCCTCTAGGCGGTCACAAAGCACCAAGCTGATCTGATCTCCCTGAGCTATGCAGCTGCTTCCCACTAGCTATTTGACATTTTGGTAGTGTGTATATGTCAATGCTACTCTCTCACATCGTCCCAGCTTACCCTTCCCCCTCCCCGTGTCCTCAAGTCCATTCTCTATGTTTGCGTCTTTATTCCTGTCCTGCCCCTAGGTTCTTCAGAACCATTTTTGGTTTTGTTTAGATTCCATATATATGTGTTAGCATACGGTATTTGCTTTTCTCTTTCTGCTTACTTCACTCTGTATGACAGTCTCCAGGTCCATCCACCTCACTGCAATGTTCTTGGTTTGGAAGAATCAACATTGTGAAGATGACTCTACTACCCAAAGCCAGCTACAGATTCAATGCAATCCCTATCAAACTACCAATGCCATTTTTCACAGAACTAGAACAAAAAATTTCACAATTTGTATGGAAACACAAAAGACCCCGAATAGCCACTCCCATTTATTTTGAATGACGGAGGCAGCATAGGAAAGTGGAAGAATGATGTGGGCAGGTGAAAAGAGGTCGGAGAAGGGAATTTGGTTCTGATTATGAGCATTGATCTTCAGAGTTGAGTGGTCCAAAGTGCACATGCCAGGGTGCACTTAGAAACTGCTCAGGACCCAGAAACAGAAATCATCATCATCATCATGATTACCATCATCATTAATATTTACTGAGTGTCTACTATTAGTACATGAATTAATTCTTTTAATCCTCACAATAACCCTGCGAGGGTGGTATCATTACTGCTACCCCCATTATACAAGAAGGAAGGTACAGCAGTGCAGAGAGCTTAAACACCCGGTGTGTTACAGCCCACACGTAGCACAGCCATGTCACGGAAGTATAGAGGACTCGAGGTTTCTGCCACCACCTTGGGTCTCTGCAGGACTCCCTTTGCCTTCCCTATTCCTTCACAGTCTCTGCTGCATCGGGCTTGCACCGCAGGCAGCAGGGTGCTGCCCAGGTCAATCCTGGTTGTGTTCTGCTCCACCTAGTTAGAGGTTTAAGGCAAATCACCTGAATTCTCCATTTGCCGTTTCCTAATTTGAAAAGCAAGAGGTGAAAAGAAGGGACTCTCATCGGAAATCCACACTTCAACAGCGTAGAAGTGAGCTGTAGCTGTTCTCCACATTTACCTCTCAACCGTTGGGATAAGGTCAGACACGCTTCTGTGCCATACATTTTCCTGAGTTTTCCTGGCCTCTGTAATCCCACTGCAGCCCCTGTAGCTAGTAACTTGGTTTAATGCTGTGCTTTGTACAGTACTTTGTGCATTTTGGCATCTGATAAAAGTTAAATTAGAAAACCTTATGTGGCATCACTGCATTTATTTTGGCTTTTTTAAAAATTAATTATTTATTTTTAAAAGTTTATTTATTTATTTTTGGCTGGATTTGGTCTTCATTGCTGCACGCGGGCTTTCTCTAGTTGTGGCGAGCGGGGGCTAGTCTTCATTGTGGTGCATGGGCTTCTCATTGCAGTGGCTTCTCTTGTTGCGGAGCACGGGCTCTAGGTGCGCAGGCTTCAGTAGTTGCAGCACACAGGCTCAGTAGTTGCAGCACGCAGGCCCTGGAGCTTGTGGGCTTCAGTAGTTGTGGTGTGTAGGCTCAGAAGTTGTGGCTTGTGGGCTCTAGAGCACAGGCTCAGTAGTTGTGGTGCAATGGCTTAGTTGCTCCGCGGCATGTGGGATCTTCCTGGACCAGGGCTCGAACGTGTGTTCCCTGCATTGGCAGGTGGATTCTTAACCACTGTGCCACCAGAGAAACCCTATTTTGGCTTCTAACTTGCAGAAGAGATCCTCATGTTATTTTTCCAAAATCAGGTGATGAAGGGGAAAATGAGCCAAGCCACTCCAAGTTGCATTGACAGAGAGCTGAAAGCAGAGATGAATGAGTATTTTTATCACCCACTTAGGTAGCTCTTCCAAAGGAAAGTGGGAGAGTCATGCACCATATAACATGGCGGCAATCCTAGGTTTAGGTTCAACACCAACCAAACCTGTCTCTGATTCACAAGGTGTGGCAAAAGAAGATGCTGCCTACAGGGCAACCTGAGTTGAAAATAACAGTACAAATTCATGATTTTTTCCTCTTGAAAAGAATATACAAGGAACGGCAAAACAGTAGGAACAGAAAACAAATGAGCATTAGGAAAACTTCGGGGGTTATAAGTGTTCTAAAACTGAATTATGGTGATGGTTGCCCAAATTACCAGACCAGAAAGGGTAAGGGTGAGGTAGGATGGTACGTGTATGGGAAGGGAAGGGGTGTCTGGAGCAGAGCCAAGCTCAGCCTAGGATCCTGAATCTGCTAATCAACAAAAGTTAAATGTCCCAAACCATTAGGAAATGGGTCATATAACTAACAATAAACCATTTGTGAGACATTTGCTTCTATAGTTTTTCATCTCCCTTTGATATAGCAATTATCACTGCATCAATTACATTATAGTAATTTGCATACTTATCTTTTCACTCCCACTAGGTTATAATCCCCTTAAGTGTAGGCACTGGGATTAACTGTTCATGAACTCCACAGTGCCTAGCTAATTGAGGATATTCATTCAATAAGTTATATTTACATGTTACTTATTTTTATTTGTTTTTGATACGTATTCACATTGTTCAAAACTCAAGTTACTTAGGGGCATATATGATGATTTTCCCTTCCTCAGCAACCCCAGATCTACTGGCAACAAATTTCCTCCACGTTGTCTGAGAAAGTCTTTGTTTCTCCTTCATTTTTGAAGGATAATCTCATAGGGTACAGAATTCTAGGTTGGTGGGATTTTTTTTCTCTTAATGCTTTAAATATTTCTCTCCACTTTCTTCTTGCTTGTATGGTTTCTGAAGAAAAGCTGGATGAAATTCTTATCTTTGTTCTTCTATAGGTGAGGTATTTTTTTCCTCTAGCTTCTTTCAGGATTTTTTCTTTATCTTTGAACTCCTGTAATTTGAATATGATACGCCTAGGTGTGTGATTTTTGGCATTTATCTGCTTGGTGTTTTCTGAACTCCTTGCATCTATGGTTTGGTGTCTGACATTAATTTGGGGAAAATATTAATAAAGAGAGAAAACCTAAAAAGAAACCAAAAACAAATTCTAGAACTGAAAAGTTCAATAACTGAAATGAAAAAATTCACTAGAGGAATTCAAAGGCAGATTTGAGCAGGCAGAAGAAAGAGTTAGTGAATTTGAAGAAAGGACAATGGAAATTACCAAATCTGAGGAAAAGAAAGAAAAAAGATCGATGAAAAGTAAACAGAGCCTAAGGGACCTGTGAGATACCATCAAGAAGACCTGCATACACATAGGAAGAGTCCCAGAAGGAGAAGAGAGAGAAAAGAGGGCAGAGAGAATAGTTGAAGAAATAACAGCTGAAAAACTTCCCAAATTTGATGAAAGACATGAGTATAAACATCTAAGAAGCTTAATGAACTCCAAGTAAGATAAACTCAAAGAGATCCTCACTGAGACACATTATAACCAAACTTTCAAAAGGCATAGACAAAGAGAGAATATTGAAAGCAGCGAGAGAAGTGAATCATCACATACAATAAGAGTATTAATATTACTGATCCTCAATAAAATAAGATTATCAGCATAGTTCTCATCAGAAACTTGGAGGCCAGAAGCCAGTGGGCTGATAGATATACTCAAAATGCTAAAATGACAACAACAGAAAACCTGTCAACTATGAATCCTAAGTGGCAACTGTCCTTCAAAAGTGAGGGATAAATTAAGACATTCCCAGATAAACAAAAGCTAAGGGACATTGTGGCCACTAGACCTGCCCTGCAAGAAATGCTCAACAGATTCCTGCAAGGTGAAATGAAAGGACACTAGATAGTAGCTAGAAGCCATATGAAGAAATAAGGACCTCAATAAAGGTAAATACATGGGCAATTATAAAAGCTAGTATTATTATAACAATGTTTTGTAACTGTACTTTTTGTTTTCTACATGATTTAAGAGACTAATACATTTAAAGGAAAAAAATTATTTGTGTAAAAGCTATTATTACTATAACTTTGGTTTGCAACTCCAAATCTTGCTTTCTACATAACTTAAGAAACAAATGCATTTAAAAGAATTATTAGCTCATGTTTTGGGGCACACAATGTATAAAAGTCCAGTTTTGTGGCATCAACAGCAGAAATGACTGGGGACAGAACTGTAAAGAAGCAGAGTTTTTGTATGTTATTGAAATTAAGCTGGCAAAAATTCAAATTAGAGTGTTATAACTTTAGGATTTTAAATGTAATCCTCATGGTAACCACAAAGACACCAGCTAAAAGGAAATGAAAAAGGAAAGGTAAACACTTCATTACAAAAAATCAACTAAACACAAAAGAAGACAGCAATGCAGAAATGAGGGACCAAAAAAAGCCATAAGGCATATAGAAAACAAACAGCAAAATGACAGAAGTCCCTCCTTATCAGTAATTACTTTAAATGTAAATGAGTTAAACCCTCCAATCACATGACAGAGATTGGCAGAATGGATAAAAACACATGATCCAATCATATACTGTCTACAAGAGACACACTTCAGCTCCAGAGACACAAACAGATCGAAAGTAAAAGGATGGAAAAGATATTCCATGAAAATAGTAACCAAAAGAGAGCAGAGATGCTATACTAATATCAGACAAAACAGACTTTATTTATTTATTTAGGCTGAACCGGGTCTTAGTTGTGGCATGTGGGATCTTTAGTTACAGCATGTGGACTTTTAATTGTGGCATGTGGGCTTCTTAGTTGTGACATGTGAACTTTTTTTTTTTTTTTTTTTTTTTTGCGTTACGCGGGCCTCTCACTGTTGTGGCCTCTCCCGTTGTGGAGCACAGGCTCCGGACGCACAGCCTCAGCAGCCATGGCTCACGGGCCCAGCCGCTCCACGGCACGTGGGATCCTCCCAGACTGGCGCATGAACCCACACCCCCCGCATTGGCAGGCGGACTCTCAACCACTGTGCCACCAGGGAAGCCCCATGTGAACTTTTAGTTGCAGCATGCATGTGGGATCTGGTTCCCCGACCAGGGATTGAACCCAGGCCCACTGCATTGGGAGTGTGGAGTCTTACCCACTGGATCACCTGGGAAGTTCCAACTTTAAATCAAATAGTTTACAAGAGACAAAGAAAAGCATTATATATTATAAAATGTTTAATACAGCAAGATGATGTAAAAACGATAAACATTCACGTACCTAATGATAGACCATCAAAATATATGAAGCAAAAACTGGCAGAATTGAAGGGAGAAAAACTTCTACAATAATAGTTGGAGACTTCAATACCCCACTCACAATAATGGATAGAACAATGAGACAGAAGTAAGGAAATAGAGGACTAAACAACAAAATAACCCAACTAGCTCTAGCAGACAAACACAGAACACCCTACCCAACAACAGCAACATACACATTCTTCTCAAGTGCATGTGGGACATTGTCCAGGATAGTCCACAAATTAAGTCTCAGTAGACTTTTAAAAACAGATATCATACAAAGTATGATCTCTGACCATAACCAGATGAAGTTACAAATCAATAACAAAAGGAAAGCTGGAAATTGACAAAATTGTGGAGAAACTAAACAACACATTTTTAAACAACCAATGGATCAAGGAAGAAGTCACAAGGAAAAGTAGAAAATACTTAGAGGGTAGTGAAAATGAAAATACAACTTACCAAAACTTATGGAATGTGGCAAAAGTGGTGCTATGGGGAAACTGTACAGCTATAAACACATCAAAAAACAAAAACAAAAAGGAAGGAAAGAGGAAGATAAAAATAGGATCAAAAAACAAGTGCAATGATAAGAAAATAGTTACACATGGTAAATGTTCATCTAGCTATATTAATAATCACTTTAAATGTGAATGGTCTAAACATACCAATTAAAAGACAGAGAATGCCAGAGTGGACCAAAAAACAAGACCTAGTAATATGTTGTCTACAAGAAATCCACTTTAAATATAAAGACACAGGTAGATTAAAAGAAAAGTGATAAAGAAAGGAAAAATAAAACCAACAAAGACCTCAAATCAACAACCTAATTTTACAACTTAAGAAACTAGAAAAAGAAGAAACTAAACTCAAAGCTAGCAGGAGGAAGGAAATAATAAAGATTAGAGCAGAGAGAAGCAAATATAGAATAGAAAACAATAGAAAAAATCAATGAAACCAAAAATTGTTGCTTTAAAAAGATCAACAAAATGGACAAACTTTTAGCTAGATGGACTAAGAAAAAAGAAGGCTCAAATTACTAAAATCAGAAATGAAAGTAGAGGGACTTCCCTGATGGCACAGTGGTTAAGAATCTGCCTGCCAATGCAGGGGACACAAGTTCGATCCCTGGTCCGGGAAGATCCCACATGCTGTGGAGCAACTAAGCCGTTGCACCACAACTACTGAGCCTGTGCTCTAGAGCCCATGAGCCACAATTTCTGAGCCTACACACCACAACTACTGAAGCCCACAAGCTCTAGGGCCTTCATGCTGCAACTACTGAGCCTGTGTGCTGCCACTACTGAAGCCCGTGCACCTAGAGCCTGTGCTCTGCAACAAGAGAAGTCACAGCAATGAGAAGCCCACACACAGTGACAAAGAGTAGCCCCTGCTTACTGCAACTAGAGAAAGCCTGCATGCAGCAATGAACACCCAATGCAGCCAAAAATTAAAAATAAGAAGAAATGAAAGTGGAAACATTACTCCTGATTCTTCAGAGATAAGAAGGGTTGTAAGAGGTACTATGAACAACTGTATGTCAACAAATTGGATAACCTCAATGAAATGGACAAATTCCTAGAAACACAAGACCTTACGAAGACTAAATCATGAAGAAATAGAAAATCTAAACAGATCTATAACTAGCAAGGAAAGTAAACCAGTAATAAAAATCTCTCAAAAAAGAAAAGCCCTGGACCTGATGGTTTCACTTATGAATTCTACCAAATATTCTTTAAATGACTTTAAACCTCTTTAAAGAACTGATACCAATCCTTCTCAAACTTTTTCAAAAAACTGAAAAGGAAGGAATACTTTTTTTTTTTTTGTCATGCTGTGCAGCTTGCGGGATCTTAGTTCCCCAACCAGGTATTGAACCCGGGCCACAGCAGTGAAAGCGCCAAGTCCTAACCACTGGACTGCCAGGGAATTCCCAGGAAGGAATACTTTCTAAGTGATTATCTGAGGCCTGGATTACCCTGATACCAAAGCCAGACAAAAACACTACAAGAAAACCACAAAACAATATTCCCCATGAACATTTATGCAAAAATCCTCAACAAAATAGTAGGAAACAGAATTCAGCAGCATATTAAAAGGATTACAAGTGAGCAACTGGGATTTACTCCTGGAATGCAGGAATGGTACAACGTTGGAAAATTGATGGATATAATGCGTGACATCAACAGAACGAAGGGGAAAAGACACGTGATCATATAATTAATGCAGAAAAAGAATCTGATACCCTTTCATGATAAAAACATTCAGCAAACTAGGAGTAGAGGAAACTACTTCAACATAATAAAAGCCATATATTAAAAAGCCATAGCAAACCTCATATGCAATGATAAAAGACTGAAAGCTTTTCCTCTAAGACTGGGAACAAGGTAAAGATGTCTGCTTTCACCCTGTCTATTTAACATAGTACTAGAAGTGCTAGCCTGAACAATTAGGCAAGAAAAAAGAAGTAAAAGACACCCAAATTGGAAAGGAATACATTATCTCTGTTTGCAGCTGATTCAAAACTGAGCAAAGGACTTGAATACTTTTCTCCAAAGAAGATATACAAATGGCCAGTAAGCACATGAAAAGATATTCAACATCACCTAGGGAAATTCAAATCAAAACTACAATGAGATTCCACCTCACACAAATTAGGATGGCAGCTAACAAGAAACAAACAAAAAGCAGAAAAAAACAGCTTTTGGTGAGGATGTAGAAATTGGAACCCTTGTGCACTGTTTGTGGAAATGTAAAATGGTACAGCTTCTGCGGAAAATAGTTTGGTGCTTCCTCAAAAAATTAAAAATAGAATTACCTATGACCCAACAATTTCCCTTCTGGGTATATATACCCAAAAGAATTGCAAGCAGGGTCTCAAAGAGATATTTGTACACCCACATTCATAGCAGCCTTATTCACAATAGCTAAAACATGAAAGCAATCCAAGTGCACACTTAACAGACGAATGCATAAGCAAAATGTGGCTATACATACAAGTGGTCTATACATACAACTCTTTATTGCCTTCTTTAAAGGAAGGCAATTCTGCAATATGCTATAACATGGATGAACCTTGAGCATATTATGCTGAGTGAAATAAACCAGTCACAAAAAGACAAACACGGTATGATTCTACTTACATGAGGTACTTAGTCAAAATCATAAGGATGGATAGTATAATGGTGGTTGCCAGGAGTTGAGGGGAGGGGAGAAAGGGGGGTTATTGTTTAATGGGTAGAGTTTCAATTCTGCAAGATGAAAAGAGCCATGGGGATGGATGGCGGTAGTGGCTGCACAACAATGTGAATGTATTTAATACCACTGAACTGTATACTTTAAAATGGTTAAGATGGTAAATTTTATGTTATGTGTATTTTACCACATTAAAAGAGAAGGAGGGGGAGGAAAAACCTGCACAGGAATGTTTATAGCAACTTTATTCATAATTGCCAAAACTTGAAAGCAACCAAGATGTCCTTCAGTAGGTGAACGGATAAACTATGATACATCCAGGAAATGGAATATTATTCAGCGCTTAAAAGAAATGAGCTATAATGCGATGGAAGCTAACCGGAAAGGCTATATATATATACTGTATGATTCCAACGATGTGACATCCTGGAAAAGGCAAAACTATGGAGACCGTAAAAATATCAGTGGTTGCCAGGGTTTCAGGGCACAGGGAGGGACAAACAGGTGGAGCACAGAGGATTTACAGGGCAGTGAAAATACTCTATGATACTACAATGGTAGATACACATCATTATACATTTGTCCAAACCCATAGAAGGTACAACACCGAGAGTGAACCCTAAGGTAAATTATGGACTTCAGGTGATTATGATGGGTCAATGTGGGTTCAGTGATTGTTAACTGTACTGTGGTTAAATGTACCACTCTGGTAGGGGATGTTGATAATGGGGGAAGCTATACAAGCATGGAGACAGCAGGGTATATGGGAAATCTCCGTACCTTCCTCTCAATTTTGCTGTGAACCTAAAACTGCTCTTTAAAAAACAATTTTTTTAACTGTAAGGATATATCAGAGTTTTGTTTGAAAATTAATTTCAGAATGAAACGTAATTCTTCTAAAGGACTGTTGTCAGAATAATTTCCTAGGGCTTTAGTCTCCAACTTTCCCAATAGTGCACCCCTATTTAACATTTTTAAGATACTTCCATACTTGTATATGTTGTCATTAAAATAATATTTTATGTGCATTATAAAAAATATACAAGAATAGAAATTCAAAAAGGATGAGTTAAATATAAGTAAAAATTCTAGTGTCTTCTTCTCATACTCCGATAAACTGTCATGCACTCCCCTGGATGTCTGTGCCCCACTGTGGCCACTGCTCCTCGAGGTCAGAGGAAAAAGAAACGAGCCCTGGCCACGGGCCACTGACCAGTGAGTGACTCAGGGAGTCTGCAGAGTGGAGGAGAAGAGGCAGGAAATGACGGTACTCCTGCCAGTACCATAAACTCCGCAGCCTACGTCAGGCTGTCAATCTCAGGAGATACACTCACTCCTTCTTTCCTCTCCCTCCCCACACCCTACCCAGGTGATCAGCCCAGAGGTGGCTCTTCTCTCCTTCCCACGTAAACTGCTGGCCTGAACCTTGTCCTTTTGGGGCTTTTGGCCTCCTTCCAGGCCGCTCTTGGTGATCACATCAACTGGAGTTCACCTGGGCAAAGATGTTAAAGAGGTGAGCTATGAAATATGACTTACCCGTACTCCTCCCAAGATAGCACCTGGAACCTGGCTGGGGACAACACTGGCGTTCGTTAGGAAAATTAGGCTAACCAGGGCCATCTAAAACACGTATTTGTGCCTCAACATCTTCCACCACGTTTCTCAAAAAGGAGACTTCAGTCTTAAGCTATTACCGTGAAAAGCAAGCGTTTTTTCCCTTTAGGCAGGTATTATGAACAAAATTCCATCAGAGCTTTTTTTTTGGCTGTGCTGCACGGCTGGTGGGATCTTAGTTCCCGAAACGGTGGGTCAAACCCAGGACCTCAGCAGTGAGTAGAACTTTTTTGAAGAATAGTGCCTCCCTTTAAATTGTTATAACCTTGTGAGCATGTTAGAAAACAAACACAAACTTACACATTGTAAAACATATACAAACTTACAAAGATACACATACTGCCTTTAAGTATCCTCAAAGGAAAAATGAACGATCTGGTTGACCACCAAGGTCCTCTCAACCCTGAAATTCTGGTTTGGGGTGAGGTTTCACATGAATATTATGACAGAGTCCAAACATCAAATTTACTCATTTTATAGAGACTTGGTGAAAATATAAAACCATGGTGAAGAGAGGCATCTCTTCCACTCCCCCCTCACCCTCAGGCCTTTGGATTCTACCCAGATCAACGAAATGGACAGAGAAGTCACAGATTATCTCTGATGCGATCAAATCTCTACTTCATTTTGTCAGCATCAGCTCACCATGCTAATTTCCTGAACAGCTTTGGATGAATTTAAGAAATCACGGAAGACAAAGAATAAGGAGTGACCAGGTTGTGATTTTAAAATATCACAAACAAGCTTTTCTGTTTCCTCAAGAAATGACTCATTATCTCCAGTGAATGGAACAGTATATGCCAAGCACCTAGCAAATGCCTAGCACACAGCAGGCTCTCCACATCCTTATGTAAAGAGCAGCAAACAATCCATTACAAATATACAAGTGGAAATATGTCAGATAAGAAGCCTTCTCCTGGTCCCTGCTGTTTTGACCGACCCAGAAAACACAATAAGGATGTTGGTTTGAAGTCGGCACAGGATAGAACAGCTCGGGTTGGAGAGTTTCTAAGAGGTCAGGTATTGGGCAGGAGTCACCAGTGGACTCCTCCCCCAAAAGGAATGTGTGAAGAGCGAGCCAGCACAGAAATCAGTGACGGTGGAGTTAGCTCCGTTATTTCTGACCACCACACCTGAAGGCTGCTACCACTCTTCTGGAACCAGAGGGACAATGGCCCATCACTTGGAGCTGAAAGATATGTCTTTAGGACAGAATGAAGGAACAAGTGGCTCTCCAGTTCACCGGCACCAGGCTTATCTGACAGAGGAGTGAGGGCTATGGACAAAGCTTACTAGATGGATGTGCAGTAAAAGAGAAGGTACAACAGAAGGGGGGTTCATGGCTCGGCAAATTTACACTCAGAAACACGAACATGTAGTGGGAGTAGGCAGTGATGTTGGGGGAGAATAACAGTACTCTGAGGTTACAGACTGGGGTGGGAGCTGGAGGGGGCATAAACGGAGGACAAGGGACTTAAAATCCCAGGAGGGAAGGGCAGACTTTTCAAAAGAACAAAGCTGCTTACAGGCTGAACAGTAGGGAATGCAGGCTGGGAATGTGAGGAAGAGATAATAGTGGAATGCAACTTCTTCTTCTCACTACATCTGAGCCTCAGTTTACTTCTATCCCCAGTCCCCATCTGCTGGGTCGACCTAGTAGACCTTCTTGAAGGCTGACACCTTCAAATACCTGAAGGTAGTTCTCATACCCACCCTGACCCCCGGGCCCTTAGTCACTGTGGGCCAAACATTAGACAAAGAGCTCTTTTAATCAGCCACTGTGAAAACTCCTCCCATTTAGGGGTATCTTTTCTCCCTTCTGCCATCTACTGGTGGAAATGAAAATGTCATATTCTCCCACCTGGCCGTTCCAATCTGCAAATATTGAATAGGCTGGAGTCCGAAAGCTCATTTGTGTCATACTTGTTTGTTATGTGGAATACATTTTTCCAAAGGAAGAAATTACAAATGATGGCTCAGTCTTCATGCAATAAGCACTTGCTGAATGAATAATATGAAATTATACGCACACACTTACCACACACATAGTGTATTTAGCATAAAGAGTAGAGGCTTGAAATCAAATTTGGTCCATTACACGCTGTATGACAAGCTGTATGGGCGAGCTACTTAGCCACTCTTCATCTGTAATAATAGTAATAATAATGACAATCACAATGGCTAACACTTATTGATCATGAGGACAGCCGCAGTACAGTTCATTTAAACCTCACAAGGTAGGTTTATTACTATCTGTGTTTCTTCAGATAAGGAGATTGAAACAAGAAAAGGTTGACTACTTTGCCCAAGGTCTCACAGCTGGTAAGAAGCAGACTGGATAGTCCGGCTCCTTAGCTTATAATGGGAACAGTAACATCCACCTTTCAGGATTGAAGGGAACTAAAGACACGTGTGAAGATGCCAATACACAGTTGCAGAAAAGGACAGATATTGAACCTTCACTGTGTGCTGGGCCCTGCAGGATGTTAGAGTCACACCCACGAAGAGGCCCTGCTCCCTGGGCAAGCACGACCACAATACCAGGCTAAGACTGAGTTCATCCAAGACAGCGTCTGACCTTTCTCTTCAGTGTGGTCTTCCTGGTACCTGGCACAGTGGCTGGGACAGAGCAGACACTGGAAGGGAGAGAGGGAGGGAACAGAATTTAAAAATCAATAAAACCAGCTTCAAGACTCTGAAGCAGATTGGCGAGATGCTCTTATTTCCGTATTAACAAGTGAGAGAAATCGAGGTTCAGTAACTCTCACGAGGTCACAGAGCTACAGCGTGAGCAAGTCTCTTAACACTTTCCCCACACTTCGCTGTGTTCCGCATCCCTCCAGTTTCTTCCAGTCCCTAGATGGCATCCACAGGTTAATGAAGAATTATAGTTTTGGAAGGTATTGGGTGGACTACAAACAGATAAAAACTTCAAGAATATGAAGACATCAGGGCCCAGCAACTAGAGATTACACAGTCTCTACATGAGCCCATTTTTCCCCATCTCTCTTCCACTGGGCACAAATCAACTCTTTCTTCTAGGTGAGACTGTTCAGTGTGATTTCCCAGAGTTCAAGTTTCTGCAGTTATTTTTAGTGCATACCTGGGACAGGTGAGGCATGAAAAAGAATGTGGGTGTGGGTAGCCCTTGAGTCTCTAGTGCCAGGGTCTGGGTCTCTCGTCATCCCTACTGAAGAGGGGTGACTCACACCCTGATTTATTATCAGCCCTGAGGCTAGATTTCACCTTGAGAACTATGTGGATTAAAACTTCTCGTATACTCTCTAATTCTGCATTCAAGTCTTTGGAGCATACTTGCTTGATGTTATTTTGTTACCTGCTTTTGATAACTTGGACGCCTTCATTTTCTGTAACCAATACCACAGCCTGTGGTTCTTTCTGGTCTCATTTCCCAGGGCTTTGAGGGACCTGGGGTACACAGAGTCTTTGATTTGGATTTTTGGATGTATCTGCAGGTAGGAAGCTACCTGGAAAACACTCTGGCTGTAAGCCAGATGTCTTTATAGAGTCAGCCAAGTTCTAGGATATTCATCACATTTTTGAGGGACTAAGAAAAGACTCATCAAGATCTAGTTGAGTCTAGATCCCTCTGGGCAACTACTAGAATCCCGAGTGCCCTTAAATTCGAGAGCCTGGAATTCTGGGCCTGCTTTTAAGCCTAGAATAGCCTGCTCAGCTGAAACCCCATCACTGGGATCCTAAGACCCCTTCACAAGGTAGAGACATTTTCCTCATCTCACTTTAGCTCTGTACAGAGGAAGTAAAACCATGTTAGCTAGTATGAAGCCATGATACAATGAATACTGCATAAAGTGGTTTTATGATTCGGATGAGAAATAAGGGAGAATTTTCTCTGGGCCAGCATTATTAATGACTATTGCAAGATACTCCCTTTAAGTCATAAAAGTTAGGTGTGGGAATCGTTTGCAATTGAGGGAGGGGGAGAGGTTGGTTGGTTGTTTTGAAGCCCTCAGTTTCTTAAATCAGGCAAGCAGAACTAAGGAATTATACTAAAATGGGACAAGAAGAAAGGCCGGAAACCTTCTCCATTTCTAAAACGAGACCCTTTGGGACCTTGACTACAAAACAATTTACATTTCATTTCAGAGGATGTCATTGTAAATTTCTCTACTTCTACCCATCCTGTTTCTGAAGACCTGTCTCCTGTCTTTTCTCCACTTTCTTTGTAATTAACTCTACCTACCACTTGTATTCCACAACACAATCTTAAACCCCCCAAAACACAACAGTCCAGAAAGACGGTTTGTACTGGGCTAAATGGTGTCCCCCCCAAAATTCATGTCCACGTGGAATCCCAGAATGTGACCTTATTTGGAAATAGGGTCTTTGTGGAGATAATGAGTCAAGACGAGGTCATACTGGATTAGGATGTGCCCTAAATCCAATGAAAGCATCCTTATAAGAAGGCCGTGTGAAGGCAGACACACAGGGAAGAAGGTTACGTGAAGACATGGAGGCAGAGACTGGAGCTACGTTGCCACAAGCCAAGGACCCCTGGCCACCACCAGACGCTAGGAGGCAGCAAGGACAGACCCTTCCCGAGACGTTTCAGATGGAACCCTGCTGATAACTTGGTCTTGGACATCTAGACTCCAGAACTGTGATCCAACAAATTGCTGTTTTAAGTCCCCCGGTTTCTGGTACTTTGTTTCAGCAGCCCCAGGAAACTCACAGACACCTCGATTAGGGTTTCAGCCTCAAGACTTCTGCAATCTTGCCTTTGCAGACAGGGAGCATGAGAACAGTTCAGATTAGTGATACAAACCAGCAGCTTTGCCCTCCTTTACTACTAGATCGCATTCGTTTATTTCTGTGCCTCCTGCCCTTCACAATGGCATTTTACCTGTTCTGCTTGGGACTCTAGTTTATGGTCTGGGCCTACTAATATGCCTGAAGACACATCATCCACCTTTCTCCCCTGAGAGTCCTATCTTCCCATCCTAGCAAAGCATAATACGTATATACTTCAGAAACAACAGATAAGCTTTAGAAGAGGTTTTTAACCTTTTTAGTCTCCCCAGAAATACGCATATACCTCAGGGGTCCACAGACCCTAAGTTAGAGATCCTGCCCATTTAGAAAGTTCAGACTCCTTCAGGATAATTCCAATCCCTTCTTACCCACCACCCATAACCCGATTCAAATTCAGCTTGCTTCTGAAGTCTTCCACTGAGCTGAAACAGCACCCATCCACTGGCTTTTACCCACCAGCCCAGAGGGAGAGAGAGCTGCTGTTAGCTAACCCACTCTGGAGAGTCCCATCAGGAAACAAATGGAGAATTAGCCCCCCAGAGGTAGGCACCCCACCCCCTATTTTTATAAAGATCTTCCTGCAATCAACATCCACACTTGACTCCCACAGAGAATATATTTTTTTAATTTATTTATTTTTGGCTGTGTTGGGTCTTCGTTGCTGCGCACAGGCTTTCTCTAGTTGCGGCAAGCGGGGGCTACTCTTTGTTGCAGTGCGTGGGCTTCTCATTGCAGTGGCTTTTCTTGTTGCAGAGCATGGGCTCTAGGCACGTGGGCTTCAGTGGTTGTGGCACGTGGGCTCAGTGGTTGTGGCACGTGGGCTCAGTAGTTGTGGCTCGCGGGCTCTAGAGCACAGGCTCAGTAGTTGTGGTGCACGGGCTTAGTTGCTCCGCGGCACGTGGGATCTTCCTGGACCAGGGCTCGAACCCATAACCCCTGCATTGGCAGGCGGATTCTTAACCACTGTACCACCAGGGAAGCCCCCCACAGAGATTTTAATCCAAGGAGCCAGGGATGTGAATCTATTCAGGGATCTAAGAGACTCTGCTCCATCCCCAAGAAAAACACAACCTCCTTTCAAGCAGGACTTCCCTTTCAAAGCCATCCATCCTCTTGTTTCTTTGTTGATTTTTTTAAAGTCATAAATAATGTTTACCTCAAATTAAGGACAACCAATGAATCTGCCATGGAATCACCACTGTCAGTTTCTTACCTATTAGGAAGATCTTACTAAATCTATAAAGTCTGTAACCCAAAAAGGTCCTCAAGGAGTTTGAATTTTTTTTTAATAATATTTAAATTTATTATTTCCCATTTGGTCTCACGAAACACAAGCTGAGACTGCAGAAGTATCACTGTTTTTAGATCTAGAAGCTCCTTTCCTTTACAATCACAGGTCAAGGGCTTCATTAGCCCAGTCCTTGACTTGCAGCTGAAAAAAGCACAGGTCTGTGTGAAGGGATAGGAGAACATATCTTACTAGTGTCAGGAGCAAGGAACCAAAGCTGAAGAACAGTCCGAGTCTTGACATCAGCACTTCAAAAATATTCTGCAGGCAACGATGTTCTAACACACGGAAAGGGGGATGAGCACTGAGTGAGCTGGGCAGATTCTGACACAATTCTGATGGATTTCGGCCTGCAGCACTCTGGAGGGAGAGGTCCCATTCTCTCCTTCAATCCTCTTTACAGAACAGAAAGCAGAAGTCAAGTCTTTATAAAAGAGATTAATGGCCTTTCCGTTTCTTCATTTTTCCTCCAGCCACCTTGTTCCTGACACCGATTGCACCCTCCCTATCGTCACCATCCCCAGCAGCCTCCCACGAGCGCTTCTTCTTCTCTCCATGCTCCCTTAACTCCTGCAAGAAACGGAAAGGATGGGATTGAAAATGAATGGCTGTCACTGAGAGTGACACATCCTAGTCTCTGCTCCTTAAAATCAAACACTAAGTAACTCCCTAACACCTCACATTAGCAAAGGAATAAGACCAAAATCCCAAGATACAAAAATGTTAATCTTATTAGTAATCAAAGACAGGAAGATTAAAACAATAAGCTATTATTATTATTCTGGCAAAGATTTAAGAGAATGGTAATACCTAGACCTGGTCAGGTGTGCGGACAGTCACATACACTGTCGCTCATCGTGTAAAAGTGCTTTAGCTTTTCTAGGGGGGCAGTTTGACATTATGTATGAATTCGAATTTTAACTGTGTATTCTCCTCCACCCAACAATTGATTCTACTTCTAGGAATTTATTCTAAGGAAACAAGACAAGTGTGCAAAGCTGTACATATCAGGATGTTCAACAGAGTTCCAGTTAAAATACAAAAAACCGGGAAAAGCATAAACACACATCAATGTAAATCACGTTATATATTCATGACAGAATTCTCTGTAGCCATTAAGAAATGATCCCATGAGAATTCTAAGATGCTAGCATCTAAGATATCAGTTTCTAAACTTGCAAGCAGTGCTATTTTTAAAAAACTTAATTCTCTCCCCTCAGATTACCAATTTTCAAAACATTGGAAAGTAATAAAATATACCTAATGCAAAGTCTAGAAGACCCAATTTGGTTTCCCTTGACGAGTCAGAAGGCAGTTAAGGACCTTGCAACAACTCCAAGAGATTACTCCTGCCACTGGTGTTTAGGAAAGTTTGGTAACTGAATCGATTCAGGGCTAAGACACAGCCTAGATGACATTTTTTGAATAAAGTTTAAAATGTGAAAAAAAAAAAAAGAAGTGATCGCATGAATCTCTGCTAGTTCAAATAGGAAAATGATATACATTTAGATAAAGTCATATACAATTAGATAAAGTCTAATTATAGCTAAGGAAAGAAAAATAGCCAACTGTTATCAGGTTTTCTGCGGGGGGTGGCTTACGTGTTTCACTTACTATTTTAATCCTTTGTGTATTTTCTAAAAATGTTTCCCAACGCACATGCAATATTTTTATAAACAAAGATACCAAACAAAGAATTCCACGTGGGGAGAAAAACAAAAACAAGTCCACACCTCAGCTACTCAGAAAGCACCCCACGGGCGAAGTTTCTTCACCCCTCAGACCAGCACCCCAGAGAGCAGACGGCACTTGGAAGGGGCTCCTTTAGAACCTTCTCATCGCCACTCCTACCGCCACCGCTACTATCAGTAACTACGCTGTTTACATCAGCTTGATCAACGCTCATAAATACCCTGTATTCAAGGTAACTATTATTCCCAATCTACAAATGAGGAACTGACTCTGAGAGGTTAGACACCTTGTCCAAGCTCACAGTTCACAGCTGCACCTCCTGATCTGATCTCAAGTCCAAAGGTTTTTTTCTTGCCTCATGTGAAACATGAACAGTGGCTGGGAACGTGGTCACTGTGGTCAGACTGAGTCCAAACCCTGATTCAACCATTTAGTTGTACAGTCGAAAGCAAATTACCTACATCTGCACTTTAGTATGCTCATCTTAAATTTGGAATCAAATATTCCAAGTTGAGGGTTAACACAATAAAGTGTCTTGCATGTAAGTTAATTTCATTTGCTGGTGAGAAAATGCATTGCATACCATTCGGGCAAATCTTTGGGCCTCAGACACACGTTCTGTCAGCATCATAACCTCGTCATCCTGGGTTGGAAAGACAGGCAATTTCTTCCCAATTAAGTGTTCTATGCGCTGGAAGAGTTCCACGTCGTATCTGAAAAAGGAAAATTGACATGGCTCTGGCTGGCTGACAATGCACGTGTCTGTCCATTCCAAAACTATGACGCAACAGGGGCCACAGTTTTCAACAATATCGAACCTATTATTCCTTTTCAGAATACTAACTAATTGCAATCTTCTGTGCACAGCCCAGCAGAAAACCACCCAACATACCCCTTACTCCCAGAAAAGCCCTGGGTACATAACAATTTGTTCCCTAGAAAACAAAATCAGAAATAGTTATTGTAATACTGTGAGTTGAGGGAATGGTCACTGTTCTCTGGCTCCAGCATTTAAAAGAAATAACAGGGTTTTTTGTGTGTGTGCTTCTATATGCCAAGTACTATACTACACATATGTAGTATAGTATATGCTCTTTACATATACATCTCCAGTCTTCATTAAAACCCTGCTAGATTGGTATTATTATTTCTATTTTACAAACAGTGAAGGCGGGATGAGGGAGGTTAAGTGACTGTTACAGTAAGTCGTGAAGTCAGGTTGCAAGTCTGTCTGCCCCACAGTTCTGCTCTTTTCTCTACATTGCTCTGCCCCAAAGTCGGGTCACTTACTGTGTGACAAAAGTAATAGACTTTCCAGAGCGCCCTGCTCGAGCTGTTCGACCTACTCGATGGATGTAATCCTGAAACGAAAACGGTAAGTAACTTTGAGTTAGCTGGAAGATACATTTAAAACTGTATGTAAATTCTTCCTGCAAACCTTTGAAAGAAAACAGATTTGTGTTGGAATGTGGAGAGATGAACTGGCAATCTGTTACAGAGATAAATCTACTTCACTTTTCTTATTCTCCTCACAGCACAAAACTGACCCCCTTTTTCCTTTCTTTTATATAAAGACAAATCTACAAAGCAAATCTCCATGGACATAGCACAGGCAGAGGAAAATGGCACTAGATCTAGAGGCAGACCTGGGTCACAGATCTGCTTTTCCCACCGACCAGCGACACAACTGTCTACAAGTCCAGAACTTCTCTAAATCCTGGTTTGTATCTATAAAACAGGAACACAAATACATGGCCAAATTCACACAGAGTTACTGTGAAAATCGTGAGACAGGACCCTGTCTACAGCAGTTTAATACGAAGTCGAGACACACTAGTTGTTCACAACTGGGGTCAGTTTCATCCTCCCCAGCAGGCATTTGGAAATGTCTGGAAATATATCTGGTTGTCACAATGTCACCTGTGAGTAGAAGCCAGGAATTCTGCTAAGCATCCTACAATACAAAGGACAGCCCCGCAAGGAAGAATTCCCAGACCAAGATGTTAACAGTGCCGAGGCTGAGAAACCCTGGGATACACTGAGGACCACAGGCTGCCATTTCTCATCAGACAGACCAACAGAGGTGAGCACGCGGTGCGTCTGCGCCTCCGACGGTGAGCCTCTAACCCCTCTCCTGGGCTTCTTCATTCACATTCATTAATATCACATCCACAGGCATGTGCAAGATGAGGAGAATGAAAAGATCTAGAGCTTTCCCTATTTTTGACACTTAACTAATCAAGGACACACACACACCAAAAAAACTCCGATACTGTAACTAAGGAAAGACAGAAAACATTCCATTAAGAAATACACTTTGGATACGATGGAATAGTATTCGGCCATAAAAAAAGAATGACATCTTTCTATTTGTGACAACATGGATAGACCTTGAGGGTATTCAGCTAAGTGAAATAAGTTAGACAGAGACAAATACTGAGATCTCACTTATATGTGGAATCTAAAACAAAAACAAAAAAAACTGAGCTCACAGATACAGAGAACAGATTTGGTGGTTGCCAGAGGCAGGGATGGGTGTGTGTGAAATGGGTGAAGGGGGCAAAAGGTACAAATTTCAGTTATAAAATAAATAAGTCATGGGGATGTAATGTACAACATGCTGACTAGAGGTAATAATACTGTACTGCATATTTAAAAGTTGCTAAGGGAAAATGCTAAGGGAAAATGCTCATCATAAGGAAAGACATGCGTAATTATGAATGGTGACAGATGTTAACTAGACTTACTATGACCAATCTGCAATATATACGAATATTAAATCATTACATTTTACACCTGAAACTAATATGTCAATTACATCTCAATTTTAAAAAAAAGAAAAGAAAAGGAGGAAGAAGGAGGTGGGGGAGAGAGAGAGAAAGAGGAAAGGAGGGAGGGAGGGACGGAGGGAGGGAGGAAAGGAGGAAGTGAAAGAAAGGACAGGAAAGGAAAGAAAGGGAAGAGAAGGGGAAAAGAAAAGAGAAAAGAAAAGCACTTTGGGGCTAGAAAGTCAGGTCAGCAACAGGACTCACCTTGGAATGGGTAGGAATGTCAAAGTTAACAACTACATCCACATGAGGTATGTCCAAACCACGGCTTGCAACATCAGTTGCTAAAAGAATGGAACGAGCTTTTGCCTTAAATTTATTAAGGGATCCTAGGCGCTTGCTCTGAGACGATGAAAAGAAGAAACGGAAAGAATTTTAATCTTGAAAAACTTGGAATCCAAGACACACAAACTAGACATACTAAATAAATACAAGAACCAAGAGAGAAATTTTTAAAAGGATGTTTCCCCCTTAGTCTGAACTAGGCTTCACAGGTCAAAAGGAAACATGGAAGCAATAAAAAGATATTTAAGACTAAAGCTAGAAAATACTAACATGAAACAGAGTTTGTTAAACACGACAGAAGGATAACTGAGAAATAATCTACTGAAAGTCTTTAGAGACGAGAGAGTCACTATTACCATGAGGGCTGAATAAATCAACTCAGTAGCTTCCATCCCAGACAACTACCTGTGGAATATTTTAATTTGAGCCTCTTGCTATCCTGAAAGGAGGAAGTAGCATCCAAAGCAACACTTTAATGCCCATAAAATCAGGACAACTATGGGAAGATGCATTAATGTCATGTGTTGCTATTGCAGAAATCTCCTGCTACAAGATTTAGCTTTCTCATGCCCCCAGTTCACCACTAATGATTCCAAAGAATAGTTACCTGACTCATCTGTCCATGGAGGGGAATGGCAGTGAATCCAAGATTTCGGAGTAGCAAAGCTGTCCTCTGAGTATTGTTACAGGTGGTGCAGAATATCATAAAGGAGTTTCCAGCCAATTCATTTAGAATATAAACCAGGTAGGTATCCTAAGTCACAAAGCCAAAATAATATATGTAACTGAACCTGGAAGAAGGTTGGCGTCCTGGGCATACAAATTATGTAAAAGACTAAGCCCATAGCTGCTTCTCAGTTATCCAGACCCCCAGCCGCCAGCTTTGCACTCCTTAACTGGCATTATCATTATCATCTCTGTGAACCATGAGTTTCGCACACAGCCTGAAGCCGAGCACAAGGAGATCTGTACTCAGCAAGCACGCAAAGCCCTGACATCAAAGCACAAAACTAGGTCCTTTGTCCATAAAAAAGCCACATAATAAGCAGGCAAAAGAAAAACTACCTCAAGGATGGGGTTAGGAAGGGATTGTGTCATGACTTCATTACTGTGGTTTAATATGTTGTGAATTCCCGGAATGTTTGACTTTATCAGTGATAAAATAAAGCACGGCATGAGCTCTAAAACAAACAGAAAGGACTCCAATCTGTAGCACAGCTCTTAGCTAATCAAGAGTTGACACATTTTCAGATGTCTTGGTGAAGAAGGAGAGGGAGAGGCAGAAATGATCAAAGCAAACACTTTACCTTGAACTTAGAAGGAATAAAAAGATAATATTGCTGTAACTTTTCAACCGTCTGGTATTTAGAGGAAACGGCACATTTCACAGGATTCTTCAGCGCTGCTCGCTGAAGTTTTTGCACCTGAAGAAAGAAAACCTAGAGTAGTACACTGATTCCTAAATACTCTATTTTTATTATTGTCACTGTGACTGTTTCTACTTATCAATTCTTATAAAGAAGAAAAGAGAAATCCTAGAAAAGTTCACCTTCTTGGTCATCGTAGCAGAGAAGAGAAATGTCTTCCGATCTCGGGGAATCACTTTCAGGATCTTGTCAACCTAAAAGGCAGAAAGAGCAACGGTACCAACATAACATTTAGACTGGGCACCTGCAAATGCTGCTTGTGAAGATGAGGGGTAACAAACTAAATACATCACTGTGGGGATTTGGGGACTCAAAACTTTGATTCAGTTCAGCTAAAACTGACTGAATATTTACTATTTGATATCATACCAGATGCTACCAAAAAATAATGCCAGTCAGAGAAAAGCACAGTTTAAATCAGCAGAGTAGAGCTAATCTAAGAGAAAAGTAAAGAATAAGCATTAATCAACTAAATAAGCTATGATGAATGGGTCATCAAAGAAAAGATGGAAGAGGTTGAAATCAAATGAAATGGAAAAAGAAAATCTGTTTTTGGTATTTCTCATCTCTGAAAACAAAGTCAGTCTATATGTATGTATGTATGTATGTATATATATATACATGTTTTTTGCCCAACTGTCTTTTTTAATTGAAGTATAGTTGATTTACAGTGTTTCAGGTGTACAGCAAAGAGATTCAGTTACACATACATACATATTTACACTTTTTCAGATCCTTTTCCATTATAGGTTATTACAAGATATTGAATATAGCTCCCTGTGCTATACAGTAGGTCCTTGCTGTTTACCTATTTTATATATAGTAGCATGTGTATGTTAATCCCATATTCCTAATTTATCCCTCACCCCCCAAGTCAGACTATATTTGAAAGAGGATGCTGAGACTATTTACAATACCCAAGAGATGGAAGCAACCTAAATGTCCATCAACAGATGAATGGATAAAGAAGATGTGGTATATATACAGAATGGAATACTACTCAGCCATAGTAAAGAATGAAATGATGCCATTTGCAGCCACATGGATGGACCTAGAGATTATCATACTAAATGAAGTCAGACAAAGACAAATATCACATAATACCACTTATATGTGGAATCTAAAATATGATACAAATGAACTTATTTACAAAACAGAAACACATTCACAGACATAGAAAACAAACTTATGGTTACTAAAGGGGAAAAGAGGGAAGGAAAATTAGGAGTTTGTGTAGGTATATGTATATACACACATATATATATGTATATATATATACACATATTTATATATGTATGTATAACTGAATCACTTTGCTGTACACCAGAAACACAACATTGTAAATTAACTATACTTCAGTAAAAAATTAATTATATTAAAAAAAAAAAAAAAAAAGAAAAAAATTAATTATATTAAATTTAATTTAAAAGCAACAAGGATGTATTGTACAGCACAGGGAAATATAGCCATCATTTTGTAATAATTTTAAATGGAGTATAATCTACAGAAATACTGAATCACTATGTTGCACCTAAAAATAATATAATAATATAAATCAACTATCCTTCAATAAAAAAGAAAGAAAAAATAAATAAAGAGGATGCTGAGGCAGACAGTGTAAAGAGCATCAAGAATGAAAAAAGCAGCAGAGATGTTAAATTAACCAACAATGGTTAAGTGCTCCACAAAAGCAGGTATGCAATGAACCAGATTTTGAACAGATTTTGAGATGCTCTAGGAAGAGGAAAGATGTTGAGCTCACCTCTGTCTCAAAATCCATATTCAATATTCGGTCTGCTTCATCCATGACCAAGTACTTGAGAGCTCTTAAGTTGAAACCTTTTGTATTTTCCAAGTGGTCAATTAGTCGACCAGGAGTTGCTAACAAGAAAAGTTGAGGAGAGAGGGCAATGTTTAAGAAAAAGGACAGAAAGAAAGTGACCACCCCCTCCCAACCAGAATTTCAGAAATTAAAAAAAATTAAACAAAAAATTAAATCCATTCTTTGAACTCTTTCTGCACAAAGAAGTTGCACCCAATATCAGTAGATTTTCTCCAATTCATCATCACCAGTGTCTTCTACCGTTGTCATTACTCACCTATTACTATATGTGGCTTTTTGGCCAGGGCCAGAGATTGAGACATTGAATCAATTCCACCTACAATCACAGCTACAGAAAGAAAAAGAATATTGAAAAGAGATCCTTAATTTTTTTCCATAGTTCACTGTAAAGCCAATGACACATTTCTACTTTCATTTTTCTTCCCTTACAATTACAACTTTCCCCGAAGCTAAAATACCAAATCAGCCCTTTAGGTCAATGAACTTATGTTAACGACACTTCCTTCCATTCTCCTTTCACACTCATTCTCAACCTGTGAAGAAATTCTGAAGATTCCTTTCCTCTGGACACTTACCACATTGCACCCCAATAGAAGACCCCAGGGCTTCAAATTGCTCTGAGATCTGAAAGGCTAGCTCCCGAGTGGGGGTGAGAACTAAGGCAAACAAACGCTGGGGCGTCTCCAGCAGCACATTCAGAATGGGCAGAGCAAAGGCCCCTGTCTTCCCAGAGCCGGTTTCCGCCAGCCCAATAATATCACGACCTAGAAGACAAAGAAAACACCTAATAGCAAAGAAATGATCTCTGCACCATTTCCACATTATTCCACAAGGACCCAATGCTGGCACAAAGTAGACCATGAATAAATATTTGATGAATTCAGGGGAGGGGGAGTTGATGAGACAGAAGACACGGTCTCTGTCTTAAATTAGCTCAAAATCCAGGGGTGAAATACACAAATATGTTCTAATATGATAGGTCCCTAC
Source organism: Pseudorca crassidens (assembly GCF_039906515.1). NCBI lineage: Eukaryota > Metazoa > Chordata > Mammalia > Artiodactyla > Delphinidae > Pseudorca > Pseudorca crassidens. The sequence continues at coordinate 9,853,968 of NC_090306.1, read as the reverse complement.
AGGATACAGTGAGAACAAAACGGAATGAGCAACCTACGGCCAGGAAGAGTCAGGAAAGGTTAACAGAGGTGATGAGTAAATTAAATCTGTAAGTAAGCAAAGAAGGAAAGGAAGGGCAGTCCCTTATGAGGAAAGATGCTTTAAAGAACACAGCATGGGAGTTCCCTGGTGGTGCAGTGGTTAAGAATCCGCCTGCCAATGCAGGGGACACAGGTTCGAGCCCTGGTCCGGGAAGATCCCAAATGCCATAGAGCAACTAAGCCCGTGCACCACAACTACTGAGCTTGCGCTCTAGAGCCTGTGTGCCACAACTCCTGAGCCTGCGCTCTAGAGCCCAAGCTCCGCAACAAGAGAAGAAACTGCAATATGAAGCCTGTGCACTGCAACGAAGAGTAGCCCCCGCTCTCCACAACTAGAGAAAGCCCACGCACAGCAACGAAGACCCAATGCAGCCAAAAATAAATAAATTAAATAAATTAATTTTAAAACAAGAACACAGCATGAGTTCAGAGAGGGAGAAGTACAACGTGGCCAGAACACAGAAGTCAAGGGGGAAAGGGAGAAGAATAAGGAAACCCACAGCCATACTAAGGAGTTTTGACATCTTCCTATACGAGAGAGGAACTGAAGGATTTTAAGCAGGGAATATCATGACCAATGTTATTCATTAAGAAGATAAACCCCAGGCCTGACGGCATAAGAAGGACCCAAGCAGCTTAACAGTAAAGCCACTTACACTGCTCCTTCTGAGGGAAGAATGCCAGCAGTAATACCTTAAGAATGGATCCCCATGGTTTGTTGTCACCAATCAAGCCATAACTGAGAAGACCTGGCAATCAATTTCGAAGCCAAGACCACCGCCTCTGTGCTGCAGCTCCCAAAGAGGCTGAGCACGAGGACAGCACCCAGTGGGAAGCCTTCCTGTCGAGTAATGACTTCCACAGTTGACTGCTGAGGCTTCCTCACCTAGAGAATAACCCGCTTTCCCTGAGGTAACCTGAATATGACTCTCTTCCCTACAACTTAAAATGAACTAAAGTGCAGAATGGGGAACACACAGGAAAATCAGAGCTCAGTTAGGGTACCAGGGGAGCTATGATGGTGGCCTGAATGGAGGCCAGCCGAAGCAAGAATTACAAAGTACGGAAAGAGGTCCGTGGAACCAGAGAGCTGGCACCGCAGGCAACACCTTTGGTATTTATGCCTTATGTCTTTTTCGCACCTTAATTCACTGGCAAGCATCTGTCGTACCAAGTTGAGCCAAGTGCCTAACAGGGTCTTGGTGCTCTGGCTGGGTGTCAGGCCTGAGCCTCTGAGGTGGGAGAGCCGAGTTCAGGACACTGGAACACCAGAGACCTCCCAGCTCCACATAATATCAATCGATGAGAGCTCTCCTAGAGATCTCCGTCTCAATGCTAAGACGCAGCTCCACTCAACGACCAGCAAGCTCCAGTGCTGGACACTCTATGCCAAACAACTAGCGAGACAGGAACACAACCCCACCCATTAGCAGAGAGGCTTCCTAAAATCATAAGTTCACAGACACCCCAAAACACACCACCGGATGCGGACCTGCCCACCAGAAAGACAAGATCCAGCCTCATCCACCAGAACACAGGCACCAGTCCCCTCCACCAGGAAGCCTACACAACGCAGTGAACCAACCTCACCCACTGGGGTTAGACACCAAAAACAACAGGAACTACGAACCTACAGCCTGCGAAAAGGAGACCCCAAACACAGTAAGCTAAGCAAAATGAGAAGACAGAGAAACACATAGCAGATGAAGGAGCAAGAAAAAAACCCACCAGACCAAACACATGAAGAGGAAATAGGCAGTCTACCTGAAAAAGAATTCAGAGTAATGACAGTAAAAATGATCCCAAATCTTGGAAATACAATGGAGAAAATAAAAGAAACATTTAACAAAGATGTAGAAGAACTAAAGAGAAAACAAACAATGATGAACACAATAAATGAAATTAAAAATTCTCTAGAAGGAATCAATAGCAGAATAACTGAGGCAGAAGAACCGATAAGTGACCTGGAAGATAAAATAGTGGATATAACTACCGCAGAGCAGAATAAAGAATGAAAAGAATTGAGGACAGACTCAGAGACCTCTGGAACAATATTAAACGCACCAACATTCAAATAATAGGGTTCCCAGTAGAAGAACAGAAAAAGGAAGGGACTGAGAAAATATCTGAAGAGATTATAGTTGAAAACTTCCTGAACATAGGAAAGGAAATAGTCAATCAAGTCCAGGAAGCAGAGAGAGTCCCATACAGGATAAATCCAAGGAGAAACATGCCAAGACACATATTAATCAAACTATCAAAAATTAAATACAAAGAAAAAATATTAAAAGCAGCAAGGGAAAAGCAACAAATAACATACAAGGGAATCCCCATAAGGTTAACAGCTGATCTTTCAGCAGAAACTCTGCAAGCCAGAAGGGAGTGGCAGGACATATTTAAAGTAATGAAAGGGAAAAACCTACAACCAACGTTACTCTACCCAGCAAGGATCTCATTCAGATTCGATGGAGAAATCAAAAGCTTTATATTCAAGCAAAAGTTAAGAGAACTGAGCACCAAGAAACCAGCTTTACAGCAAACGCTAAAGGAACTTCTCTAGGCAGGAAACACAAGGGAAGGAAAAGAACTACAATAACACACCCAAAACAATTAAGAAAATGGTAATAGGAACATACATACTGATAATTACCTTAAATGTAAATGGATTAAATGCTCCAAACAAAAGACACAGACTGGCTGAATGGATACAAAACAAGACCCGTATATATGCTGTCTACAAGAGACCCACTTCAGACTTAGGGACACATACAGACTGAAAATGAGGGGATGGAAAAACATATTCCATGCAAATGGAAATCAAAAGAAAGCTGGAGTAGCAATTCTCATATCAGACAAAATAGTCTAAAATAAAGACTATTACAAGAGACAAACAAGGACACTACATAATGATCAAGAGATCAATCCAAGAAGATATAACAATTATAAATATTTATGCACCCAACATAGGAGCACCTCAATACATAAGGCTAATGCTAACAGCCATAAAAGGGGAAATCAACAACAACACAATAATAGTAGGGGACTTTAACACCCCACTTTCACCAATGGGCAGATCAACCAAAATGAAAATAAATAAGGAAACACAAGCTTTCAATGATACACTAAACAAGAGGGACTTAATTGATACTTATATGACATTCCACCCAAAATCAACAGAATACACTTTCTTCTCAAGTGCTCATGGAACATCCTCCAGGAGAGATCATATCTTGAGTCACAAATGAAGCCTTCGTAAATTTAAGAAAATTGAAATCGTATCAAGTATCTTTTCTGACCACAATGCTATGAGACTAGGTATCAATTACAGGAAAAAAACTGTAAAAAATATAAACACATAGAGGCTAAAGAATATGCTACTAAATAACCAAGAGATCACTGAAGAAATGAAAGAGGAAATAAAAAAATACCTAGAAACAAATGACAATGAAAATATGACGGACCAAAACCTATGGGATGCAGCAAAAGCAGTTCTAAGAGGGAAGTTTATAGCAATACAATCCTACCTCAAGAAACAAGAAAAATCTCAAATAAACAACCTAACCTTACACCTAGAGCAATTAGAGAGAGAAGAACAACAAAAAAAAAACACCCTAAGTTAGCAGAAGGAAAGAAATCATAAAGATCAGATCAGAAATAAATGAAAAAGAAATGAAGGAAATGATAGTAAATATCAATAAAACTAAAAGCTGGTTTTTTGAGAAGATAAACAAAATTGATAAACCATTAGCCAGACTCATCAAGAAAAAAAGGAAGAAGACTCAAATCCACAGAATTAGAAATGAAAAAGGAGGACTAACAACTGACACTGCAGAAATGCAAAGGATCATGACAGATTACTACAAGCAACTATATGCCAATAAAATGGAAAACCTGGAAGAAATGGACAAATTCTTAGAAAAGCACAACTCTGAGACTGAGCCAGGAAGAAAGAGAAAATATAAATAGGCCAATCATAACCACTGAAATTGAAACTGTGATTAAAAATCTTCCAACAAACAAAAGACCAGGACCAGATGGATTCACAGGTGAATTCTATCAAACATTTAGAGAAGAGCTAACACCTATCCTTCTCAAACTCTTCCAAAATATAGCAGAGGGAGGGACACTCCCAAACTCATTCTATGAGGCCACCATCACCCTGATACCACAACCAGACAAAGATGTTACAAAAAAAGAAAACTACAGGTCAATGTCACTGATAAACATAGATGCAAAAATCGTCAACAAAATACTAGCAAACAGAATCCAGCCAACACATTAAAAGGATCATACACCATGATGAAGTGGGGTTTATCCCAGGAATGCAAGGATACTTCAATATATGCAAATCAATCAATGTGATACACCATATTAACAAAATGAAGGATAAAAACCATATGATAATCGCAATAGATGCAGAAAAAGCTTTTGACAAAATTCAACACCCATTTATGATAAAAACTCTCCAGAAAGTAGGCATAGAGGGACCTAACCCTTTAATAAAGGCCATATATGACAAACCCACAGCAAAAATCATTCTCAATGGTGAAAAACTGAAACCATTTCCACTAAGATCAGGAACAAGACAAGGTTGCCCACTCTCACCACTCTTATTCAACATAGTTTTGGGAGTTTTAGCCACAGCAATCAGAGAAGAAAAAGAAATAAAAGGAATCCAAATCAGAAAAGAAGAAGTAAAACTGTCACTGTTTGCAGATGACACGATACTATACATAGAGATTCCTAAAGATGCTAACAGAAAACTACTAGAGATAATCAATGAATTTGGTAAAGTAGCAGGATACAAAATTAATGCATAGAAATCTCTTGCATTCCTACAGACTAATGATGAAAAATGTGAAAGAGAAATTAAGGAAACACTCCCATTCACTACTGCAACAAAAAGAATAAAATACCTAGGAATAAACCTACCTAAGGAGACAAAAGACCTGTATGCAGAAAACTATAAGACACTGATGAAAGAAATTAAAGGTGATACAAACAGATGGAGAGATATACCATGTTCTTGGATTGGAAGAATCAACATTGTGAAAATGATTATATTACCCAAAGCAATCTACAGATTCAGTGCAATCCCTATCAAACTACCAATGGCACCTTTCACAGAACTAGGACAAAAAATTCACAATTTGTATGGAAACAGAGAAGACCCCAAATAGCCAAAGCAATCTTGAGAAAGAAAAACGGACCTGGAGGAATCAGGCTCCCGGACTTTAGACTATACCACAAAGCTACAGTAATCAAGACAGTATGGTACTGGCACAAAAACAAGTATAGATCAATGGAAAAGGGTAGAAAGCCCAGAGATAAACCCATGTACATGTGGTTACCTTATCTTTGATAACAGAGGCAAGAATGTACAATGGAGAAAAGACAGCCTCTTTAATAAGTGGTGCTGGGCAAACTGGACAGCTACATGTAAAAGAATGAAATTAGAACACTCCCTAACACCATATACAAAAATAAACTCAAAATGGATTAAACACCTAAATGTAAGCCCAGACATTATAAAACTCCTACAGGAAAACATAGGCAGAACACTCTATGACAGCAAGATCCTTTTTGACCCACCTCCTAGAGAAATGGAAATAAAAACAAAAATAAACAAATGGGACCTAATGAAACTTCAAAGCTTTTGCACAGCAAAGGAAACCATAAACAAGACGAAAAGACACCCCTCAGAATGGGAGAAAATATTTGCAAATGAAGCAATTGACAAAGGATTAATCTCCAAAATATACAAGCAGCTCATGCAGCTCAATATCAAAAGAACAAACAACCCAATCCAAAAATGGGCAGAAGACCTAAACAGACATTTCTCCAAAGAAGATATACAGATTGCCAACAAAACACATGAAAAGATGCTCAACATCACTAATCATTAGAGAAATGCAAATCAAAACTACAATGAGGTATCACCTCACACCGGTCAGAATGGCCATCATCAAAACATCTACAAAAAATAAATGCTGGAGAGGCTGTGGAGAAAAGGGAACCCTCTTGCACTGTTGGTGGGAATGTAAATTGATACAGCCACTATGGAGAACAGTACGGAGGTTTCTTAAAAAACTAAAATTAGAACTACCATATGACCCAGCAATCCCACTACTGGGCATATACCCTGAGAAAACCATAATTCAAAAAGAGTCATGTACCACAATGTTCACTGAAGCACTATTTACAATAGCCAGGACATGGAAGTAACCTAAGTGTCCACTGACAGATGAATGGCTAAAGAAGATGTGGCACATATATACAATGGAATATTACTCAGCCATAAAAAGAAACAAAATTGAGTTATTTGTGGTGAGGTGGATGGACCCAGAATCTGTCCTAGAGTGAAGTCAGAAAGAGAAAAGCAAATACCGTATACTAACACATATATATTTAATCTAAAAAAAAATACAAAACGGTTCTGAAGAATCTAGGGACAGGACAGGAATAAAGACGCAGACGTACAGAATGGACTTGAGGACACGGGGAGGGGGAAGGGTAAGCTGAGATGAAGTGAGAGAGTGGCATTGACATATATACACTACCAAATGTAAAACAGAAAGCAAGGGGGAAGCAGCTGCATAGCACAGGGAGATCAGGCCATGCTTGCTTTGTTACCACCTAGAGGGGTGGGATAGGGAGGTTGGGAGGGAGACGCAAGAGGGAGGGGATATGGGGATATATGTATACGTATAGTTGATTCACTTTGTTATACAGCAGCAACTAACACAACAATGTAAAGCAATTATACTCCAATAAAGATGTTAAAAAAAAAAGTCATAGATAAAACTTACTGAAATTATTTCTTACAATTCTTTAAACAGGCATTTAAAATTGTTACTGTTGATTATATTCAGAGAAATAGAACAGATACTCTATTTGCATAACTTTTGCTCTCAGTTTGGAACATGAACAACAAAATGCCGTGATTAATGATTTTTACTAATCTTTTTGTTTTCCTGCAGATAGTTGGCATAAAAATGGGCTATCAAGCACATCGAGTTGAAGTAAGTTGGAATAAAATACATCAAAATCCTTAAGTTGAGTCAACTACAGAGTCAGAATATGATACTCCACTGGACAAATTTGCATCCAATTTTGGGGGGCAATTTTGGTCATCAAAATAAGTGCATTTCCCATTAAGTTGGCAATAAAGCTTGAGGGAGAAAGATCATATTGTTTACTGTAAAACTGATACGATAAAGATTATATGAGATCACATGTATAGATACAGATATGTAAACTGTGATTGGATTTCAAATAACAGAATTATGAATTTCAAATTTTCGTTTATATGCAATAAAAGTTGATAGTACAGTATAGATCCAAATCTCTAGGCCATAGGCAGATAACCTGCTGTTAACATCAGTGATTGGAATTTTGTTTAAATAACAGCTATATAATTAGGACCACGTTGCCTGACAAATGTCTGGCACATACAGCTTCCTAGGTTTCACACACCTTGGAGAGAAAGAAGGAAACATCTAACAAAAGCTGATAATAGCCAAAACAATGTGGAACAATAAGACCTTCCTTCCTCCCTCCCTCCCTTCCTTCCTTCCATTCTTCCATTTATTTTTTTGTCTTTACGTTGGAGAATATGTGTTAAGTGAGCTCTCTGATGTCTTGCCTTGAGGCTCATTTTATGCTTCTAAAACTGAATAATGGGATGGCACACCAGACTGCAGTGGGGAATTTTCCTTTGTAATCAGAGCTCTGAGGAGATATGTTATACTGTATCATATTAGAAAAATTAAAAAGGTCATCCATGCCTTTCCCGACTATTCTGTTCTCCCTTAGTGGGCAAGAGTCGAATTTCCTGAGGAAGGATGCTCTCTGTCAGGCAGACAACCCAATGCCCAACCAAAATAAATGAATAAACAGATTAGCTAATTAATTAATTTAAAATAAAGAAATAAATCAAAGGCTCCACTTTGCTACTTTATCACAGACTGCCTTCCAACCTTAAACACCAGGCTCTGCCTGGGGATCTCAAGCCCTCTTTAGGTGGTTTTTCAAGAGCTGCTTCCGTAACACTAGGCCTGACGTTAAATGTTACGTGGCCGGTTAGAGACTGAAAAATCATCAAGCTGTAAAAGTCTATGTTGTCGCTGAGACTCCAGAGGACTAAGCAGTATTGGATAATAAACTCAAGTTGTATGAGAACTGGAACATTACAAAGCATTACAACATGAAATTCTAATTTATTTGAATCAACACATATATGATTATTCACAAAATAACCTCTCTCGTGAGTGTTATTTTGTTTCTATAGACCTTTGGAATCATTCTTATGTAGAAAGTTCATAGGTGTGATGTACACAATTTATTGTTTCTGCTGGTGTTAGTACTGTTGACCTGTTACTTATTCTCATCATATTTTCCATGTACATTTTTGCAAATATAAATGTAAAGTTCACGTATTCTCAAAATTGTTAAAAATATATTGAATACATTTTCTTTCTTCATGCGACTTCCAAAAAAAAAGGAAAGAGAAATTAACACAACATTGTAAATCAACTATACTTCAAGAAAATAAAAAAATAAAAGAAAGTAACAAAAGAAAATGTGATTGACACAGAGGTTTCTAGCTTGGGAAACTCAAAAGCCATATACTGAGATAAGGGCTACAGGGAAATTAGTTCTGGTGAGAAAAATAAGGACTCTGTTTTGGACATAGGGAACTTGAGATTCCTGCAGTAAGCTTAGAGAAAAGTATCTAAAAACCAGTTGGACATACTTGTTTGGAGCTCAGCAAAGAAGTGTGGGCTAGAAATATAGATATGGGAGCCATGAGCATCTGACCAGTGCTCATGTGTGCTCCCCCAGGAGAAGACACATTAGAATAAACTATTAAGTTTTTTTAAAATTAATTATTATTATTATTTTTTTTACGTTTGGCTGCACTGGGCCTTCATTGCTGTGTACGTGCTTTCTCTAGTTGCGGCAAGCAGGGGCTACTCTTTGTTGCGGTGCACAGGCTTCTCATTGTGGTGGCTTCTCTTGCTGCGGAGCACGGGCTCTAGGCACGCAGGCTTCAGTAGTTGTGGCTCACGGGCTCTAGAGTGCAGGCTAAGTAGTTGTGGTGCATGGGCTTAGTTGCTCCCCGGCATGTGGGATCTTCCCGGACCAGGGCTCAAACCCGTGTCCCCTGCATTGGCAGGCGGATTCTTAACCACTGGACCACCAGGGAAGTCCCAGAACTATCTATATATGCCTAGGTCCCATGCCTGGAAATTCTAATTCAGAAGGTCTAGGTTGGAGCCCAGAAATCGCTAGTGTTTTAAAAGTTCCACAGGTGATTCTAATGAGCACTGGCTGAAACTCACTGATGCAGACAGTATTGAAGCTTCAGGACTGGATGAGAAATCTTAGTAACATTTTAGAGTGAGAAAAAAGGATAAAGACAGAATTAACACCGCAAGGCAAAGGGAAAAGAGCCAAAGGAAACTGAGAAAGAAAAGGCTAGGAAAACAGAAGACAACAAACCCCCTCGTAGAAAGTAAGCTCCGTAAAACTGGAGAATTACTGTTTCAAAAACCAATAAGCCGTGCTTCCCTGGTGGCGCAGTGGTTGACAGTCCACCTGCCGATGCGGGAGACGCGGGTTCGTGCCCGGTCCGGGAGGATCCCACATGCCGCGGAGCGGCTGGGCCCGTGAGCCACGGCCGCTGAGCCTGCGCGTCCGGAGCCTGTGCTCCGCAACGGGAGAGGCCACAGCGGTGAGAGGCCCGTGTACCGCAAAAAAAAAAAAAAAAAAAAAAAATAAGCCACAAACTTTTTATCTTTAGGGACCATATTTTATTTCACTTGACGTATGCAAAGCAATAGCTCTCAAAAGTGGTATTTAATTGAATATGTGTAACTTCATACTGAATCTGAAACAGGCCACACACTTAATTTCAACCTACCCTGTAAGGCCAAAGGAATAGCTTCAATCTGGATCTTTGTTGGCTTTGTCCATCCCAACTGGTCACAAGCTTCACACAACACATCTGTCACACCCTTAGAATTCGGAAAAACACAGTTTAGCAAAAGAAAACACACACTCACCTCCCACATAATTAAATGACTGTTAGGGCCGCCTTGCTGGCGACATGTGCGTCCCCTACGCTTTGATTCAAAAGGTTTTTGTTGTGAGTCTACCCAGTCTTCTCCTTAACTCTGAGAACTGGGACAGGAACTTAAGACTTACCAATCACTCTCCACTCGCCGGGGCCAAAGCCAAGTTCTTTGCCTGTGTTACTTCATTTAATCTAAACAGCTCTATGCGGTACTTATCATAATCCCCAAGTTACAGATGTGGAAAGTGAGGCACCGAGATAACTTGCCTCTAGTCAGTGACTGGGTCAGAATTCAATACCGGTTCATCTGAATCCAAAGCCCAAGATACACAAAATTCGGATTCGCCGCATGGACAACACCCTGCACAGACACAACGCTGCCACACCGAGGTGGAATTCAAAAGGGCAAATGGGGGCTCCCGGGCACCGGCCGCCCTCCCACTACCCAAACTCAAAGCCGAGGGAGCTCGTGCGGAACCCGAGCTTCGGACACCCTGGGGGAAACCTGAGCTAGGCCCCGGCTGTTTTTTGCACACCAGCGGCCTGTATCGAAGGCAACCGGACTCTGCCCGCGCCTGGCGCCAGTAGGAAAAAGGGAAACCGGCGTCATCTACACTTACCAGGTCTTTAAATGTTTTCGTTTCCGCCTCCTCCACCGCCATCTGGGGCACCTCAGCCGGTGAATCGCGCTCCTCGGACGCCGCCATGCTGTCCGCGGGCTCCGGAAGTGGGTCGGCGGCGCGCGGGATGCTGGGAAATGTAGTTCTCGTTCTCCCGGGTGGCGTGTTGTGGGCGCCCCCTGCGGGCTTGGAGGGGTTTCGCGGAAAAGCAATTAAAAACAAAAATTAGGTATGGGTATAAGCGTTTGGAGTTGCGGAGCTGAGCCAAGTGCAGAAGGGCCTGATGACCAGGACCTCTAATCTGCCCTTTAGGTCCCTTTAGAAAGTTTTCCCCACCTTTCACAACCGCTGTGCTCCTCCCTCTTCTAACCATAGAGTTTTGAACATGTTCATATTACAGTACTATTTATTTATTATAAATATTATTTCATTCATTTATTCAATAATATCTTGACAGGGCTTCCCTGGTGGCGCAGTGGTTGAGAGTCCGCATTCCGATGCAGGGGATACGGGTTCGTGCCCCAGTCCGGGAAGATCCCACATGCCGCGGAGCGGCTGGGCCCGTGAGCCATGGCCGCTGAGCCTGCGCGTCCGGAGCCTGTGCTCCGCAACGGGAGAGGCCACAACAGTGAGAGGCCCGCGTACCGCAAAAAATAATAATAATAATAAATAAGTAAATAATAATAATAATATCTTGAGAGCCTACCATATGCTAGGGCTATGCTAAATGCCTACTGAACAGGACAGCGACCTCTACCGTCATGGAGAAGACAGATGATAAATAAGTGATCAGATCATTTCAATTTGTGGAAAGTGTGATGATGCAACAGATATAAAAATGATAGAGATTTGATTTGCATTTCTCTAATAATTAGCGATGTTGAGCGTTTTACATGTGCCTGTTGGCCATCTGTATATCTTCTTTGGGGAAATGTCTATTTAGGTCTTTTGCCCGTTTCTCGATTGGGTTTTTTGGGTTTTTTGTTGTTGACTTGTATGAGCTGTTTGTAAATTTTGGATCATTTATATGCGGATCTAAAATATGACACAAATGAGGACTTCCCTGATGGACCAGTCGTAAAGAATCCGCCTTCCAACACAGGGGACGTGGGTTCCATCCCTGGTCGGGAAACTAAGATCCCACGTGCCGCGGAGCAACTAAGCCCTCACGCCACAACTACTGAGCCCGAGCACCTCAACTAGAGAGCCCACGTGCCGCAGACTACAGAGCCCACGCGTTCTGGAGCCCATAACCAGAGAAAGAAAACCCGCACGCCACAACTAGAGAGCAGCCTGTGGTGCCGCAACGAAGATCCCGTGTGCCACAACTAAGACTGATGCAGCCAAAAATAATAAATAAATAAAATAAAAAAATATTTAAAAAATATGACACAAACGGACTGAGCTACAAAACAGAAACAGGCTCACAGACATAAAGAACAGACTTATGGTTGCCAAAGGGGAGGGGGTTGGGGCAGGGATGGATTGGGAGTTTGGGGTTAGCAGATGCAAACTACTCTATATAGAATGGATAAACAACAAGGTTCTACTGTATAGCACAGGGAACTGTATTCAATATCCTGTGATAAACAATAATGGAAAATAATATGAAAAAGAATGTATATATGTGTATAACTGAATCACTTTGGTGTACAGCAGAAATTAACAGAACCTCGTAAAACAGCTATACTTCAATAAAATAAAATTCTTTCAAATGATGGAGAGCAACTTGAGGGGGTGGATTATGGGGATAACAGCAAGATTGGGGAAGCCCTCTCTGAAGTAGTGATGTTTGAGCTGAGACGTCACTGGGAAGCAGAAGAAAGTTCCTTCAAGAACCCAGGGGACAATGATTTCAGGCTGAGGGAACAGCAAGTACAAAGGCCCTGAGGCTCGGGTCAGACCCTGCAGGGCCCTAGAGTCGAAGGTATGGGGATTGGATGTTATCCTAAATATGAAAGAGGCCACTGGAAGGTTTTGAGCAGGTGAGTGACATGATCTACATATTTAAAATATCACTCTAACTTTATATGCAGAGAGGAAATAATGACAAAGAGAGGCCATCTAAGAGGCAAGAGATGATCTGCATACCCCCAGCCTGACACGAACTAGACACCCAGGAACCCCACCTGGATGAATTGCAGCTCAGCGGAGCGTTGGGATCAGGCAGGGTGGCAGATCAGGAAGGACATCGCTGGTTGTTTCTTTAGGGAATGAAGTTGTTTCCATCTTTGAGATTACACCACTGCAGAATAGGCCTTTTGTCTTTTTATGTTGATTTACTCCAAGTTAAAGGTAAGGAGAGAAGACACACATTGTATGAAACGAGAGGTCACCTTGAAATTGGCTCCATCAGGCAGTCGGAAACAGGTGCTTACGCCGTGGCAGCCTAAGGTGCTCAGGCCCGCTGTTCAGCTCTCCCTCACGGCCACCTCTCCATTTTCCTAGGACCGGGATTAGGCCACTTTAGATGATGTCCAAAGCAGATAACATGCTTTGAGATAAGAGGGAGTTGATTTATCCTAAAGAAAACCCACCCAAAAAGCTCTGTCTCTTCCTCTTCCTGTTGTGATAAGAACAAAATTCAACTGAGTATGAGACAGGCTGGGACCTGGGTGTCAGGAGCAAAAGCAGGGTACTACCCATGGTCCCTGCACACAGCACCACCAAGGGGGTGGGCAGGCCACCTAGGCCGCGCCTCTGACCCCACCCATGTATCCACCTCTACGCTCACCCCATTTAAGGGACCAGCTCCACCGCTCCAGGGAGTGAGCAAGGGAACCTGTTACTTATTTTCATTCCCTTGTTCCCTCGTGCTGCAGCACGAGTCCCAATATAGCCTTCCCTGAATTTCGCATCTAGCCTCTTATCAATTTCTTCCCCACCCCCCACTCCCGGACCAGGAATCGAACCCACGCCCCCTGCAGTGGAAGCATGGAGTCTGAGTCTTAACCACTGCACCAGCAGGGAAGTCCCAGCCTCTTATCAATTTCTGTTGATTAAGGAGTCCAAGAACCCTGGTCGGTAACAAGTCCATTTTAAAGATCTTACTGGCTTTATTCAGTGATTCATGAATTGGGCAGCATCCCATCTAGCAGATAGAAAGGAGTTCTAAAGAGTTATACAAAAGGGCAGGCTTTTATAGGCAGGAGGAGGTGGGACAAGGAAGTTGTTCTATCAAAGAGCTGATTGTTTCAGGCCACATCATCTTCCTTTGGGGCACAGTATGGGTCTATGAGGCCAGTTACCTCCCTAGTTCTGACCAGGTAATTCTAAAGTGACTGGTTAAGATTACTTTCCTGAAAGCATCTGAAATTGCAGTTAGGTTAGGTATTAAGTCTGGATTTGGTGACGTGGCCTTAGCATAAGTGACTCCATCTTGGGCCTGTTGTTTCTTTTTTTTAATAAATTTATTTATTTTTCGCTGCGTTGGGTCTTCATTGCTGCACGCAGGCTTTCACTAGTTGCGGTGAGCGGTGGCTACTCTTCGTTGCAGTGCGCGGACTTTTCATTGCAGTGGCTTCTCTCATTGCAGAGGCTTCTCTCATTGCAGAGCATGGGTTCTAGGCACACGGGCTCCTGTAGTTGTGGCACGCAGGCTCAGTAGTTGTGGCTCGCTGGCTCTAGAGTGCAGGCTCATAGTTGTGGCTCACAGGCTTTGTTGCTCCGCGGCATGTGGGATCTTCCCGGGCGAGGGCTCGAACCCATGTCCCCTGCATTGGCAGGCAGATTCTTAACCACTGCGCCACCAGGGAAGTCCCTGTTGTTTCTTTTTTTAACACTGTCCTCTGCTTTGTAGACCTGCTGGGGAATCTGTGCTCCTTGTTTGACAAAGGAGGAACTCGAGTCCCAGAAGGTAAAAAGACATGTCACATGGCAAGGTAACAAGAGACAGGACTAGAACCCAGGCCTCTGGAGACCCAGACCAGTGCTTTTACTGAGAGAAACATCGCTTTACACAACAAGCAATTTCCCCTCCACAGTCACACTCGGAATTCCTCTGCCACACAGATTTTTCTGTAAAAACAAAGAGAGAAGGACTTACTTTGCTTCCCTTAGGCTCACACTCTGATTTCATGTAGGAGAGTGGAATGGGAATTAAAAGTGCTGGGAAAAGGTGAACGACTCAATCGTAAAATTCAGGGAAGCAGAGCGAAGAGGCCTGGAAAAGGGGACCCAGATGGAAACAATTGGGAGGACTATAAAACTGTGTATAATACCGGGTCTAAAGTTACCCAAGTTTTGGTAAAATGTGTTACAGGAACGAAAAAAAAATTAGGCCTAAGATTTCTGGGACTCTGGGGCTGCTCTAAAGGGAAACTGATTTAAACCACCAAGCTGCTATTATAACAGCAAACACTGCTCATTTTAGCCAGGAAAAAGTTCTTCTGTGTGTTCTTGGATAATCAGACATGGGCTCCTTTTCAAACTTCCTCTGGTGCCGGTGCCCACCTCGGTGACAGGATTCACGTCAGACCAGCAGGGTAAGCACAGGCGGATCCCAGCGGAGAGGACTGTCTGCTTTTGACTATTCCTCCCAAGTCTGGAGTAGTTTGGACATTTACGTTCTGGTCGTGGCAATAATAGAGGTCCTTTCTAGTAACTGAACCATGTCATATCCTGTACTTGTAGAACAATGAGAAAGGTTAAAGAGGAAATCCAAATAAACATTCAAAGTAAGGGGCAAAGCAGGCCTGAAACAATACACTGGCCCCAGAAGGAGAGGTCAAAGTGACTGACCCCATCTCCCTCTGAAAGGTTTTTTTTTTTTTAATTTCAATTTTTTTTATTGAAGTACAGTTGATTTACAATGTTGTATTAGTTTCAGGTGTACAACAAAGTGACTCATTTATACATATCATATTCCTTTTCAGATTCTTTTCCATTATAGGTTATTACAAGATACTGAATATGGTTCCCTGCGCTATACAGTAGGTCCTTGTTTATCTATTTTATATATAGTAGTGTGTATCTGTTAATCAACAAGTAACCATAACCCTCTGAAAGGTTTTCATAGGCCTTCATGTGCCCCTTCCTCCAAACACACAAAAATATCTAGTAAAAATTATAGTTTATGACTGCCTTAATATAAAGATAAATATATTAATATATATTAAAATATGTTCTTGGACTTAAAAGTTTATCTTTTTCTTTTGATTTTTTAAAAGAAATTAAACCTTGGGGCTTCCCTGGTGACTCAGTGGTTAGGAGCTCGCCTGCCAATGCAGGGGACACGGGTTCAAGCCCTGGTCCGGGAGGATCCCACATGCCGCAGAGCAGCTAAGCCTGCAAACCACAACTGCTGAAGCCTGCGCGCCTAGAGTACGTGCTCCACAACAGGAGAGGCCACCGCAATGAGAAGCCCGCACACCGCAACAAAGACCCAATGCAGCCAAAAATAAATAATAAATTAAAAAAAAAAAAGAAATTAAACATTAATGTGGGCCTGTGAAAGTGTGGTGGTCTCCCAGGCACTGTGGCTCCCGGCCCTAGTGGTTGAGGGAAGGGCGTGAGGACCACAGGGAAGCCTTCAACAAACCAGTGACACAGGCTGCTGTGGGGTGAGAGCATGTGAGGATAGAGGTGGCTCCTGGACCAAAAGTAACATGAGCCCAAAATTACGACAAGAGTTCTGTGGAACTGATTCAGATAAGAATAAATTCTTAATCAGTTTCTGCTCAAGATCTTCCCAGAAGCTGCATACCCTGTAGTCTGTTTTGGAGAGAGCTCCTCTAACAAAATGTCCTATACTCATCATGAAGGAAGCAATGCAAAATTTAATCCATCAAAAAATTATCTTTAACTTATGAATTCTTTTTTATTCCCTTTGGCTGCCCCGCACAGCCTCTTAGTTCCCCGACCAGGGATCGAACCTGTGCCCCCTGCAGTGGAAACATGGAGTCCTAACCACTGGACAGCCAGGGAATTCCCCATAATTTATGAATTCTAATCTGTTATGAGTAGGTATGTCCAAGGGGAGAAAGAAGGTAGATGATGTAATAATGAGGGCAGAGAGAGAAGAGGACAGTCTCCAAGGAATCTAGAAAAAGAGAGATGATGTACAAAATACTTCATGATCGAACCAATTTGTGACTAGGGAAAAAAAGATAACTAGCTCTGGTTACTTGTTGATTTCTTTCCTTTTTTTTTTTTGTCTTTAGTTTGGAAAGTTTTTTAAAATACAGAAAATCTGTATGTTTCTTTTTTTATTCAACAAACATTCTCAAACACTACGGCAGGCCACGGACCACACATTAGGAACCAGAAGTAAGCATGGAATTTATGCTCCAGTGGTAGGAGGGGCAGCCTATGTTTTAAATAACAATAAATAAATAAATCCTCACAATCAAGTGGGACACAAAAAAGTAAACACAAGTGAGATGCATGGTAAAAAGGAAAAGAGCAAGATGCTAGAGCAACGTATGATGGGATGACCCGGCCTTTCTCTGCACATCGGGGACATTTTCCTCGTGGAAGGGACTTTTAAACTGAGACCTGGAAGATGAGCACCACTCACTGGCTGTGTAGGGAGCGATATACTTTGTTGCTGCAAGTGGGCTTTCTTTAGTTGCAGTGATCGGGGACTATTGTGCATTGTGGTGCGCGGGCTTCTCATTGCGGTGGCTTCTCTTGCTGTGGAGCACAGGCTCCAGGTGCGCGGGCTTCAGTAGTTGTGGCATGAGGGTTCAGTAGTTGTGGCTCACAGGATCTACAGAGAGCCTGCCTTGGCAGGCAGATTCTTAACCACTGCGCCACCAGGGAAGTCCGATGATGGCATTTTGGACCAGATAGGGGCAGTGGGGTTGGGGAGAACTGGACAAAGTTCAAGGGTGTGTAGAGGTTACATAAATTCTCATGACTGATTTAACATGGAGGATGAAGGTCAGGGATGTGTCCGTGATTTCTAGGTTTCTGGCTTGAGCAAGTAGAGATTTGGTGGAACCTTTACAAAGCTAGAAAACACCAGAAGAGGGGCAATTACGTGGGAGGATAGGGAAACAAGGTCATGATCAGAGGGTAATGGTTACTGTAGAAACAAAGACTTGCACCCAAGCAGACTGGCTTGAGATCCCACACTCTTACCACCATAGTGTATTGTCACTGTGTTTTCCCTAGTGTGACAAAGAGAGTTGGAAATATAAGTAACGTGCCCTTAAATTTTTCAGTTAGCTTAAGCCAAATTATTGTGTCCTGTGTAGTTACACACCCCAAAGGGTGTCTCTTCTGTGGATAGCTTTGAGTCTCAACTTGGCCTTGTCTTCCAATGAACATTAAGACACGAGCATCTGGATTTCTCCTCCACACTTGTTTCTCTCTGCATCTCTTCGTCTCACCTCTTCCTTTCCTCCAGCCTCCACATCAGCAAGTCCTGCAGACTCAGCTGCCTACATTTATCTTGAGTCCCTCTAGGCCTCCTCCCTTTCCATCACTACCACCTAGTCCAAAATGAGCTTCACTATATTGTCTGATTTGCTAGCAGACTATAAGCACTCCATTCCCAGCGCCTTGCACAAAGGAGGCATTCAGCAAATTTTTGTTCAATGA
The DNA here is from genome assembly GCF_039906515.1 of Pseudorca crassidens. Taxonomy (NCBI): domain Eukaryota; kingdom Metazoa; phylum Chordata; class Mammalia; order Artiodactyla; family Delphinidae; genus Pseudorca; species Pseudorca crassidens. The sequence continues at coordinate 9,835,645 of NC_090306.1, read as the reverse complement.
ATATGAGAATGGTTTGTAAATTAGTCTCCTGTGAGCGTGCTTGGCACGAATAAATCCCCAGAGCCTATTTATTCGCTAACTATCTGAACAGGGAATTTCTGAATCTCGGGGAAAAAAAATGGAGACACTGACCTTGGAATGTGGTCGTTTAACAAGGCAGGCTGCAGCCACTCCCATGGTAGGCATCACCCCGTAGGCAGGGGCCAGAAGCAGCTCAGCATGGCAGTAAAGCCACTTCTCTACCAAACTTGCCACTTGGGCCCTGGAACAGTGGTCAGAAACCCTTGTCTACTACCATCCTTGGATTTTTAGGATGAAAGATTTTTATGTCCAGTACTTGAAAAAACCTGATGTCTCAGACTGAGAATTACAATGAAGAGATCAAAGATACTCTGAGCTGTAAATAAAATATGTAAGGAATGGGTTTAACCTGAATTCAACAACAAGCAGGAAACTCAAATGTTATTTTATAATCCTTACAAACCACAGAGGCTAGAGTTTCAAGGTCACTTCATACTACGGGGTAGCTAATGAAGGGAAGGCAGCTTGGACTCATTTCCTGATTTCCTGGTTGTTTCGTATTCCTTTCATATGAGTCTTATTTTAAATGAGGACACAATTGTTTAGAAAACAACTTGCTAGAAATGGAGGTATTTAAGAAATTCCTTGGCAATCCAGATACCATTGCCGCAATGAAATAGTAAGTATAATACACAGCAGCTTCCAGCCACACTTTCAAATGGAAACGTAGGAATTTAAGTAGAAGTTTAATGTCTAAGTGTTTGAAATAAACAGATAAAAGAAAACATTAACTGCTTTCCTGGACAATTTCTCATGCTTGGTGATAGCCCAAAATCTTTTGAACGATTTTCCAATGATGTGCAAAGTTCTCCCCGTACAAGTCCTTCTCCTTGAGTGGAAACCAGAAATTCACTCTCCCACTCGCCCTTGCACCCAGGGCACAGACACGTGACTTGCTCTCTACCAAGCAGACACACCCCTCCGGAGCTTAGTTCAGAAAAGAGCAATGCGAGGAAGTGGACACTGACATCGGCACAGGTGTCCAGCTCAAGTGGGCAGCAGTGGCAAAGGTTCTGGTGTCCAGAGCGTCTGTGGGACATGCGGTCTGAGGTATCCTAGCTTAGTGACAGTGGCGGTGGAGTTTCTGCTGGAGCAGTGATCTCCAGCTTGGGGCATTGTTTCCGGCTGCGTTGCCCCCAAACCTGACTTTCACCTTCTTGGAGATTCTTCCTCGTTATGCTTTAATGCATTAGCAAGTAATATATAACGTCTAAACAGAAATTAATAAATTCCTTTTCTGCTTAACTAGTTGGAGGAGCTTCTGCTCTTTGAAGCTAAGAACCCTAACTAGCTAACCTTCTGAGGGAAAAGAACTATGCTTCCCCGATGATACATCCTTAAAACACATTCACCACACTGTCCCTCTGTAAGTGGCCCTTCATGCTTCCTGGCAAGCTGAGTGCATTTCCTCAGCCCACCCTCTCCTAAACGACCTGTCAACCATCCCGTGTTCCTCCCCCATTGTCACTCTCATCCCATGACCTCACTTCCTATTTCAAGGGAAAATGAAGAAAACCTCGCGTTTTCCACTACAAGTTCCCACACCCATCTAATCACCTGCCCACCTTCCCTCTCGTTCGGCATGCGGGATCTTAGTATCTTAGTTCCCCGACCAGGTATCAGAACCCAGGCATCCTGCAGAGGAAGCTCGGAGTCTTAACTGCTGGACCGCCAGGGAAGTCCCGGGTGTGCTTTCAATGCTCCTACCAAACGAAGGCCACGCCTCCACCTGTGCTCTGGGGCTAAATCCCACCCCCACTTACTCCTTCCAGGACGTTCCTCTCAAGTCTCCCTTTTCCCTCCCTCACTATCAATTCTTCCCTCTCCACTGGATCATCCCATAGCATACACACGTGCTATTATTTCTCCTCATCTTGAAAAACATTTCTCATGACCCCACATCCCCCTCCAACTAAGGCCCACTTCTCTGTTCCCCTTGACAGCAAAACTCTTCAAGAGAGGGGTCCACCTGTGCTGCCTCCAATTCTTGTCCCTCAAAACCACTTTCGCCTCTGTTTTCCCACTTGGCAGGTCAGGAGTGACCTCCATGCTGCTAAACCCAATGGCCAATTCTCATCCTTCATTTGACTTGACCCTTCAGCAGCATTTGGCGCTGTCCTCCATGAAAAATCCTTTTCACTTGGCTTCCAAGATACCAGAGACACCTGATTTGTCTCCTGCCTTGCCGGCTACTCCTTCTCAGTCTTCCCAGTTAGCCCCCTTCATCTCCACTGGCTCCTCACTCAACGGTAGAGGGCCAGCTGGGGCTCGAACCTAGTCTCTCTATTCTCTAGTTCCACTTATTCCCATAGTGGTCACATCCACTCTCATGGCTTGAAATGCCTCCTGTTTGCTAAGAATCCTCAAGTTTATATCTCCCCCTACCTCCTTCCTTGAACTGCAGACTCATATATTCAACTGTCTCATCATCTTTCCTCCTGGATACATCAGGTAGCTCAAACCTGACGTCTCTAAAACTGAACTCCTGATTCCACTTCTCCATGACTCGCATCTCCCTGTCCTCTCCATGGTAGGTAATAGCAGTGTCACCCTTCTAAATGACTCAGGCCCAAACTCCTCTCTCTCTCTCCCCTCCCACATCCAATCCGTCAACAAGTCCTGTTGGTCCACCTTCATCATGTATCTGGAATCTGACTACTCTTCTCCACTCCCAGCCACCAACAGCTCTCACCTGGATTACTGTAATAGCCTCCTAACTAGTCTGCTTGCCTCCTAACTAGTCCACTTGCCTCCTATCTAGTCTGCTAACCAACCTCCTAACTAGTTCGCTTGCCACTATTCAGACTCCCTCAACTGCGAATTCTCAACATAGCAGCAAAGGCATCTTTTTAAAACGTAAGTCTGATCAGATCACTACTCTGCCCAAAACTTTCCAAACATTTCCCATCTCAGAGTCAAAGTCAAAGTCCTTACAGCTGTCCGTAAAGCCCTACATGTTCCAGCCGACATCCCTCTGAACTCATTCCCTCACTGCACTTCCCCTCCCCTACTCCACTCTCACTGTTCCTTAAACACATCAGGCATGCATCTGCCTCAGACTCTTTGTCCTTTCTGTTCCCTTCACCTGGCATGCTCTGTCCTCAGATACCCCCTTGGCTCTCTCCCCCACCAACTTCAGGTCTTCACTCAAGTGTCACCTTGTCATCAAGGTCTTGCAAACCATCCCCTCCCCATACTCTCTCTCTCTCTCCCTGTTTTGTTTTTCTTCATGGCACTTATCGCCAATGGTAAGCAGAATAATGACCCCAAAGACGCACACGTCCCAATCCCTAGGATCTGTGAACATTTTATGTTACATGGCAAAGGGGAATTAGGTTACAGATGGCATAAAGGTCACTAATCAGCTGACCTTAAAATAGGGAGATAAGCTTGGATTGTCCAGGTGGCCCCAATGTAATCAAAGGGCCCTGAAAGTGGAAGAAAAGGCAGAAGTTCAGAGTGGCACAGTGGGGAAGCACTCAATCATCATTGCAGGCTTTGAAGAGGGTGGAAGAGGGTCATAAGCTGAGGAAAGCAGCAGCCTGTAGACGGTGGAAAAGGCAAGAAAACAGATCCTCCCTGAGATCCTCCAGATAGGATCATAGCCCTGTCAACTACCTTATGTTAGCTCAGTGAGACCCACATCAGACTTCTGTCTGTAAGAAAATTAGTTTGTGTTATTTTAAGCCACTAAGTTTGCAATAACTTGTTACAGCAGCAATCGCAAACAAATACACACCACCTTGCAAACCAGACGTTAATTTCTTTATGTCTGTGCTCCGTCATCACTAGAATCAAAAGTCCATGACAGTCAAGACATTTGACAGTTTTTGTTCACTACTCTATGCTCAGTGCCTAGAAATAGACCAAGCAAATAGTAGGCACTCAATAACTATTTTGTTGAATGATTATCCGAGGGTCTGCAGGTGTGTAGTGTATATGGGCGGGGTTGAGGAAGGAGAGATGAAGCAGCCATTGTGATGTGGAAAGGCCATATCCTTGTGTGTAAAAGGTGTCATGAACTAAACTGCGCTTCTGGAGACAGGTTATTACCCTGAGCCAAGCTTGGTCATTCCTGCTGAGGTCAGAAGCCCGACAGCTTTCCTTGTGTAAGGCAGTGGTATGGGGACAAGGTCCACTCTGATGGTGGTACACAAAGGAAAAACCTCACTTAGCAGCTCCTGCACACTGGTGTCCCCCTCTCCCGTTCTGAGAGGTGAATGTGGATTAGCAACTTCAAGACAGAGCTTACAGAACTGGTCACATTGGAGAGGAGGGACATGGAACCCCAGGTCACTCTGAAGCCTTCTCTTCTTTGGATAACACGCCTTTAAAAGGAGGCCTCTCTGGGGAGGAAAGCTTTCAGGGGTCAGGAAGTTCATTGTCAGCTCCATAGATTTATGATTCAGCTACAAAATAGTGCTGACCTAGATCTGGGCGTGCATTTTCTTTTTATGCCAACTGCACAGGTTTAAGAGCCTGTGGAGGTGAGACATCAATTTCAACCACCTTTCCTCTCTGATCCTGTTTCTCACCATCGAAGGTCCTGCAAACAGTTTGTTTTGTTGGCATGTGGTGGTCTGATTCTTCCCTCCAGGTCACTCAAAACCAGGATACCTGCAGCTTCATGGAGGATATTCCCCTAGGGATGGCCCAACCCTGCCTATCCCAACTGCTTGCCCTCTGCTTTCCACCTTCATCCCCCTCCTAAGGCTCCTCCCCCCTTGGACCTGTTCTTCCAGACTCGGCCCTTTTTGCAAAGTCCATAAAGTACTTTATTGTTTTTTCCACTAAAACCACGGGATTGGGACTTCCCTGGTGGTCCGGGGGTAAGACTCTGCACTCCCAATGCAGGGGGCCCGGGTTCGATCCCTTGTCGGGGAACTAGGTCCCACGTGCATGCCCCAACTAAGAGTTTACACACCGCAACTAAGAAGTCTGCATGCCACAACTAAGACCTGGAGCAACCTAAATAAATAAATAAATGAAATGAAATGAAAAGAACTCCACAGGATTAAGTTTGTCTTAGCCCTTCTCAGCATCACCCATCATAATCCACGGTTAAAATATAACAAACACCGCAGGAACCCTCTCTGGGGTGTGTATTCAAATTCAGAGTCAAGTTTTAGGTAAGGTGATGTTCCATTAGATTGTAATATGAGGAGATCCATGATTTATGTCCATGAATCAGGATTGGAGTATAGCATGAATTTGAGCGGAAAGAACCTGGAATCGGGAAAACCAGTTTGAAGGTTGTTGGAAGCGTTAGGAGTAAAAGCCTACATGGGTTAGGGTAGCAGTAGAATGGATCAGAAAGCACTAGAGAGACATTTAAGGGGAAGGATACACCTTGGCAAAGGTATATCAGAGAAATAAGGGAGGGAAAGACTGGGAGATAAGAATGAGATTTCAAGGTAGGCAGCTGGGATACCGATGTTGCCTTTTTTTTTTTTTTTTTTTTTTTTTTTTGCGGTACGCGGGCCTCTCCCTCTTGTGGCCTCTCCCGTTGCGGAGCACAGGCTCCAGACGCGCAGAGGCTCAGCGGCCGTGGCTCACGGGCCCGGCCGCTCCGCGGCATGTGGGATCTTCCCGGACTGGGGCACGAACCCGTGTCCTCTGCATCGGCAGGCGGACCCCCAACCACTGCGCCACCAGGGAAGCCCTGATGTTGCCTTTGACAGAAGTAGAAGGGTTGTGAAACTGGGCGTTTTGCAGAGGAGAAGGAGGATGTGTTTAGCTTTAGATGTGCTGAGAAGCGATGCCCATATACCCGTGTGGATGAACAGTGCTTGTTCATTGGTTCATTCAGTCGACAAATGCTTATGCCCCATCTCCTGGTGCACAAGCTGGAGAGACACTGTGGGGAGGCTTAATGATATCTGAGATATTGTTTCTGTCCTAAAGAGCCTTCGAGTAGGCACAAATATCTCTAATAAAAGGTACCATGTGACAAGTCTGTTTGAGACAGAAACAGATTGCTCTTAGATATCCAGATAAGTACAAGACCACATCTGGCTGAAATCAAAGTATAGCACTCCAATGAGGAGAACAGGGTAGGAGGAAGCAGCTTGGACTGTCTTTTTCATACATGCTCCCTGCACCTGCTTTACTCAGTCAGGGATCTTCACCTTTGTTTTTAATCTCATCTAATACCTAACAAATTCAAACTGACACAAGAGAATCCTTTAGCACTGCTTTCATTCATACCAACGTTCAACCTAGGACTAGTGAAACACTGGATGTGAAAGACTCAGACTACATGATGGAAGTGGGAGAGTAGCAGGCTGGTATGAAGTTTAGGAATAGAAGAGAAAGAAAACAATTAAAGAAGCTAAACCGAGAGAAAAATAAGAAAGGCGTTACAGAATTCAAGATAGAAGGGTCTTCTAAGAACTGGGTAGTCAACAATGTCAAAACTGCAGAAAAGTTAGAAAGAATGAAAGTCCTATTTATTGACCATCTGCACATGTTTTTCTCTTTTTATATTGTCTGTTAATGTCTTTGTTTGTTATTCTTTTGGGGTACACAATTTTAGAGAAGACTGAATCCTTTCATAATATATAAATAAATGTGAAACAAATGAAAGATAAAATCACTTTTTATACTATTTCACCTTTTTACAATGTCACCTAAAATATTCAATATACTCTAAAATTCTACTTAGGGGAAGAAAGTATTAAACATAAATTAAATTGTAGTTTTAAAGGTTAGTAATTTTTTTTCATATAGCTACATCAATCTTAACATATCTGCTTCAGATTTTCCAAGACTTCATGCCCAATCCTGCTCCAGTGATTTTTTTTTTTTCTGGCCATGCCACACGGCTTATAGGATCTTAGTTCCCTGAGCAGGGTTCGAACCCAGGCCCCTGGCAGTGGAAGCACGGAGTCCTAACCACGTGACTGCCAGGGAATTCCCTCCAGTGATAATTAGATGATGGTAGAGTGTGAATTGCCAGAGGTGCTCAAACATCTAAGAAAGGTCCTTTGAGTAACAGAGAAATCAACAGAAATGCTTTCCTTGAGGTCTTGAAAATTAATAACTTGTTGATGGTTGAAAAAAAAGAAAGAAAGTCCAACAATTAATAGTGTTCGCCATGCAAAAGCTCAGCGAGCAATGTCAAAAACAAATCATCCAGAGACAAAGCATTATTATTTTGAATAATTTTATGATTATTAGAGTCTTATTCCTATTCACACCTGTCTACTCACCCACAAGTGTCCAGCAGATTTAGTTCATAGCTACCATACTGAAATTGAATACACACCCCTAACAGGAAGAAAACTGACAAGCAGGTTCAGTGGTAGTTTCGATGGAATGACCCCAAGAAGTTTCATTTTCAGAGGTTTTTATGCAAGATCTGGAAAGACCTGTTGAACCAGTAATTCCTTTATTCATGTCTGTGTGGGCTTTTTCAGACCTTCATCCCAACACATCAACAGTTGGCAAAACTCTCTTATTAATCACATCCTTCCGTTTCACGAGTTTTGTTCACAAGAATGTTGCCATGTCTGGGACGTCTGGGGCAGCATTACAAAATACCTATGCACAAGTTTTTACAATCCAAACTGAAGTTTCATCATTCTCAAATTGCACCTATATTGCTGTTTGCACATCTTAGCCATTTGCAAAACTGCATTCTAATTTCTTATCAATTAACCTACTGGTATCAGAGTATATCCTACCTGAATGACTAGATTGTTGGGGCCATAAGATCTAGAACCCTGTCTGCATTGCTCACAAATGACAGTAGGTGATGCAAGGTGAGTACTCAATAAATGTTTTCTGGATGAATGAATCTGTCAGCCTTGTTATTAATGTTGTCACTCTTGTGGGCCATTATTTTACATTAGGAATATACTTGGTCTCAGAAGAACTAAGGGCATAACTCTGGAGTCAGGCTACCAGGATTCAAATCCTGGGGCAGCTCTTGCTAGCTGTACAACCTTTCAGTTCTTTACCTTCTTTATCTAATAATATGCGGTAATTACAGTGTCTACCTCATAAGATGTTTGTGTGATAACACATGTCAAATTGTACTTAGAACAATACCTAGTAAGTTTTCCATAAATGTTAACTATCATCTTTAAATATCCACATTTATTTTCTAACTTTATTATCTAAATGTCATTTTATTTAAGCATTTAGAAAAGTATTGTTCTGTAATGAAATTTTGACAGTGTAGTTTTTTGTTTGTTTGGTTTTTTTGCGGTACTGTTGTGGCCTCTGCCGCTGCGGAGCACAGGCTCCGGACGCGCAGACCCAGAGGCCATGGCTCACGGGCCCAGCCACTCCGTGGCATGTGGGATCCTCGCGGACCGGGGCACGACCTCGTGTCCCCCGCATCAGCAGGCGGACTCTCAACCACTGCATCACCAGGGAAGCTCCGACAGTGCAGTTTTTTAAATTTTAATTTTATTGGAGGATAGTTGATTTACAATGTTGTGTAAGTTTCAAGTGTACAGCATAGTGATTCAGTTATACATATATTCATTCTTTTTTAGATTCGTTTCTCATATAGGTTATCCCAGAATATTGAGTAGAGTTCCCTGTGCGACACAGTAGGTCCTCGTTGGTTATCTATCTTATATATAGTGTGTGTGTGTGTTCATGCCAATCTCCTGATTCATCCCTCCCCCACCACCCATGTTTCCCCTTTGGTAACCATAAGTTTGTTTTTGATATCTGTAAGTCTGTTTCTGTTTTGTAAATAAGTTCAGTGCAGTTTGAATAACAAGATCAGTTTTAATAAATGTCCCCATGTCATCCAGGGAAACTGGCACAAGAAATTTGGAGCCTAAAAGAAAGATTTTAGCTATCACTGCCCTTCCCCAACTCCCTTTACACAAAAAGCTTCTCCCAATTACAACTGTTTTATTAATTTAGCAACTGGATGCGCACAAATGCTGGAACAAGTCCTGCTATGGCTGCCCTGTGCTCTTGAGAGTCAGAGGCCTTGGCCATGACTCATTGCTAAAGTTCTGGGGCAAATCAGGTTGCAGACCTGCCGGCACTCCCATCCCTGGGGTTACACTGGAAATACAGAATAGGATTAAACATCATTCTCTGCAGGCATAGCTTCGTATGGACAAGCTTTTTCTGTACAGGCAAGACCACGTTGGAGGGGCTTCTCTCCACAGCCCAGTGCTAATGCCAGTCAGAACTGGGGGATGCTGAGGGTCCCTAAGGTTCATTCCTGCCCCTTAGGGGTCTCGCTTCAACAGCACAATTTCCCCTCTTCTAACAACTCTCTGGTTGCTAAGGGATTATTTCCAGATCTTAGGGCTCACTCTTTGTCCTAGTCCAGACCACAGCAGGGTTTACTTTCCTCTTATGAGTTTGCCAGGAGCAAAAAGTAACAATTTTCCAACCTCCTGTCAACTCAACAAGGAGAGATTTATTGCAATTAACTAAAAGGTTACTTCTTATGACAGGAATACCATATGCTTTAGCAAAGATATGGTCCCAGCTTGTGGCTGGCCTTTGCAAACAGCCAGGATCCTGCCAGCACAGCCTTTTTTTTTTCTTTTTTCGGTTGCACAGTCATTAACAGTGCAACATCCAGGGATGTTTCCAAGATGCGGACTCAGGCTGGCACTCAGATGACGAGATTACCTCCAGGTTACCTTCAGCAGAAGTTCTCAACTCACTGCAGCAACCACTGTAGGCTCTTTGTTTGGACTGCTGGCCCCTCGACCCAATGTCATCCTACTTTTTGTCCTTACAAACAGAATCCTAGGTATTTTGGGAACAGCTAGTTCTTAGCTAAAAGTACTACATTTCCCAGCTTGCTTTGCACGGTTAAGATCAGTGACTTGCCAGGTGAAGTCCCGTGGAGACTCCTGGGAGAGTTTTGCCTTCCTAATATAGATGCTGGCCCTTGCCTTCCCTCTCTGCCTCGATCTCTAGTGTTTGGGTTTTGTGAAGCCTAATTTGGCTGACTCTGGGATTCTTTTCAATTACTTCTCAGGTTGTAATTATGTTCAAAGGTTTGAAACTGCTGGAAGTCTGATTTCTAGATAATGAGAGAATTCCTATACATGAGTCGATAACTCTTTAAAAATTGATCTAGAGCTTCCCTGGTGGCGCAGTGGTTGAGAGTCCGCCTGCCGATGCAGAGGACGCGGGTTCGTGCCCCGGTCCGGAAAGATCCCACATGCCGCAGAGCGGCTGGGCCCGTGAGCCATGGCCACTGAGCCTGCGCGTCCGGAGCCTGTGCTCCGCAACGGGAGAGGCCCGCGTACCGGAAAAAAAAAAAAAAAAAAAAAAAGAAGTTGGGAATTCCCTGGCGGTCCAGGGGTTAGGACTCGGTGCTTTCACTGCCGGGCCCAGGTTTGATCGCTGGTTGGGGAAATAAGATCTCACAAGCCAGCATAGCACGGCCAAAAAAAAAAGAAGAAGAAGATGTTTGAGGACTGGGCAATTTATTTCAATAAAGGGAAGGACTGCTTTTGCTACAATGGGAAAAAAATGTGGAATTCAAAATTTGCTGCATTTAATGGTATCCCCATTTATCTCTGCACAATGTCTTTCTCTCAACATCTCCATTCCTTCTACTTTCTTTTCACGCCAAGGCTTTGAGTGAGAAATATATCAAGTTGACAAATTGTTTGACATAGCTGATCTACAGTGCCTTCTACACCACTCTCCTCTCTCTTTTTTCTCCCAGTAAATACTTTTGACTTTGACATTTACCACATTGGAAATAACAGGTGCCTGAGGACAAATGCATCAAAGTGATTAGAATCAGAAATGTCTGCTAAGGATTATCTTTTTAATAGAGTAGAATGTAGCTTTATTGAACCCTCGAAATGCAGAACCAAATGAATCTCCTTTATTGTGAAAGAAAACAATCCACAGGATTGTAAACCCCAGAAACCAACAGAAGCACTTAAACCTTCAATATGAACATATTTATTTTTCGAACTCGGGTATTTTTCTGAAGTACACTTGTAATCTAAATACCCCTTTCTCTTCTTCCCTTTACAACATACCATTTCAATCTGTTTTATAGAACGAAGGCCTTAAGGAAAAGCCTTATTCACATTCCCACAAAAGAAATAAAGAAAATGCTTGTCTCTAGGATCCATTTAACTGAACTTGACTTAAATCCTGGTAGAGGCTTCCATCTTTATAACAGACACATAAGAGGATAGATGCTCTTTCATTATCAACAAATTCCTCTTAATATGGTTAAGCAGTTCATTAAATTATTCAAATGAATTTACTGAGCTCCTGTAACGTGCAAAGTATTGCTCCAAAGTAGACACCCTGCCTTAGATGTACAGTGGGTGACTGAAATTATAACTTCGAGAGTTTAAGACTTTGATACACGCAAAATACCCTAATAATATGAAATGGTTGCTGTTGCTGCCGCTGAGGCTGGGGCTTCCAAAAATGCCCAGTTTATTTCTAGGGAACAGCTCAGGCACTGGAAGAATATAATTTAAACTTAAGCATTAATAAAAGATGAGGTTAGGCAGTGATTGTACCTTTATAACATAACACAACCCTGTGAAGTACATTCTGGTCATCTAAAATGCTAGCATCTGTGCAAGGCAATCTAGGAAATGACACCAGTTTAAAAAAAACACAACTGGTACCAACTTCAGAATAAACCAGGATACAGATCCATTGCCATTTATAGGAAAAATAAAAAATATAGAAACATCAACCCCTCTCCCCAGCACTGAAATTACACTTCCTCAGACACCCTGCCATCATTGGGAAGCATGGGGGTCAACTGGGTAAATTTAAAGCATATTAGATAATTAAATAACACAGCCAAGTTTTATTGTGCGTGTGGTCCCAAAGACTTTTCAACAATACATTTGTAGGAATGGAAATTGAAGAAATTGGAAGTATTTTCTAAGAGACAGTTTACAGATTTCTTATAGCTCCCAAAGTGAAAATAGAACACATCACCATCATAACACAAGCTAATTTGTCTATGGCCCATAAAACCCAACTTCACAGGACATCAGGCTTCCAAGTGCTTCCTTCATATGCCTCTAATTGGTTTTTCTCCCCCCTGAACGAAATAGGGAAGGCTTTTCAGGTCAAGTGTTATCTGCTGGCAAAGTCTTGTACCTTCAGGATAGATACGCTTGCATCATCTGTATATTGACAAGTCAAGCCTCCGTCTGTAAGCTTAAATTCAGCTCCTGGTCTCTCTATTCAGAACTTCCCACATTTACTTAAAAGGTTCATTTAAAACACTGGGGGAAAAAATTCCCCTCTGAAGGAGAGAGACTTATTCAAGGAAAGCAATGCTATTTTCAGCTCATGGCCCACCTTAGAAAGGCAAACTCAACTTCATCTCCCGAAAAGAACCTCAGTAGTCTCCCATTCAGCAACTTGCTATTCCTATTATTTTCTAATGTTGTGGTTAAATAAAATTAAAGGTTAATAATAAACAGTAATTAAATAAGAAACTTAAAATAAATAATTAAAAAATGGTCTGGAGGTTTTCAGAGAAGGTAATAAAGGTCAATTTCCATTAAATTCACATTCCTTTCTGTACCAGTTTTTACAACGAGTGGGCAACACTGCCCTCTAAGGGCTGATTCTGTTACATCCCCTAGTTCACCTGGCAGGAAATTGCCCCGGGAAGCATTGACACAGCCGTCCCCACGCACCTTCTTTCTTTTACCTCTGGGACACTGTCCTTGACCTTTTGTGAATGACTCTGAAGACCACGGAGCCCAGAGAGGCTATAGACTTCGTGAAAGCTCATCAGAGGATCAGAAACCAACATCCCTTGCAGCGGTTTTCAAACCTTATCCGGCATCAAATCACCCCAAGAGCTTGTTTCAACACAGGTTGCTGCGCCCCGCCTCCAGAATTTCTGACTCCTTAAGTCTAGAGCTGAGGCCAAGAATTTGCCTTTCTAGCAAGTCCCCAGGTGATTGCTGCCAGCCCAGGGGGCCACACTATGTGACCCAGACACCGTGCTTGGCACTTTATCTCACTTAATACCTCCCAACAGGGTGAGGTTTTAGCATCCATTTTACAGACCAGTAAGCCAAGTCTTAGACAGTAAACCCAGGACTAACTCAAAAGCCATTGCTCCCTTCTCTGCGCTATGATGTCAGTAAACGAAGCTGTTAGTCATTTCCTCTTCCTTGGCCTCAGTTTCTTCTGCAAGGGGGCGGGACTTAGGTGACCATTTAGTTGGTTTCCCCTCTCAGAGTACCTTGGAGGTCTGGATATGAAGACACCCAGGAAGCTCCACTCCATCTGCAGGCTGGATCTATGAGTGGGCACGCTGAGAGGGGAGGGGACACGTGTTAGCGGGAAGTGCCTCTCTTGTGTTCTGAACCCTCCCACACAGTTCCGAGAGGGTCTGATGTGCTCTGGATTCTGGATTTCTTTGTACTCAGAAACTCTGGCAGAGAGGTTTTAAAGCTAGTGTCTCCTCTTAGAGGTTTTTTGAGGACTTCAAAGCCTAGTGGGGCTTGGAGAAGACCCAAAGGGTGGCAATGTCTGCACCCCTATCCAGCCTCGGCTCAAACCACTGTTCTCAACCTGTTGAAGAACAGTTTTTCTCATCCTTTGCATTCAGCTCCCAACCCAACTTGGTGTTTTCCTGAGGGAGCTACAAATCTGGGGCATCCCATGGGGATGGTTTCTGGCCTCGGTCATTAGGGGGAAAAGATATTCTCAGAAAAACAGCCCAGCGGACTGGTTAGCAGAGATCTTGAGGTCGTGGCCACGGCTGCTCTTCGTGTAGAGCTGGACTCTGGACTCCAGTTGCTCGCTGAGCTTGTCCAGAGCCCCGGTGCAGGACTCCAGGCTCTCGGCCAGTTTCTGGATCTTGGCCTTCAGCACGGCCTGGCTAATCCTGGTGGCACCCTCGGCCCGCCTGGGGATGAGGAAACCGCGGGAGCCAAAGAAGACGATGAAGTAGACCGAGTTGTACAGCGCGATGGAGGCGTTCCTCCCGCTCTGCAGCAGCTGGAGGTCCCCGCGGCCCTGCCCGCGAAGGAAGAAGTCGAGGCAGCTCAGGATCTCGCGCATCTGGTCCTGGCAGGTGGCCGCGATCTCCTGCACCCGCCGCAGCTCCCGGGAGTTGCAGAAGATCAGGGAGAGGTCGGACGTGATGGTGACGGCCCCTCCGGCGGTGGCCACCCCCAGCCCCACGGCCGACGCCAGCAGAGAGGCCCCTAGGGTGACGGGGCTGAGCGAGAGTCCCACGATGGCTGCGACCGCGCCCGCCACGCTCAGCGAGCTGCCCGCCACGTTGGCCGCCAGGGAACGCCGGCGGAGGCGCTCGAGGCGCCGGGCCACCTCGCGCAGGCGCAGCAGTTGCCCGTGCAGCATGCCGCGGCGGTCCAGCAACAGGCCCTGGAAGCGGCGCAGCGCGTCCGCGCCCTGCAGCTCCCGGGCCTCCGGCCCCTCCATGCCCTGCGGGGACACGACACGCGATTAGCCCGGAGTCAAGCATAACAGCTGCTTCCACCCAAGGGGAAACGGGTCATTTTCCAGTGAGTCATGTGTCAAGTTCTGAAAGACCCGTTCTATAATCTGGGACAAGTCCTCCAGTTCTCAGAACCTTAAATCCGAGTAAGCCAATAGGAACAATGCTCTTGTCCGCTTTTTCTCCCAGGGTACGCCAAGGATGGATTTTCTTATCTGTTAAATAAGGGAGTGGTGGTATTAGAAGTCCACTGCAATATTGAGGCCTCTTCTCTGAAAGGTGACACTTTGCAAGCCTTACGTTGGTACCCCTTTACAAGGCCCTTTCCTTACATGAAGACTGGGATCCTAAGAGTTTTGCAATACTCTTATTGCAAAAGGGTTGTTGTCTTCTTTTTCTCTCTGATGAGTGAAAAACACAAGTCACCAAAAACTCAAAAATCACACCGTCTCTCAAGTGTAAGGAAACTAATCTTTCTAAGTTAGATGCTCACCTGAAGCAACTCTTCTGCTTGTTTTTTTTCCCTGTCTCTTATCTTAGAAGCAAGACTAAGATGTGGCTTGTGCCACTTCTTCTAATTAGAGCTCATCGGGTCTTCAGAAATTTCATTCTTTGATGTGTACTTAATTAAAAATAAATTACATTAGATTAACACCACTATGTCGCTTTATTATGAAAGCTTCCTTTAAAAGTGAGGAACGATTTTAAAAGTGGCCAAAAATTTTTTAACAACTCACTGAGGGCTACCTGTACCAAGTTGAAATGAAGCCAATTGAAGATGACTGACAGAGAGAACTGTACATCCTGGGTAAAAGTACATCCTTCCTAGTTGCCAAAAATCCCTCCCTTCACATCCACTGTACTCCTTATTATCAGGAACTTCTTGGAAGAGGCACAGAAGCCACAGAAATGGAAGATTTCACTACTGTGAGATATCAGGGCAGAAATCATCATTCTCAACTGGAAGATGAGGAAATCGAAACACAGACACATTCTAGATGCAGCTGATTCTTCAGAGCCCAGTCTAGAATCTTGGTCTCCTGACTCCTAAGTCTTCACTTTACTTGCATGCCTCCATAATTCCACCCACCACTGACAAATTTACAGATAAAGACACCTCTGAGCAAAATGAGACAAAGTTACTCAAAATATATAACAGACCAAGGATATAACCCCAGTATTACAAGTCCAATGGCTATTTTTCAGACAGCATCCCTCTGGCCTCCCCACTTACCATTCACTTCGGGCTATCTCCGGGAAAGAAAAATCTGAGGCTGTTTCTGGATGAGCACGCTTTATAGTTCCAGAGAGCCAATGACTGCACTGGGAAAGCCTTGTCTCATTCTGAGAATTTGCCATTTCCTGTCCTGGCCCCTGCTGCCTCCATCCAGAAGGATGTGACATGGTGGAAAATGACACACCAGCCTCGCAGCACATCCCGTATTTAGGAAATGAACATTGTGTGTTCGCTTTCCTCCAAATGCAGGAAAAGAACCACAGGCTCTTCCCCAACTTGAAACAAGTGTTGTCATTGTCCCAGGGGGCACACCCTGCCTTTCCTCTCCTCTCCTGAGAATAGCTAATGACGTTATCTGGTAGGACATCTAACGCACCCCAGGCTGACCAATTATAGTGTTTCTTGAGAGCCTACCATTACAAAATCACTTTTTAAAAAGAAAAAGGAAGGAGGGGATTCTCTTGTGTCTAACAGAGCCACTCACAACCCACTCCTGTGTTTTAAGAGAAGCACCGTGAATCTGTGAGCATTTGAAACACGTGATTCACTCTGCGCGCAGCCCTCAGAATGCAATGCCACGCCCACAGGAAGTGCTGCGTGCAGTTTGGGGCATCTCCAGCTGTGGAGAAGATATCGGAGGTCCCAGAAAGGGCACACCTCAAGCCAAATGCGTCAGAAGAATCAATGGGGTCAGGCTGCACAAGGAGCTAATTATACGCTTTCAACAGCAGCAGGGATTCGGCTTCCTGGGTTTTCATCTGAAGCAGCAATTGTAGCCCAGGCAATAGTTATGTGAATGCATTCTACCCCTCGTAATGAAGCAGGGGCTGAAGGGCAATTTGCTGGATCATTCGGGAGAGGAAAACGTGTATAGCATCTGTGGATGCTTTCTGGGGCAATCACATAGGTGGAGGCAGTTCAGCCTGGAAGCTTCCTACCACAGGGTCCCAGATATCTCATCCTTCTTCTAACACTCTTACCTTCAAATAAGGAAGGCCAGAGTGGATTTAAACTTAAATAATTATTGTCTCAGCTCTCTGGTTCATCTGGAAAACCTTAACAGCCGTATCTTTCTGGAACACAATTAAATCCACCACCATTATAACTAGACATTGCATTGATCAACACCATGCCATTTGCTGCTCTCACAATCATGGTCCTTTTGAACTTGATTTTTCTGAATTTGATCCAAGTCCAAATATTCTGGTAACAGCTCCTCAAAGGATAAACATAACCCTTAGTCAGATGCCTTCAGTGTCTGTCTGTGCTTTTGAGGTAAGAAATAGGAAAATGTCTTCCTCTGACCCCATAGACATAATCACTCCAATGGGAATGTAAGGTAGGGTGAATGGGAAGTAGGGTAGGCAGGAAGTGAGACAATGTAACCCTGATTCTCAGTTCCCATATGCTCCTGTAACTGCCCTGGACATTTTCTTGTGTGTTTTGGGTTTAGATGAGCAGAAATAAATCTTTATTTCATGGATGGCGAATGTTGCTGGGACACAGAGAGGGTCATCACCTCCAGAGCATCAGTAACCATAGTACAGAGCTAGGAAGAAGAGGAGAAGGTACAGGAGAATGGACAGCACGGGTACTGACCTCAGCCCACATCCTGGAATTTGTTTTTCTCTGTGTTATAAAGCCATATTCTTCAGGTTTGTGGGGTTTTTTGTTGTTGTTGTTGTTTGCGCTACGCAGGCCTCTCACTGTTGCGGCCTCTCCCGTTGCGGAGCACAGGCTCCAGACGCGCAGGCTCAGCGGCCATGGCTCACGGGCCCAGCCGCTCCGCGGCATGTGGGATCTTCCCGGACCGGGGCACGAACCCGTGTCCCCTGCATCGGCAGGCGGACTCTCAACCACTGCGCCACCAGGGAAGCCCCAGGTTTGTGTTTTTATGAAGCAAAAAGAATTCAGTCGTTTGACAGTTTGGGCTTGTTGCGGTTTTACTGCTTATAAAAACCTGCTACTTCACATCATTTCTAAGAATGGACACTTGAACATAACACTTAGATTCAGTATTTATTTACTTTCATAGATTTAAGCACAATAAGAAATTTGAGGAATAATTGAAGGTATTTTGATTTAAAGTGTTATATAGGCAGTTCCTCCCAAAATCTGTGGACCGCACCCTCAAACTTCTTTTCTAAATTGTTTTTTGGGCCCTTATAACACATCACCCCGGAGAGGTTCTATTGAAAATGGTGATTGACCTTCAGATTAGCCTTCAGATCTGTTAAACCTATGATGCAGCTAAACCATACAATTAACAGTACTAGCTTGAATTCTGAGTCCTGGGACTGTAAGAAAATACAGGGCAGGAAAGAAAAAAGGAAGAAAGTTTTTTAAGCATAGGAATCTCTAGACTTCAGCCCTGGAGAACCTAGGTCCTGGAGTGGGGTCTGAAAAAACATAGGTGATTCTGAACTGCCACCAGGGCTGTGAACCACCTCTGTAAAAGCTGTGACTTTTCTGACCACTGGTTACATGGCAGGAGAAACAGTACATACAGCTAGTAGATAGCAGTTTGTAAGTTAGGTGTTTACATAGCTAAGTTATTAACAACCCATTAATTTGGGGCCCCTAGTTAAAACTATCACATTGTAAAGATAAAGTGATAATTACATTCTGGGCCTCCCAGAGATCTAGAGAGGCCTGGGCCACCTCCATTTTTTAAGGGTCTCAGTGAATTTTTTTAAAAAAGAAGAAATTTTATAAACAA
Organism: Pseudorca crassidens; assembly: GCF_039906515.1. Lineage (NCBI taxonomy): Eukaryota > Metazoa > Chordata > Mammalia > Artiodactyla > Delphinidae > Pseudorca > Pseudorca crassidens. Next base: position 9,817,189 of record NC_090306.1, on the reverse strand, counting down.
CAAGGTCCTACTGTATAGGACAGAGAACTATATTCAGTATCCTATGATAAACCATAATGGAACAGACTATTGAAGAAAAGAGAATCACTTTGCTGTACAGCAGAAATTTTTTTTTTTTTTTTTTTTTTTTTGTGGTACGGGGGCCTCTCACTGCTGTAACCCCTCCTGCTGCGGAGCGCAGGCTCAGCGGCCATGGCTCACGGGCCCAGGTGCTCCGCGGCGCGTGGGATCCTCCCGGACTGGGGCACGAACCCGCGTCCCCTGCATCGGCAGGCGGACTCTCAACCACTGCGCCACCAGGGAAGCCCTAGCAGAAATTTTTTAAATTAATTTTTATTGGAGTATAGTTGATTTACAATGTTGTGTTAGTTTCAGGTGTACAGCAAAGTGAATCAGTTATACATATACATATATCCACTCTTTTTTAGATTCTTTTCCCATATAGGTCATTACAGAGTATTGAGTAGAGTTCCCTGTGCTATACAGTAGGCTCTTATTAGTTATCTATTTTATATGTAGTAGTGTATATATGTCAATCCCAATCTCCCAATTTATCCCTCCCCTGCTTCCCACTTGGTAACCATAAATTTGTTTTCTACACCTGTGACTCTATTTCTGTGGGGGTTTTATTCACATCTTTATTGGAGTATATCTGCTTTACAATGTTGTTAGTTTCTGCTGTACAAAAAAGTGAATCAGCTATATGTATACATATATCCCCATATCCCTTCCCTCTTAAGCCTCTATTTCTGTGTTGTAAATAAGTTCATTTGTACCATTTTTTAAGATTCCACATATAAGCGAGATCATACGGTATTTGTGTTTCTCTGTCTGACTTACTTAGTATGACCATCCATCCTGGTCTCTACAGCAGAAATTAACACAACATTGTAAATCAACTATACTTCAATAAAAAATAAAAAAGAAGAAATTTTAAAGCAAGATATAAAAATTTGTGGTTTATTTCATTTAATTGCAATGTAATATATCTTCCAATGTCAGTATCTTGCTATTCACAAGATAATCACAGATGTATAAAACAGTGCACTGCATTGGCAGTGTGACACAAGTCTAAAGTGATGGGATTGGCTTTTTCCTTTTAACCTTTCTCAGTATATCTCAGTGACTGTACATAAAACCCTTTTTGGAGACAATATCAAAAGTGTAAAATTGAGACAATTTGTGAATGTGAGATTTAGGCCAAAGATCTTTCAGACTTTCTTTTGTACTAGGTCCTAATGTGTACAGTCCCAAATAAACAAAAATAAGTTAAAATAATAACACACATCCACGTGAGGATCTTTGCCCATGTTTTTTGTAAATTTCATGAGCATGTACGTGCTCTAGCACATAGTTAAACTCAGATTTGCTTGTTGAATGAAAGTATTTTGATCCCTTGAAGAAGCGTCATTATTTTCATAATAATTTGATGAACCTGGTAGGAAATATAGAGCTCTTATTCTTTTTTTAAATATTTATTTATTTATTTTTGGCTGCGTTGGGTCTTTGCTGGAGCGGGGGCTGCTCTTCATTGCGGTGCACGGGCTTATTACAGTGGCTTCTCTTGTTGCGGAGCACGGGCTCTGGGCACATGGGCTTCAGTAGTTATGGCAAGCGGGCTCAGTAGTTGTGGCTCACGGGCTTAGTTGCTCTGCGGCATGTGGGATCTTCGTGGACCAGGGCTTGAACCCATGTCCCCTGCACTGGCAGGCGGATTCTTAACCACTGTGCCACCAGGGAAGTCCCTAGAGCCCTTATTCTGCAAGATACCTATGTTGCATGAGATCTCAACTATTATTGTCATAAACTCATGGAGCTGCACAGGAAAGAAAAGACCCAGTGAATATTGAACACCATGCATTTTCATTTCTCCAAATTGGCCTCTGATCCTCATTAACGTACCCACACATCCTTAACCACTAGTGTTTAAACACTCGTCTGTGTTCTTTTTTCCATTTAACATTCCTCCAGATACACACTTCTCCAAGATGACAGAATCCTCACCCCTGTCTTTTTTTTTTTTCTTGCCGTACGCGTGCCTCTCACTGTTGTGGCCTCTCCCATTGCGGAGCACAGGCTCCGGACGCGCAGGCTCAGCGGCCATGGCTCACGGGCCCAGCCGCTCCGCGGCATGTGGGATCTTCCCGGACCGGGGCACGGACCCGTGTCCCCTGCATCGGCAGGCGTACTCTCAACCACTGCACCACCAGGGAAGCCCACCCCTGTCATTTTTAATAGCTATGTTATAATCCCATTGTTTGCTTAGTCATTTCCCTATTAGACACTTGGATTGCTTCCAGTTTTTTTTACTATTTTAACTAGAGTTGCCGGGAACATCTGCATAAATTTTCCCTGTTTGGATTATTTCTTTGGGGAGTATTCACAAACAGGAAAATACCAAGTGAAGGGGAATGAACATTTTCATGGTTTTTGTTGTATGTTGTCATACTGCTTTCCAGAAGAACCAATTTATAATGTTTTTAGCTTTGTAAGAATCCCAGCTGCTATGACACTACTCACAGTTTTCTTATACTCATGGTTAATTTTTTTGGTTTATTTCAGCTCCACAAACATGTATTGAATACCTACATGTGCCAGACATCATGCTAGATTCTGAGGATAAAGAGCTGAATAAGATACCATGTCTGCCGTCCCGAATGGAGGCAATTCATTGGAAAGAAGGATACAGAACAAATAATTTCAATACCATGTGGAAAGTGGCAGGGATGAACGCACCAAGGAAGCACAGAGAAAGTGCACGCCTGCAGAGCACTGGGTACAACCTTCTAGAAGCACTGACATTGAGCTGAACCTTGAGAGTTGAACAGAAGTGATTATTTGGACAAAAATTAGGAGGAAGAAGAGGACAAGCTAAGAGAGCAGAATGGACAAAGGCATGATGCAGCGTTCGGGATGCTTTAGGCAGTTTCCTATTGCTCAGCATAAAGTGGGAAGCTGGGGATGTCCAGGGATGAGGCTGAAGGGATAGGTAGGAGGCAAGTCATGATGGCTCTCAAATGCCATGTCAAGGAGAGGAAACTATCGAAGGCTTTGAATCTGTGGCTAAGGTTAGATTTGCCGTCACTGACAGATGTGTGAGGGGTGGATTTCAGAGGCACACAGCTAAAAGCCAGGAGATCGTTAGAAGGCTGTTGAAGTAGATGAACAAGTTCAGCATGGGTTTGGACAGTGTTGGTAGAAGAATGGAATGGATAATGTAAAACATATATTTTGGAAGCAAAATTTGGCAAATCATTCTTAAAGCTTCTGCTCAGACATGATACCCATCATATCCACTTACATTCTATTGGTCAGTCAAGTCACATGGCCAAGACAAGGTCAATGGGTAAGAGAAGTATACCTCTCCCGTATTAGGAGGCAAGAGGAAGAAATGCAAACCGTCAGACCATCTACCAGAGTGCTTTCCTTGTAAAGGAGATAGGCCGAGATGAGCTGTGACACCACCAACCATTTCATGTTGTCTTTTCTTTCATCAGTTATTTCTTTGGAATTGCAGTCTCCACATGGGTATGGAAAGAATCTCACCCTGGCCAGTATAAACAAACTATTGCTGTGAGTCTGAGGAAACATGCTTGAGATTGGGAAAGGACCAAGGAGCTCTGTAGTACCAGAGCTGGAAGAACAGCAGCTGGTCTGTAGTTGGAATGACCTGTTCGGGTGTCACTGACCAACCACTGTTCTTTTTTTTTTTTTTTTTTTTTTTTGGCGGTACGCGGGCCTCTCACTGCTATGGCCTCTCCCGTCGCGGAGCACAGGCTCCGGACGCGCAGGCTCAGCGGCCGTGGCTCACGAGCCCAGCTGCTCTGCGGCATGTGGGATCTTCCCGGACCGGGGCACGAACCCGCGTCCCCTGCATCGGCAGGCGAACTCTTAACCACTGTGCCACCAGGGAAGGCCCACTGTTCTTTCTTGTCCTTGCATCACAATCAAAGTTCCAGGAGTGACCACTGGATTGGCTGAGCTTAGGTCAAGGGCCCATCCCCTGGCTGTACTGGGTGGTTAGAGAAAGGGTAAATCACCTTCAGCTTCCAAATGGAAAATAGTAACAGAACTTTACCCTCCCACCAACACTACATATAGTCAGACAGAAAAAATTCACACTAAGAAATTATGGTTGGGGTGGTATATTAGGGAGAGGGAAACTGATGCTTGGAGGAAAAAAAGAAAAAGAAAACATCTTTGTTTTTTATCTAATTTGACCCACCTGGAGTTTATTATAGTACGTGGTGGGAGTTAAGCTATTCTTGCCCAGAATGATCACTTTTATAAAATAGTAATATGCTTTTCTATAGATGTGTTATTCCTGTCTTTGTCTTTTATTGATTTGTTACTGTTGTTTACATCTACTTCTAGAAACTATTCTATTTTACTGATCAGTTTACCTGTTTTTAATTCAATATAATATAATTTTGAAAATCACTGCTTGATAATATGATTTTTATTTTTAAAGAGAGAATCTATCATAATTGCCTCTTCCTGGAAAATCTTGCTTGTTCTGCACAGATCTGACACTGGGAGCTCTTCAATTGCCCCAGCCTCCCCAATGTGATAAACTGAAGCCAGTTTAAGTTTGTTCCACTTTCTCTTCCACAGGTGTGCACACCTGCACAGAATACCTGGGATTATGTGGGTGAAACATATATTACATCATTAATACAGATGCGTTGGCCCCATGGGCCCTATTATAGTAACATCTTTACCACATGCCTTTTCCTCTGGTGCCAGAAAGACTGCAGCTGAGTCCACATCCCTTCGATAGATTCCCTTCGTAAAGATTCTCTTATCTCCCAGGACACCAGGAAACAATTACCTTTGTCTCTTCCTTTCCCAGGCTTACTCATTTTCTCCCAAGTTAGACATGCAACAATCATTGCAACTTGGATTATAACACCTGCTTGTTCTGTATGTAGAGAAGCATAATAAATCTTAAGTGCTCCCTCAAATCTCAGATATTTGAATAGTTTCATTTTTAGCATGTCTCTTGTAGACAAGAGAATGTTAGATACTGGTTTTCTTTTTTAACTTTGTTTAAAGCCCATTTTTAATAAGAAGAATTCAGTCATTCCACATTAAACATTATAGTGAAGCAAGGGTGTATATTCCAACACCCTGAAAGTTGATTGTTCATGTTCTAGTTTTTGCTTTTTTAAAAATAAATGGTTACTATAGTGGGTTTTCGACTCTATTTGCTTTTGAGTTAGATGAGAAAATAACTTTTCATAATCTACTTTTCCCCTAAAAATTTAGCACTTTAAAAATTATTTCTGCCTTTACTTTCTATGCTAAAAAAAAAGTTTAAACCACCTTTGAAAATGAGGGAAAGCAGATTCCTATAAGGTAGACCTCTATGTATACAGTGAAAACACGGGGCTTGAATCCTGAGTCTGTGGTTCCTGTGTGACTGTAGGCAAATCACTTAACCTCCCTGAGCCTCAATTGCCTTTACAGAGTTTTCATGATTAAATTAGAAATTGAATGTGGAATCCTTCTGAGATCTAGAAATTTGGGTGCAAATATAAGTTATTGGTACCTTTTCCCAAACCAGTGACTATTTATGATTTCTGATGACCTTGTAGCCTTTTATTTATTTACTTTTAATTTTTTTAATTAATTAATTTATTTATTTTGGCTGCGTTGGGTCTTCGTTGCTGTGCGCGGGCTTCTCATTGCGGTGGCTTCTCTTGTTGCAGAACATGGGCTCTAGGAGCACGGTCTTCAGAAGTTGTGAAGCCCTGCTTTCTGATCTTTGCAACAGAGAACTATAACCAACACCAGAGCGGTTAAGATTGACTCTTTTACTTTAACAATAAAAAATAAGGGCTTCCCTGGTGGCGCAGTGGTTGAGAGTCTGCCTGCTGATGCAGGGGACACGGGTTCATGCCCCGGTCCGGGAAGATCCCACGTGCCACGGAGCGGCTGAGCCCGTGAGCCATGGCCGCTGAGCCTAAGCGTCCGGAGCCTGTGCTCCGCAACGGGAGAGGCCACAACGGTGAGAGGCCCGCGTACTGCAAAAAAAAAATAATAATAATAACAGATTTTGGGGGGTGTTTATGCAGTGCCCTTAAGTGAATTAACTGTTTAACAACCATTTAGGGGTCTCTCGTAACTTTGTCTTCATATTAGGCATAACAGTGTTTTTTTTTCATGGAAAATGTAGTTTATTTTCCTAACCACAATAGAAATAGTTCTTGTAACAAATTCATATAGTATAAAAATGTCGAAAAGTTAGGAGGTTTTCCCCTTCCATCTGTTTTCACCCTCTAGAAGTAATATGAAGGTTTGTAGTTTGCTATGTGTTCCTCATAATGTCTACAATTATACAAATATGCGGCTGTGATTTTCTTTTACAAAATAGCATAGTGTTTATGCATTGCTGGGCAAATTTTTTCCACTGAGAAAATATGACCTAAATATTGAGCCTAAATATGACCTAAATAGAGTCATTCTCTATCTCCACAGATTATTTTTTGCCCTTTCCTTCTGCCTGCTCTGTGCCCCAGCCGCCTGTCTCCTGTGTACTGCCTCACTCAGCTTCCACTGCCAGACGCTTCTGATTGGGTCCAGCCCATGGGACATACCAGCAACAGATCAGAGCCTAAGAGGAAAGAAGTCAGAGTATTCCTTCCCTGCTTTCCCTTGCTTCAGCTCTGTCTTTTGCAATACAGTCGGCCCTCCATACCCTCAGGTTCCACATATATCCCTGTGAATACAGAGGACCAACTGAAAGGGACTAGAGCATCCACAGATTTTGGTATCCGTAAGGGGTCCTGAAACCAGTCTCCCACGGACACTGAGGGATGACTGTAGCTGAATCCCGCGTTGGCTATAGTTCCACTGGGTGGTCCTGCCCCTATGTTCCAAATTTCACTGTACTCCTATTATTTTTTAATTTTTTTTATTGAAGTAGAGTTGATTTACAACGTGGTGGCAATCTCTGCTGTACAGCAAAGTGACTCAGTTATACACATAGAGACATTCTTTTTTTTTAAATTTATTTATTTAATTTATTTATTTTTGGCTGCGTTGGGTCTTCAATGCTGTGCGCGGGCTTTTCTCTAGTTGCGGCGAGCAGGGACTCCTCTTCGTTGCAGTGTGTGGGCTTCTCACTGCGGTGGCTTCTCTTGTTGCGGAGCAGGGGCTCGAGGCATGCGGGCTCAGTAGTTGTGGCGCGAGGGCTCGGTAGTTGTGGCTCATGGGCTCTAGAGCGCAGGCTCAGTAGTTGTGGCACACGGGCTTAGTTGCTCCTCCACGGCATGTGGGATCTTCCTGGACCAGGGCTCGAACCCATGTCCCCTGCATTGGCAGGCAGATTCTTAATGCACCACCAGGGAAGCCCTAGACATTCTTTTTTTTATATTCTTTTCTGCACCACCAGAGAAGCCCTAGACATTCATTTTTTTATATTCTTTTCCATGATGGTTTATCACAGGATATTGAATATAGTTCCCTGTGCTATACAGTAGGACCTTGTTGTTTATCCATCCTATATAAAATAGTTTACATTTGCTAATCCCAAACTCCCAGTCCTTCCCTCCCTCTCCCCCCTCCCCCTTGGCAACCACAATTCTGTTCTCTATGTCTGTGAATCTGTTTCTGGTATTTATGTCCTCTCTTATGTACCTTAAGGCCTCTCTTAAGCCCTAGAATGGTAATAGCTTTCCACTATTGCTAGTCTGTAGGTACGTTCTCATCCCTTCTTCGTTCGCTTAACACTGCTCAACCTTTGTAAGTAAACCGTTCCTTAAAATTTCTTCCTTTGACCCGTCTGGGGGTGAGTTCTGTTTCCTCCTGGGACCCTCTCTTATACAAACATTTTTCTAAGGTGATACACGTAGCTGTCGCTCATCCTATGGACAGGTCGTGATTTATTTAACCATTCTTTTATTGATGGACGTTTATCATATTTTCAATTGCATTGTTTTTTACAAACAATGGCTCAGCCACCATCCTTGTTTGTGGGTATGTGTATGTGTGTGCAAAGTCTTGGTGACTATTTTTGTAGGAGAGATTCCTAAAACTGGAATTGCTGAAACAAAAACATACTAATTTTAAATTTGATAAATATTTTCTCTCCCCGCTGGGCAGAGAGTCAACAGTTTCCTCTCCCTGAAACATACTTACATTTAATGAGCAACAAACAAGCTATAGCTATGATGAATGAAAAAGGAAGGCTCTGGTAAAACATGCATGTTTAGACCATTAATCCAAAAGAAATCATGGCTATTTTAAAACCTAAAAATAAAGTAAGTCTTTGTAAAGGAGTTTCTGAATCCTACAGCTATTCAGACAATGTAATCCTTCAATCAGCTTTATTTCAAGGAGAGAGAACAATTTCTGACTGTTTGAACTAATCTGACCAGAAAAAGTTCCTGTAGTCCCTAAGTGTATTAGATTAAGCCCATGATTAAGAATAAAATCCAAAGAACATTCTGATGGTAAGTTTCAGAGTACATTCACATAATATGCAGCTTCCATTTGGGGCCCAGATACCAAGATGTTTGCTGCTACATTCTAGGTTTAAGCTTACAAGATTTAATATCTCAAAAGCAGAGATAGATTCAAGAATCCAAGACAGGGGCTTCCCTCGTGGTGCAGTGGTTAAGAATCAGCCTGTCAATGCAGGGGACATGGGTTCCATCCCTGGTCCGGGAAGATCCCACATGCCGCGGAGCAACTAAGCCCGTGAGCCACAACTACTGAGCCTGTGCTCTAGAGCCCGCGAGCCACAACTACTGAGCCCGTGTGCCACAACTACTGAAGCCCGTGTGCCTAGAGCTCGTGCTCCACAACAACAGAGGCCACCGCAATGAGAAGCCCGTGCACAGAAACGAAGAGTAGCCTCCGCTCGCTGCAACTAGAGAAACCCGCACAGAGCAACGAAGACCCAACGCAACCAAAAATAAATAGAAAAAAAAAAAAAAGAAGCCAAGACCGAGACGTTCATTGAGCATTGTATGTAATAAATGAAAAATAATCTAAATTTCCACCAGTCTGGAAATGGTTAAATTTCGGTACATCCATACTATGGAATTTTATGCTGCAGTTTTAAAATGCACTCCCTTGATTATGAGCAAATTTGAGCACCTTTCATATACTTAGGGTGGGTTTTTTTTCATTGAAAGTGAATATTTTAAAGTTTATTGACTATAAAATGCAATTTTGAAGATGATTGTAGGCAATTTTGTGGGGGAAAGAAAAACAAGAAAACAAACAAATCAGTAAAAGCATATTAGAAAAATTACATCCATTAGAAAAATACCAGTGACCCAATATTAGAAGATACGGCTAAGAAACTGATGAAAGCATGCGAACGCATATCAAGACTACTGAATTATTCTGCTTATTGTATTTTTAAATATTCAGATAATTAATATGAAGATTTTAAAAATATTTGTATACATACATTATTTTTTAGAAAGAAAGAAAAATTTTTTAAAAAGCCATTTGTCAATAAGTAAATATTCCAAAAATTATACAACTTTAATTACTTTAGTGACTTCTTTCACCCAGAGTCCTAGTTTGGATGATGAATTATATGGTCACACACAATATTGGTGTGAACTCCAGTAAGTGATTCCATAATCAAAGAAAAGTCCTTTGGTCCTCATTTCACAGATTGGTGAAAATTGTACAATTCCATTTCTAAACAAGTATACAACGTTTAATATATCTATGCATCCTTCTTTTTGCTTGTAATTATCTGTTTCATTGATTAACAGGCTCAGCTGGGATTCGTTTTAGTTACGTAGAACAAAACCAGTCGGAAGAAACTAGATAGAAGTTTATTTCAATCACAATATAAAACGTAATACGTGGTAAAGCTAGGATTTGATTCAAAATCTGTGCTCTTATTCACTGCATGGTGTATAGCAGTTACAATGTGTTCAACTGTAAGTAACTGTAAGGCATGTTACCACACATGCAAAATGAGTCTTCTATGGGAACATATACAGTTGTGTTTGAGCTTCTTTTCAAAATAGTCTCAATTCTCTTGGATAAGTTAGATACATGCTCTACTTCCATACTGTTAACTTAAATAAGTATTATTGAATACCTAATATATGAAAAGTAATCCATGAATTGTAGTAGGATATAGAATGAATAAAGTATGATTTCTGTCTTTAAGTATCTTAGATTATAATAAGCTTAAAGATAATTATCATCATTTAAGCCTGTGACATAATTTTATTTTGTAAGTAGAATAAGTTTCAAGAAGCACCTAGATCTATCAAGAAGCACCAGTAATTCTCCTATGGAGAAAAACAGCAGTTGCATCAAAATTTAAAATGTTCCAGTAGTGTATGTCCTTTTTTACATTTAAAATAAAAACCCAGTCCAAGTTTATTTAATAAAGATGCTGTCCTAATTGGCAATCTGTGTGGAAGAAAACAAAGTTAGATCCCTTCCTCACAACGTGTATCAAATTCCAGATGGACCAAAATTTTAAAAAGAAATATTAAAGAAAACAGGAAACATGGCAGAAAACAAGGTAGAAAACTTAAGAGCCTAAAGGAAAAGACAAATGTAATTCATCACAGAAAAATAAATATAAGTTAATATGACAAAAGACACCAGAAATGAAGTCAAAACACAAATGATAGTGTGAAAGAGCAATAATGGAAATCACAGATCAAGGGTTATATCCCTTAGGGTAGTCTTTGTTTTGTCTTTCCCCCCCCATATCCTTCTATATGGATTATCTGTTCATTATCTCCTTTGCCTATATTTCTATTGGGTTGCCTTTTTTTCTTATCTATATATAGAAGGTTTATTATGACATGGATACTAATTCTTGTTATGTATGTAGCAAATATTTACTCCCATTAAGTTGCTTGTCTTTTTCTTTTAATTTATTTATTTTTGGCTGTGTTGGTCTTTGTTGCTGCGCCCAGGCTTTCTCTAGTTGCGGCGAGCGGGGGCTACTCTTCGTTGCGGTGCGCAGGCCTCTCATTGCGGTGGCTTCTCTTGTTGCAGAGCATGGTCTCTAGGCACACAGGCTTCCGTAGTTGTGGCTCGCGGGCTCTAGAGTGCAGGCTCAGTAGTTGTGGCTCATGGACTTAGTTGCTCTGCGGCATGTGGGATCTTTCCAGACCAGGAATCGAACCCGTGTCCCCTTCATTGGCAGGTGGATTCTTAACCACTGCGCCACGAGGGAAGTCCCTAAGTTGTTTGGCTTTTAATTTTACTCATGATTTTTTGTAGTCCTGACATCATGTAATCAAATTATCAACGTATCAGTATGGCTTTTGCCTTTCTGTATCTTCTAATAATAATAGACTCTTCTAGGTTCTTAATACGACCTTAATTAATATTTGTGAATAGTAAGAAGTAGAAATTTAATACCTCCTTCCCAAAGGAAGGTTAATTATCCTGACATCTTTCCCAGAAGCCGCAGTGAGTGAAAGTCTTCTTGTCTTTTATGGACTCTGGTCATGCTGATCTCTAAACTAGTCACTGTGGGCTGGGTGACTGGATATGCTGATTGGCTTAAGTTAATCCAGGCAGCAACGGAGCTGAAGATGAGGTCAGTCCATCTCAACACACTTCAATAAGGCTCAGTGAGTGAGGAATGATAGTCAAAATAAATTTTGGGAAACTGTTCCTAGTAGAAATGTTACCATGCATGTTAGCCTCAGACTCTAACCCCCGCTTCCCTGAGGGAATGTAAGCTGTGGGGAAGGGTTATCTTTGTCTCACAGGAAACCATCAGAAGAGAAAAACAGGAGGCCACCAGAACTGGTTAGAACACGCTAAACCCAAGATGGTGGAAGACCTGATCTCCAATAGGCCTTGAGCTCCATTAGCATACATTAGCATGCTAAATGACATACCCACCTGCCGCCATGACAGGAAGAAGTGGACCATAGAAAGTAGAAAAAGAGGTGGCACCTCAGCTCCAGGAAGAACCCCACCTATTCCCAAAAAACCAATGCTTATGCTTCCCCCTCATCAACACTACCTTTAAAAATCTTGCCTTGATCACCCCTGATGAGAAGTTGATTTGCAAACTAAGTTCCCAGTTCTTCATTCTATGGTCATTTGTTGTTGTTGTTGTTGTTGTTGTTTTTGTTTTTGCAATACTCGGGCCTCTCACTGTTGTGGCCTCTCCTGTTGCAGAGCACAGGCTTTAGACGTGCAGGCTCCGCAGCCATGGCTCACAGGCCCAGACGCGTGTGGGATCTTCCCAGACTGGGGCACGAGCCCGTGTCCCCTGCATCGGCAGGTGGACTCTCAATCACTGCGCCACCAGGGAAGCCCCATTCTATGGTCATTGAATAAAGCTTGTGCTGTTTCAGTCTCCCAGAGAGTGTCCTTCAATATAGATCTTCACCACCGGGTCAGCTTCATCTGAGAGCAGATATTTTCATGCCTTTCCATTCAGAGTCTCCCCTTTGCTCTCAGAGTTCATTCTTCTGCCTTGTGTTTCGATTCTCCAGAGAAACAGAACCAGTAGGATATATAGAGAGAGAAAGAGTTAAGGAATTGGCTCACAGGATTCCAGGTGCTGGCAAGTCTGAAATTTGTAGAAGAGGCTGGCAGGCTAGAAATTCAAAGAAGAATTGATGTTGCAATTTTGAGTGTGAAATGTGCAAGCAGGAAACTCAGACAGGGGTAGACACTGCAATCTTGAGGCAGATTTGCCTCTTCTTTGGAAAACTTCATTCTTTGCTTTTTAGGCCTTCAACTGATTGGATGAGGCCACCCACATTATGGAGAGTAATCTGCTCTACTCAGAGTCTATTGATTTAAATGTAAATCACATCTAAAACATACCTTCATAGCAACATCTAGACTGGTATTTGACCAAACAACTGGGCCCCAGAGCCTAGTCAGGTTGACCCATAAAACTAACCATCACATGCCTCATTCTCTAATTTGTGGTCCCTTGTTGCCAGCAGGTCCAAGGGACCTCTTCTTCCTCCTGCTTCTCCAGAAACCATGTACGGACCACTCCAGAATCCTTCCCACCAAAGGACTTTTCCCTGTCCTACCATATCTTTTAGCAGCGATGAGACATACCCATCCACCAAATGTTTGCCTCCTTTTACTACCCCATGTACTGTATCACTGCACTATCTCTTTATCCTGACAGAGCGGGTGCTCTTCCGGGCTGATGCAGCTTTCAATCAAACCTCCTTCTGAACCAGAGACTTTTTTTTTAAATCTCTTTTCAAAATTAATTTTGAACTGTGGCTCATTTTTAATTTAGGAAATTGCTGTTACTTAAGTGATTATATTTTTACCCAAATGGAAAAGCTATAGAATTGTGATTCTTGCAGTAGTGTTTTTGTAAACAAAGTTGATTTAAATTTAAAAAAAAAAAAAAAAGGTTGTTGGTTTACTGCTGTTTTCCCAGCTCCCAGCACTGTGCCTTGCATGTAATAGGAGCTCAATAAGCATCTGTTGAATGAATCTGTTAACATAGTGAATTAGTCACATTCTCATTTAGACTCTTCTTGCATTCTAAGATAAATTCTAATCAGTCACGATGCATTATTCATTCAGAATACATCTAAATTAAATCTAGTTCTTGAGTGATTGATCCTTCTGTGCTCCATACGTGATTGGGCCTGTTTCTTTTCTTATGCTGTCTTTGTCCTTGCTGGTATCAGAGTTAAGTCGGGCTTAGAAAATGAATCACATAGCTTTCCATTTCATTCTGTGCTCTGGAAAGACTTGGAGAGGATGGGGATTATCTGTTCCTTGACTACTTGGGAAAACTCGTTGTAAAACATTTGGTCCATATGCCTTTTTGGTGGGTATGTCTTAGACAACCATACCATTTCTTCTGTGGTTATTGGCCTGGTCAGGTTTCCACTTCTTGCGGATTCAGTTTTTAAAATTTAGGTAGTCTTCAATAATTGTTCGCTTTTTAAAATACATTGTTATACATTATATATAACATTCTTTAAAATCTCCTCTATATCAGTATTATGTCTCTTTTTTAATCCCAGCATTAATTTTATTTTTTCCTTTCTGTTGATTAAACATCACAAAATTTATCTAATTGCTTTTTCTTCTCAAAAAACCAGTTCTTCATTTTTATTCATTTAGGGTTGCCAGATTTAGCTAATAAAAATATAGAATATAAGTGTGTGCCCTCATTAGTTTCCCATTTAATCTTTTTTTTTCTTTTCCTTTCTTTGTTTTTTTGTTTGTTTGTTTTGTTTTTCCTAGCTTCTTGGGTTAAAAGCCTAGGCATTTATTTTCAGTCTTTCTCATTTTCTAAAAATCTGTTTAAACCTACAGAGATTTTCTTCTTTCATCCCATTCCACGGGTTTTTGTTCAATTCTAAATAATTTGTAACTTCTATCATTACTTTCTCTTTAATCCAAGATTTATTTAGATGTCTCTTTTGATTTTTAATTGTTAAGTGTGTATATAGCTTTGGGGATGGTTCTTTTTATCCTCAGTTTCTGATTTTATTACATTGTAATCATTGCATGTGGCTTGAAGTCTGTCAAGATTTTCTTTCTTGTCAAGTACCTGCTTCCCAAATTTTTTGGTATTGTGACACATGTGGAAAACCATATTTGTGCATCTAATTGGGGTAAACCAAAAGGAATTGAGAGTCCCAGATAAGAATGCTAGTGAGGGACTTCCCCGACAGTCCAGTGGTTAAGAATCCACGCTTCCACTGCAGGGGGCAGGGGTTCAATCCCTGGTCAGGGAACTAAGATCTTGCATGTCCCATGGTGTGGCCAAAAAAAAAAAAAAAAAAAAAAAAATGCCAGTGGGAGTCAGGTTACGGTCCCCAAAATCCTCTGGCCCATTCTGGATCCCATTCAGTCACCCATGGTATACAACTTGAAAAACGTGCTCAGTTTTTGTGAATGTTTTATGTGTATTTGAAAAGAATGCTGTTTCTCTTCTTGATGATACGTACATATATATGTATATGTTTGCATATATGTTTAAGATTTCAATGGTCTGATCAAATCCTCTATAGTTACTTCTTTTGGTCTGTTTTCTTGGTGATCACATCCTCCTCTTTTACCGCTCGTGGTAAACACTCTCCTGCATTTGGTGCTTATCATTCCATGCATTTTATTATGCTTTAAGTACTACGTATTTCATGTGAATCAGTGTATAGTATTCAATTGCCTGTTTTAAATTTTATATAACCAGTATCTTACTGAATATCTTTTTTAGCAATTTGCTTTTTTCATTCAATATATTTGCAAAAGCCATCCCTATACTGAATATGTAGCTCAAGTTTAATCAGAATCTAATCAGGTTCTTCCGTAGTGATCTTTATTAATGAATCCAATTTAACTACTCGTTTTCCTATTGATGTATATTTCTAATATATGTTCCTTTTTTTTTTTTTACTTTTACTATGCTGCTCTGAACATTCTTGTCCAAGTCTTACTGACTTACTATGGCAAGAGTTTCTCTAGAGTACATGCCTCAGGGTGGAATCCTAGGCCCTAGATTATGTGCACGAATAACTCTTCTAGACATTACCAAATTGTTCTCCAAAGTGGACATACCAATTTATATTCCTTCCAGGGGTGCATAAGAGGTCCTCTGGCTCCACACTCTCACCAGCAATTGGCATCTTCACATTTATATTTATTTTTGCCAAACTGGCTAAAAATTGAACTTGGTTTTTATTTTCATTTTTTTTTAATTTTTTTTTTATTTTCATTTTTATAATTCCTAGTAAGGTTCATCATCCTATGATTTGTGATTTGGTTTTTCTTTTCTGTGAATTTTTAAATTTTTGTCTCTTTTTTCCCAGTGGGTTACTTGTATTTTATTGATTTGTAGGAGTTCTTTATGTAATCTGGATACTAATCCTTGTGTAACATTATATATGTTACAAATATCTTCTTTCAGATTGTAAGTTTTTGTAACAATCAATTTTTATGATGTCTTTTAATAAACAACTTTTTTTTTAAAATGTAGTTGAAATTATCAACCTCTTCCTTTGTGATTTTGGCTTTCTTTCACCTTAAAAGGCAAGACCATAAAAATATTCTCTAGTTTTTTCTTCTAAAAATTGCTTTACACTTTGGGTTCTTAACTGAAATTCATTTTGGGTGTATGATCTGAGCTAGAGATATAATTTTGTATAATTGGTTATCCCAGCATCTTGGATATAATAGTTCATCTTTTCCCTATAGATCCAGAGTGTCAGTTTTATATAAGTCATGTTTTCATAGATAGATGGGTCTGCTCTGTTCCTAATTGTCCAATTGTCCATTCATGCACTAATGTCACACTGTTTTAATAACCATAGCTTCATATTAAGGTGGAAGTCTGGTAGGAAAAGTTTCTCCATCTCTTTCTTCTGTTTGATTGGGCCTAATAGAATCCTAAATTAAAAGTTACTGTCTCTTAAAACTGTGAAGATAATATTGCACTTTTATTTTTTAGTTCAGTGTTTCTGATGAGAAGTCTGATGTCAATTTGATGCTCCTTCCTTTGTAGGCAGTCTATCTGTTTTGTTTTTTTTCTGGAAGGTTTTAAGATTTATCTTTTTATCTTTTCTATCACAAATCTCACACTATTTGTAGGGATTTTGTAGGGACCTTTCGATCCGAGGACAGAATTCTCTTATTTAAATGTTCTGCTTCCCTTCCCTACTCCATATTCTTTCTTTCTAGAATTCTTATTAAATGAAAGTTAGAATTCTGGATCTATCTTCCACATCTCTTGATTTTTCTTTCATACATTTTATCTTTTTCCTATTTGGTATATGTTCTGGGAGAATTTTATAGCTCTGTCTTCCAGTTCATTAATTTGTTCCTCAGTAAATTAATTTGGCCTTTCTATTAAATTATCTCAACAATCGACTTCCACAATCCTTGTTTATTCTTATTTATATGTGTATTAAGTTTTCCCATTTGATGACACAAATCACACTATTTCAAAGCCTTAATCTTCTTGCCCTATTAACTCTATTTCGTCAGATAGAAGTTTTATCATCTGTTGGGTTTCTTATCTCTCTTTCATGGTGGCGTTCTTTTGGCCATTCTTGATTTTTCACTCATCTCTTTAACGGACATTTCTTGTTAGATCTATGTTGCATCTGTTTTCTTAGCCTTTTCTAAAGAGGCACAGAATTTACCACTGGGTATACCTTGAAGGCTGATGTTCTGATATGGGTGTTCCCCACTCCTCCAGGTATTGCCAGACACTGGGGGTGGGGCACTGCCTTATCTTTCTTGCTGCCACCCTCCTACCCATTTTTCTTCACTGAAGATAGAAACCACCATCACTGTTGTTTGACTGAAGGGATAGAAAAGTAGTGGTGAGCAGCAATCCAAGTATCTAGATAGTCCTGCTGCAGTACCTGAATTGATCGATTTATTGGTTATCTTTGAACTTCTTCCTGCTGCTAGCATCCATCACTTGTCCCTACTACATTTTGCAGCAATAGCCACTGTTCTAGTTTTTTTTTTTTTTTTTTTTTTTTGGCTGTACTGCGTCTTTGTTACTGCACGTGGGCATTCTCTAGTTGAGGCGAGTGGGGGCTACTTTTCATTGTGGTGTGCAGGCTTCTCATTGCAGCAGCTTCTCTTGTTGCAAAGCATGGGCTCTAGGGGCGCAGGCTTCAGTAGTTGTGGCGCACAGGCCCAGTAGTTGTGGTGCACGGGCTTAGCTGCTCCACGGCATGTGGGATCTTCCTGGACCAAGGCTTGAACCTGTGTCCCCTACATTGGCAAGCAGATTCTTAACCACTGCGCCACCAGGGAAGTCCCACTGTTCTAGTTTTAGCTCTGGTTTATCTCCAGCGGATTCTGTGTCATGCAGGGATGTGTCACAGTGTCTGGTCCCTAGAAATTTCCTCTCTTATTTCCCATGCAGCTGTGATTTTCTTCATTTATCTTTTCCTTTACTTATAGAAATTTGGAGCTGAAGAGAAGATTGTATCATTTTTTTCAATCCATTATCTTCAAATTCACTTTTTCACCACACTTAAGGTATGTATAATGAGAGAAATAAGACAAAGAAGCGGTCTGTGGAGGCCAAAATATCACCTTATTCTGATACAGTTACTGGGGAATGTAGCTTAGCATGAAAGCCAGATGAGCTTACTAATACTGAGTCACAGAATTATATAAACTTAACCAGCCTGGCCCAGCAGCACCGACTGGAGCAGGTCTCATCATATGGATGGCATTCTGTCCTGTAAGAAATAGAACTGTGCTTTCTCTGCCTGACTGGCTCCCAAAGAGGAAGGAGAATGAAGCTAATTGTGCTCTGCTTATTATTCCAGAATTCACCAATCAGATTAAGTCACCCTCTCCAAAAACACAGATGTACTAAACTTTGTCCCATGGAAGATGTATTCATGTACTATTGCCACTGTAACAAATTACCACAAACACAGTTGCTTGAAACAACACAGATTTATTCTCTTATAGTTCTGGAAGTCAGAAGTCCAAAATCCATTTCACTGAGCTAAAGTCAAGGTGTTGGTAGGGATGGCTCCTTCTGGAGACCCTAAGGGGAAAATCTGCTTTCTTGCCTTTTTTAGGTTCTATGCCCACCTGTATTTCTTGACTCGTGGCTCCTTCTTCCATCTCCAAAGCTCATCGCTCCCATCTCTGCTTCTGTCATCACATCACCCTCTTCTCCGACTCTTGCTCCTCCTGTGTTCCTCTTATAAGGACCCTTGTGATTACATTGGGACAACCAGGTTAGCCAGGATCTTTTAGCAAATTAAGCTACATCTCACTAGAATGGGGGCAGTTCCTACAGGGCCTCCCAATTAGAAAATAATAATACCAACCAAGTCTGTTCCGTTACATTGGGACAACCTCAGGATCCTTAACTTAAGCATGTCTGCAAAGTCCTTTTTGCTGTACAAGGTAACATATTCACAGGTTCTGGGGATTAGGATGTGGACAAGTTTGGGGAAACATTATTCAGCCTAAGACAGAGGTAGTATCAATAGCTGGTTAAGAATGATTCCCCACTGATATTCCCTTGATTCTTGTTCCCTTAAACCATTGGTTTAGCCATTAAGCCTATGTCAACCAGAAGTGTGTCTCACATCTTCAGGACAGAATCTTGGCAGCCTATCAGAACAGTCCTGCCCCATTTTCTTGAGGCTACCGTTCCCTCTTGTGTCAACCAACTTTGTACCCTCCCAGGGACACTAGCAGGAAAGAGAGATTTTGCTCATGAAAAGTTCCAAAAGAGTTCCCTAGTATGCATTAATTAAATAGTTCAATGCCATTCTGTATCCAAGGCTAAAATTTCATTCATTTTTCTATAATTTTTTTTATTATTCCTATCCGTATAGTCCATGTAGCATATCAGAGGATCAGCAATGAGATTAAATGACAAAATTACACTAGTCTAATAAAAATATGCACAAAGAAACCTGGAAATAATCATCAGGGAAATGCAAATCAAAACCACAGTGAAATACCACTTCACACCTGTTAGAATATCTATTATCAGGAAGACAAGAAATAACAAGCATTGGTGAGGATGCAGAAGAAAGGGAACCCTTGTGCACTGTTGGTGGGAATGTAAACTGATGCAACCACTATGGGAAACAGTATGGAGGTTCCCCAAAAAATTAAAAATATAACTACCATATGATACAGTCATTTCATTCCTGGGTATTTATCTGAAGGAAACGAAACACTAACCTGAAAAGATATATGCACTTCATGTTCACTGCAACATTATTTCCAATAGCCAAGACATGGAAGCAACCTAAATGCCTATCAATGGATGAATGAATAAAGAAAATGTGAGATAGATAGATTATATACTATACTAAGTGAAATAAGTCAAATACCATATGATCTCACTTATATGTGGAATTTTTAAAAAGTGAATTCGTAGACACAGAGAACAGATTGGTAGTTGCCAAAGGCAGGGGTGGTGGTGTGGTGAAATGGGTGAAGGTGGCCAAAGGTACAAAATTCCACTTATAAAATAAATAAGTCTCAGGGATGTATGTACAATATGGTGACTATAGTTAATAATACTGTATTGTATATTTGAAAGTTGCTAAGAGAATAGATCTTAAAAGTTCTCATCCCAAGAAAAAATTTTGTAACTACATGTGGTAGGGCTTCCCTGGTGGCACAGTGGTTGATAGTCCACCTGGCGATGCAGGGGACACGGGTTCGTGCCCCGGTCCGGGAAGATCCCACATGCTGACGAGTGGCTGGACCCGTGAACCATGGCCGCTGAGCCTGCGTGTCCGGAGCCTGTGCTCTGCAGCGGGAGAGGCCACAACAGTGAGAGGCCCGCGTACCGGAAAAAAAAAAAAAACCTTTTCATTTTCCCATCCTTTTTGAACTTGAGGTGCCGGCACTGCAGTGTTGTCGTGAAGGTGAATTCTGTCTAACAGAACTCCCACAATAACCAGTAAACATTTTTCTTCCTGTGCTGCAATGGCTCTTTCCACTGCCTCCTTCTGTGGAATTCCTTAGGCTTAAGAAAACCATCACCTGGGGACGATTTCTCCCTCATATCTAAATAACCGGTTTCTAGCAGCCTTGAGGACAAAAATAGAGGGAGTAATTCCTGAGCCACATGAATTCAAACTTAGTCCATCTACTCCGCCCTCTTTTGCCCTTGAAGATGGTTCAAAACAACATAAAAGCGGAATTTAAAGTCGGGCTGTTTGTTTATCTTACCTGCCTAGGCTTAGCACTAGCACATTGAAAATTAATCTCTCACTAATGCTCTGTGGTCCAGAGAGAACCCAGCTGCCCCATGGTTTAAAAACAGTAAATATTTTCTTGCTCCTTTAATATCTAAAAGGACGGTATATGAAAAGACTGTTTCTTTCTCCTTATAATTGAATCCTTGCCCCAGCTGTAACTGCTTATTAAGGCCTCTTCAGCCTGCTGGCCCCTGCTACATTCCTCTCCTGGTCCCTGTGCTCGTGCCAAGGCCCTCTTACAACCTCTGAGTGGCTTTTCCAAGGTCTTTTTCCCCAGCCACATCTCTTACGAGCCAGCTGCACCATCATAGAAAACTACCTGGTCCAATATAAGCCTATACAAACTGCCAAGATCAAAATGTCCTTGGAGAACAGACTAGTGGTTGCCAAGAGGGAGAGGGCTGGGG
Source organism: Pseudorca crassidens (assembly GCF_039906515.1). Lineage (NCBI taxonomy): Eukaryota > Metazoa > Chordata > Mammalia > Artiodactyla > Delphinidae > Pseudorca > Pseudorca crassidens. The sequence continues at coordinate 9,796,113 of NC_090306.1, read as the reverse complement.
AAGGGATGGAGTGGGAGGCTGAGGTTAGGAGATGTAAGCTTTTATATAGAGAATGGATAAACAACAAGATCCCAGTGTATAGCACAGGGAACTGTATTCAACATCCTGTGATAAACCATAATGAATATTTCACAAAAGAAGGTATATGTATGTATAACTGAATCACTTCACTGTACAACAGTAATTAACACAACACGGCAAATCAACTATACTTCAATTAAAAAAAAAAAAAAAGATCAAAATGTCCTGCACACACACTCAAGAACAAGACCCCAGGGCCAATGCCAATCCTCTGCCACTCTAGAAGCCTCGATCACTCTACATGTACTCATTGCTTCTCCCTGACCTCCTTATTTGTCATATACCAATTTTCTGGCCAATGCATCAAAAGTGGGAACACTGAAGGGGTATCCAGTCGAAAGCACCCTTCCTCCTTTTCTGAGTTCAAAACAAATTAAGAAATAAGATAACGGAATGGAAAAAGAAAACCAAATCGATTACTTAATTCCTAATAAAGCTGGGTTGCAGGATTCGGTTTACTGTGAGAGAAGAGCTTCCTGACCTGAGGCCCCAGAATAAGACGCAGCAGCTCTGATCCAAAGTAGACTTGCCTCACCGAGGGTGGGAGCGTCAGCTGCTCCTACAGCGGACCTCATGCTAGCTGGGTGCCAAAGAGGAAAGGGGGCAGGAATGAGTTACGCAAGTCCACTTTACTTCCCCCAAATTTGCCAATTAAATCATGCCCTCCTTCAGTTCAGGGCAGAGTTAAGAAAGGGCCAGAAAAAGCCAGGTGTCACACTAATGCAACTCCCTTCCCCTGAAAGGCAGTGTTTGAGTTTCTTTTACTAGTAAAATATATGTATGTATGACTTGGGTAATTAAATAACTTGATTTTTAAAAAAATTTTATTGGAGTATAGTTGCTTTACAGTGTTGTGTTAGTTTCAGCTGTACAGCAAAGTGAATCAGCTATAGGTATACATGTATCCCCTCATTTTTGGATATCCTTCCCATTTAGGTCACCACAGAGCACTGAGTAGAGTTCCCTGTGCTATACGCTAGGTTCTCACTAGTTATCTATTTTATACATAGTATCAATGACATAGTGTATATATGTCACTCCCAATCTCCCAGTTCATCCCACCCCCCCTTCCCCCCTTGGTGTCCATACGTTTGTTCTCTACATCTATGTCTCTATTTCTGCTTTGCAAATAGGTTCACCTATACCGTTTTTCTAGATTCCACATATATGCGTTAATATATGATATTTGTTTTTCTTTTCCTGACTTACTTCACTCTGTATACAACGGAATAACTTGATTTTTTTTTTAAAAAAAAGAAGAAGCTGCTGGTAGAAGCCGCTACCTGGTGGGACTGAGGTGCCAAGGTTATAATCCGAAAGTCTGAAGCTTAGATTTCTCTGGCATTATCCATTAGCATTAGGAAATGATTTCCCACTCTTTCAAATAGTTTTCCATATGTCTTTATGAAAACACTTTAGTTCATACATTTATTAGCCATGTACTTAAAAACATTTACAGTTTGCAGCAAGATTTAAATACAAGTTTTGCTCAATTACAGAGACAAATGTTTTTAGCCTTCTCAGCTTCCTTCCATTACCCCTTCTGTTCTCTCTTTTCATCCCCACCATGCGACTCACTCCTCACTTCCAGACTTGAATGAAATTGCCACACCACAAGGTGTGAAATTAATTTCCCAAATGGTCACAGAGTGGCCAGATGATGCCACCTGGGAGTTCAGAGGACTTAGCTCCGCGCAGGGTGAACTGTGGCCAAGGGAAAGGGAAGCAGGAGGAAGCAGGCAGATAGATGCCCTCTTCTTGCCGTTTTTCTTGGACTCCTCTGAGGTGTAGCTTCTTCCTGAAAACTTTCTGAAGAATTCCTGAGTCCTGAGCAAATACACCTAATGAAAGACCTGCTATTCAAAGACTACTTTGCATCCTCTCTTCCCTTTTGCCTCACTCTTACCACCTGAAACCACTCGGGCTATTTAGGGTCATCTTGCCTCTGCCCAAAAGCCAAACTCAGGGCTTCATGCATCCTGTCTGCCACAAATCCAGCGCTTACTGAGTATTTCTTAGGGAAGCAAAGAGAAGATTGCTTTACATATTACATAGGAAACCTTCCTTTGAAATATCTTTGAGTTTCTTTCCTCAAAAGTTCCACAGCTTAGAGCTCACCCAACTCTACTTCCTCTTCTCTTCAAGATTCTAATAAAAGTTTCTTCCCCATTCTGTGGTGGGTAGAATAATTCTGTCTCCTCTCAGCATTTTAATTTTCCTCACTGCCAATCACCCTGCTTATTTCAACAAAGGCCCTCTAGTGAGCCGAATGCACAAAGCATTCATTCTTCCTTGTAGACAAGAAGGGAGGTATTGCCAGGACATGCTTTTAATATGTGTTCCCCGTGTCACACAGGCATAAAGCAAAATTCCAAGCTGGCAAGAAGTGGAGGGAAGAAAAAGTTATGTCAGGGTGAAGCAAGCATGGGTCTAGGTAGGTACAAGTTTTTAGCGATGTCTGGTGGAGGGAAAGTTCCAGATCAGGAACGCGAATCTTGAGGCAGGGGCAGACATGACCTAAAACTGGGTTCAAATGAGGCCACATCACCTGTGAAGGGGAGGCCAGGAGCTGGGAAAGGATTTTCAGTCATACTGGGAACAGGCACAGTTCAGTTTAATACTCAGTAAATCTTATACTCAATAAACATCCCGTAAGTTTGCCGCCAGCATCAGAACTGATTCCCGTGGCAATGAGACTGATTCTGAAAGTGGACAAATAGATGTCCTGCCTAGAGTCGAGGGTTGAGGGACCAGGAAACCAAGTCGTTCCCTACTCTTAATATTTTCCCCTCATGTTTAAGAATAACACATTTTCTATTGATGCTGTTAACAAATTATCACAGGGACTTCCCTGGAGGTCCAATGGCTAGGACATCGCCTTCCAGTGCAGGGGGTGCGGGTTCGATCCCTGGTTGGGGAGCTAAGATACCACATGCCTCACGGCTAAGAGGCCAAAACATAAAACAGAAGCAAGATTGTAACAAATTCAATAAAGACTTTAAAAATGGTCCACATTAAAAAAAAAAAAGAAATCTTTAAAAAAAAAATTACCACAAACTTGGTGGCTTGAAACAACACAGTCTCTTGCAGTGCTGTGGGCTAGGAGTCTGACACATGTCTCACTGGGCTGACATCCAGGTGTTGACAGGGGAGAATCCTTTTCCCTGCCTTTTCCAGCTTCCAGAGGCTGCCGCATTCCTTGGCTCGTGGCCCCTTCCATCACTTTCACAGCCAACGAGGGCAAATCGAGTCCTCTCATCACTTCACTCTGACCTCTTCTGCCTTCCTCTTCTACTTTTCAGGATCCATGTGATTACATTGGGTCCACTTGGATTACACAAAATAATCTTCCTACTCGAAGGTCAGCAAATTAGCAAACTTAATTCCATCTGCAACCTGAACTCCCCTTTGCCATGTGATAAAACATAAGCACAGAATCTGGGGATTAGGATGTGTGCATCTTTGGGGAGCCATTATTCTACCTACGACATAGTGATAAGTACTGTGGAGAAAAACAGAGCAAGGATGGGAAAGAGGGAGGGACCAGTCTTCCATAGTCGTGCTGCCCTCTGACCACAGCTGGAAAGGTTCTCTGTTTTTTTTTTTTTGCGGTACGCGGGCCTACTCACTGCTGTGGCCTCTCCCGTTGCGGAGCACAGGCTCCGGATGCGCAGGCTCAGCGGCCATGGCTCACGGGCCCAGCCGCTCCGCGGCATGTGGGATCTTCCCGGACCGGGGCACGAACCCACGTCCCCTGCATCGCCAGGCGGACCCTCAACCACTGCGCCACCAGGGAAGCCCTTAAGGATTCATTTGATTAGATTGAGCCGACCTGGATAATCCGAGATCTTCTCCCCATCTCAAGGTCCTTAACATTAATCATTAAACATTAAGACCCTTTTGTCACTTAAGGTAACATATTCACAGGTTCCAGGGATTAGGATGTAGACATAATGGGGGAACCATTATTCTACATGCCACATCTTACCTATGATGGAATTTTCTAGCCATCTAGGCTTGTTGATGACTCTGAATTTCCAACTTGTACTCAAAAAGTCAAAAGCCCTTGGGGAGAATTCAACTGGTAGGTATGATATTTCAATTTAGTCAAAAAGCAGAAATTAAGATTTCTCCCCGTTAGCTCCCTAGGCTGGAAAAATGTGTGCATATTTTCTCTTGACTCAGAAGTGAAGCAGCAGCATGATGCCCCCATCACCACCAAGGTACAAAAGAGTTACATCAGCCCAAATAATCCCCTGGTGCTGCCTCTGTGTAACCAGCACATCTTCTCACCCCAAGCCCACAGCAATCACTGATTGCTTTTGCCTTTCTGAGAATGCTACATAAATGGAATCATATGATCTGCAGTCCTTTGGGTCTGGCTCCTTTCACTGAGCAAAATGCATTTGCTATTCACCCATGTTGTTGTAGGTACCAATAGTTCTTCCATTTTTATTGCTGAGTAGCATTCCATTGTATGGATGTGCCACAGTCGTTTATCCATTCAATGGTAGATGGACATGTGGGTTTCCAGTTTTGGTGATTATGAATAAAGCTGCAATAAACATTCATGTACAGTTTTTTTGTGTGAACTTAAGTGTTCATTTCTCTTGGGTAAACACCTAGGATTACTGGGTCATATGGTAAATGTATGTTTATCTTTATAAGAAACTGCGAAGCTCTTTCCCAAAGTGGCTGTACCATTTTGCACTCCTACCAGGAATGTATGAGAGTTCCAGTTGCTCTACATCCTTGCTAGCATTTAGTATTGTCAGTTTTTTGTTTTGTTTCAGTTTGGTTGGGTTTGGGTTGGGTTTTTATCCATTCTAATATGTGTGGTATTATCTCACTGTGGTTTTAATTACTAATGATGTTGAGCATATTTTCATGTGCTTATTCACCATTCATGAAGTATCCGTTCAAAATCTTTTGCCAATGTTAATTGGGTTGTTTGTTCTCTTGTTGGTAAGTTTTGAAAGTTCTCATATATTCTTCATGTAAGTCTTTTGTCAGGTATGTGATCTTAAAATATTTCTCCTAGTCTGTGACTTGTCTCTTCTTTCTCTTAACTGTGTATTTCACACCTCAAAAGTTTTTAATTTTGATGAAGTCCAATTTACAAATTTTTTTCTTTCATGGATCATGCTTTCAGCGTCGTATTTAAGAATCCTTTCCCTCATTCAAGGTCATGATTTTCTCCTGTGTTTTCTTCTAGAAGCTTTATAGTTTTACATTTTGCATTTAGATATATGATCCATTTTGAGGTGATTTTTGCATAAGATAAAAGGTATGGGTTGAGATTCTTTTCCTCTTCCTCCTCTTCCTCTTTCCCCTTCCTCTGCTTTGTTTTCTTTTCTTTTTTTTTTTTTTGCATATGGTTGTTATTTGTTCAACACCATTTATTGCAAAGACTATCCTTCCTACATTAAATTGGTTTTGTTTTTTTTTTTTGTCAAAAACAGACTGACAATACATGGGTGGATCTATTTCTGGACTCTGTATACTGTCCCATTGATCTTTGTATCTATCCTTTCAACAAACACCACTGTCTTGATAACTATAGCTTTGGTGAATAGGTAAATCTATTTTTTTAATCCAAAAATCTCCGTCACTCAAAATATGTCACCTTGAGCAAGTTACATAACTTCTCTTAACTTCAGTTTTCTCAAGAGGATATTCATAGGACCTCTGTGAAAAAGCCATTATAGGAACTGACTAGACAAGGAATGGGGGGGGGATTGTGGTGGATGTTGCCTGTTTTGTTTGTCCGGCTCTACTCCTTTCTTCCAGGATCGGCATCTCCTTCTTTTACGGAACAACCCTTCTTACTCACTTTAGAATGTATACCCCGAGCATAGTGACACCAGCCTATACGTCATATTTCCCAGTCATGTTCCTACATGATTTCATAGATTATGTTCAGCCTCATGGACAGTTCTACTTTTTTGTTTGTTGATTTTTGATCTGTAGGCAAATTCCTACCAATCCTTCGATAATTAAAATCCCATTTCCTCAGCAAAACTTTCCCAGAGTTGCCTTTGTCCATGTGTACCCTCCCAGCAGTTTGTTCAAATCTATTTTATTGTTTCTAACTCATTATACTATGATTTCACACACACACACACACACACACACACACACACACACACACACACACACACCCCTCGGAGCTCCTGGAGGGCTTGAATAATGTTTTTTATACCTAATGCTTAGCATACAGTAGGTGCTCAATACATTTTTATTGGGAGGAAAAAGGAAAGGAAAAAAGAAAACTGATTGATACAAATTCCTTCCCTGATAGATATTTGCCTGAACTTTGTGCAAATGGGCCTCCTTGCAGCGCGTATGAGCGCCACGGGCATACGTTATTTTAGCTCTTTTAATGACTCGGCCAGATGACCACAGAATAGATTATGCCAAGCACTAATGCAGTTACATCATACCAGCATGGACTGGTTCTCATTTGGTTAATTAAGATATATTGTGCTGAGGCATGAGGCACTGGCCCTAGGAAGCAGGTTGAGCACACCAGCCATGAAGAAAACATCCTTATTATCCCAAGCAGGGGCCATGTTACATCAGATTATTAAGTAGTGTTACAACATGCCCTTAGTTTTGAATTGTTCTCAGTGTTCCCCAAGTAAAGAATAATGTGTCGTCTCCACTCAGAACAGAACAACCAAGGAAAACAAATACAATGATCCAGATGCTAAAACTGAATGGAAGAATGGACTTCTATGAATGTACTATGCAAACTGAGAGACAGCAAGGAATGATGGGAATAGATGCTGAAGAATATCAGTGAACAGGTGAGGGAAGGATGCATTTTGAAAAGGTGCCACATGTGTGAATAAATCAGCTTCCTCCCATTAGGTGTGTGATATTGTGATATATCATAAGAAATATATATTTGGTCTTCGTCTCCTTTTCTGGCACAGAACTCTTAAAACCCTTAAAATTTCCTAGAGGATGAGTGATCAAGGTGTCTTATTTTATGTTAATGAGGTGACTCTTGGAAAGCATCTAAGGGGCGGGGTTGGTTGCCAGAGGAACCAATCCTGTGATTAGAGAGTTGGAACTTTCAGTCCCACCCCCTGTCCTGTGGGAGAGCCTCTCCTCTCCCCTCTATTCACCCCCCCCCACCCCAGGCTGAATCAATCGCCGATGGCCAATGATTTAATCAATCATGCCCAGGTAATGAAGTCGCCATAGAAAGCCAAAAGGATGGGGTTCAGAGAGCTTCCAGGTTGGTGAACCTCTGGAGATTTGGGGAGAGTAGCACAGTGGGAGAGGGCATGGAAGCTCCGCCCCCTTTCCTCAGACCTTGCCCTCTGCATGTCTTCCATCTGGCTGTACCTGAGTTATATCTTTTTATAATAAACCGGCAATCTAGTAAGTAAAATGTTTCCCTGAGTTCTGTGAGCCACTCTAGCAAATCAGTAGAACCCAAGATGGGGTCACTGGAACCTCCAATCTGTAGCCAGTCGGTTAGAAGCACAGGTAATAACAGTGTGACTGGCGTCTGAAGTTAGGATGGGGGGTGGGGAGCAGTCTTGTGGGACGGAGCCCTGAAGCTGTGGAATCTAATGCTGTCTCCGGGTAGACAGGGTCAGAACTGAGTTGAACTCTAGGACACCCAACTGGTGTCACAGACCACTCGGAGGTGTGGGAACCACTGCCCCGCACAACACATCCAAGTTGGTCCCAGAAACTTATAGGCATAATATTAACTTGCATTCCTGGTAACTTTGGCTGACATTTCGTAGCACATCCATTAGCCACCATTTTCACACATTATAGTAAGAGATTTTAAAAGCACTTTCAGATACATTATTTCAGTTGATCATGACAACAACCGCATGAAGAGAAGTTATTAGTTTCCCTCATAAGCTTAGAGACGTTAGGCTAGGCATCCTACACAAAAATAATGACCCAACTTACAAGTTGGTCATGCCACTGAGGAAGCCTGCCAACTAATCAGATCCACCTCCAACCGGCCCCCACTCCCCATGCCCAGCTCTGGGTATATCCCATCTGAAAAGCAATTGGCCTTTTCAGGCCTTAAACCCTGGGGGCCCAAATGACAGGCTGAAATGAAGACCTAGGGCTTAATTATTCTTTATAGAATCCCCTCCAAAACAGGAACTGAAAAGCAGATGATGAGAAAATTTCCCTAGGAGCTCTTTAATCACCCAAAGGAAATGACTTTTTAATGAGACCCCTCACTAAATAAACAAATTAGCCAACACCACTTGGCTACTGTTATCTACCGACACCTCCCCCAAAGGAAGCTGGACACCCCCTCCCAGGCAACTGATGCAGGAGGGAAGAAACCTACCCAAACAAGTTTAGCAAAGATAAAGCTTTTGATCAGCTCCTTACCTACTTTAGAAGAAGGTGGCCTTTGAGAAACACCTGAATCTATTTGGAGCTAAAAAGCAAAAGAGGTTCAGAGGCCGGTTCATAGTAAAAGTCCTTCCTATCTCAAGTCAGTCAATCAATCAATCATTCAAGCAGTCAACCCATCGCCTTCCTTGGGCCTTCTCTGGTTCTCCTGCCATAAAATGGCCTTCATCCCTTAAGAAGGGGCTTCCAAACCTTACAATGTCCAGTGGTTGGTGTAGCCTCCCCCCAAAAGTGTCTACGAATCATAACTAAGTAATATCCCCTGTTTGTCTTCTTCCCAGAGCAACTTTGGAAACTGATACTGTTCTTTCCATCTTGCCTGAGGAAAGACAGGTAACAGAGAAATACAGAGGTATTCCTGTGGTCATTCCGAGGAGATTTGTTTTTGTGTCTAATGAAACAATTATTAAAGATTTGGGAATATCAGTTTTCCGTAGACGGCAAGACATTGCTGGCCAGAAATATTTAATCACAAGACCGTCTTCCAATCTGGCAGAAAGTGAAAGAGAACGATTGGGGATCGCGTGTCGCCCTGAGCCAGTTGGCTGTGTTCTCACTGAGATTATTTACAAGAATAACAGGACAGTCTCTAAAGGCGGCCTGAGAGTCAGCAGGACCTAAATTTGAGCCCTTTTTCAGCGGCTTAATGTGACCTCGAGCAATAGCTTCCAGGCTCCGTTTCCTCATCGATACAGCTACTTCTCAGAATTTCATCAGGATTAAAAGAAATAATGTAGATAAATGCCTCAGCACACACTGTGTGTTCCATAAATGTTGGCCACTGTTATAATTTATTTCACTGTAGAGAGAAAACATCTGCTTATCAGACTATTGGGTTTTTTTTTCCTGTGTGCAGACTACAGCAAAATGCAACCCAGGCACCCCAGGGAGGTGTAACTCAAAACCTAACATTTGGAATCATTTTTTGTATTTCTTCTCACTACAAACTGGAACTAATCCTATGTGACTATTAAAATTGAGTTGGTAGAAAAAGTATAGAAGTTTGCAACAGATGGTCCAGGCTACAACCAAATATCTATTCAGTTACTTGCATTCTAGTTGTATTTTTTCCAAACGAGGGGAAATGGTGGCAGGACATAATTAACAAGCAAGAATTTCCAGGTAATACTGGGCACGTCTGCCCTTCCACGTGAGGAGTGGGAAGAAAGGCTGAAGGCCACTGCCTTCAGGGACCTTGACATTTGTAGTTGCATTAAGACTTCTAATTCCCTGTTCAAGCCAGATTTAGAAGGAACTCTGGAACTGCCGACCCATTTTTAAGGAAACAGAGATTGCAATATTAAGTTAGTACATCTAGTTCAGAGGGAAGTTACGTTATATTATAGCTACATTATCATGTTTTTATAAGCCATTTAAATAATAGTAAAATGTCTTCTAATCTAAGAGGTATGAAATTACCTACCCAACCTCAAGATGAAAAGTTTACTATGAAGAGACAGTTGCTACTCAGTGTGATTACATGAAGCTTAGAGTAAGGTTTTTTTTTTTTTTTGGCTACGTGCCATGTGGGATCTTAGTTCCCCCACCAGGGTTCGAACCTGTGCCCCCTGCACTGGAAGCTCAGCATCTTAACCACTGGACCGCAAGGGAAGTCCTAGAGTAAGTTAATAAAATAAAATTTTCCCCTTTTAGAAAGTTTTAGCACATAAAATTATCTTTACTCTGAAAGGTACTCCAAGATATATTTTTAAAATATTATTTACAGTTGCTATCCACTAGTGGATACATTTCAAATGTATCTTGATTAGACAATCACATGTAACAAAAGTTCCTTTCCTTGAAAATGCCTGCAGGAGTTCTGAAAACATAATAACTTCACTTTACTGTAACACTGATACTCTTTTCCTGTCCCAGCTTTTGCCTGCTTCTTTTTAAGATACAAAGAGTACCCATCTTCTCAGTCTCCAGAGCTTTCAGGCCACTGGACAAGAACAGAATGCAAATTACTCAATAACTACATATTTAAGTAACCACCGTATAATTGGAGTTGAGCGGAGGTGTTCTGGGGAAAAGAAAAACAAAATCAATGCGCCTGTGCAAGATGTGTATTCTCCTCATTCAAAGTCTCCCCCCACTATCTGTCCCACCTGCCAAGCCAACTTTATCTCTTTGTATGCCCTGGAACACCCCCCTCCCCGAATCCGCCTCTTGCATAGCTACCAATCAGAATAGTCCCCTGCTCAAAAATCCTCAAGGACTTCTGTATCAGTTAAGATTCGCATTCGGCAAGTAGTAACAGAGCCCAGAAATAATAGTGGCTTAAACAAGATAAAAGTTTATTTTTCTTTTCTTTTAAAGGAATTCTGGAGATAAGCAATGCAGAGCTGGTACGGCATCGCCTAGAGTTCCTGTATCTTTCTGCTCCACAATGCACCTTCTATGCTCAGGAACAAAGGATGCCTCCTCAGGTTGCATCCATCTTATCCACCTTCTAGGCAGCCAGAAGGAGACAGACAGGCAGATGTCAAACATCGTTTCAAACGCCTTCGGGGCCTAACACAGTCCAGCATACTTCATGAACCCTCTTTAAATAACTGCTAGATCCACAAATGAATTAATTTGGTAGCAGTACTGAAGCAGTGCGATTTACCATTTACAAAACTTTAGCAGCTTTTAACAGTACACCCAGGGCATCATATTAGAAACTATAAGGTGTAAATTGTGACTCTTAAACTGACACCCTGCTTTAAAATATCTCTATAATTCGCTTGCCACATTACCTGAAATTCCCAGAGTTAGAGATTTATTCTGGGTTGTTTTCTTTATTTTTTTATCTGAAGTATAGTTAATGTACAATGTTGTGTTAGTTTCAAGTGTACAGCAAAATGATTCAGATATATATATATAAATATATATATGTACTTTCTCAGACTCTTTTCTCTTATAGGTTATTACAAGGTATTGAATACAGTGCCTTTGGCTAAACAGTAGGTCCTTGTTGTTTACCTATCTTTGTATATAGTTGCGTGTATATGTTAATCCCAAACGCCTGATTTATAGAGTTACTCCGTTAAGAGACTATATTTGCAGTAAAAGGAAATATGCTGAGGGAGCAGGGAGAGTTCAAATACGTATAAGGCAACTTCTAACCTATGGAAACTTATAGCATCCACACAAAAAAATACCCAACACTATCAAGCAGCATAGAAACGCCAAGATCAGGAGGCGTTTCAGAGAAGGATAAACGTCTACAAACATCTTTTGGTAGAAGTGTGAGTCAAGTGATTTGTCAGTGCCCTGCCAAGGCCGGAACAGAATAAATGAGTTGAGGAGAAGGAGGAAGGGCTGTCCTGGGCTGGTCAGAGAAGCTGCCTAGTGGCTGTGCTGACAGACCTGGGTTCCCTGTGTGCAGCAGGGAGGAGTGAGGGCCTTAGAAAACGGGATGATAGGCAACCTGAGATGAGCAGAAGGTACAAGGAAAAAGCGTCTCTTGCCCAATGCAGAACAAGGAGAGTGCAGGTGTCATACAGGGAAGGCCGAATCCGGGAGATCTGGGTTCCAGCCCTGCCTCAGCCACCCGCTGGTTCGGTCACCTTGAGCCACTGACAACCTCTCTGGACCTCAGTTTTCTCAGAGGAGTGGTTGGGCGAGATGAGCTTAGCGTTAATGAGCATTAAAATGATTATCACTTGATACATTAATATTATTCTATAACATGATAATAATATAACTTGATACTGACCCTCATGTGTCAGTCAATCCGGAAGAGGTTGTTGAAAGTGTGAGAATGAGGGGACTTCCCTGGCCGTCCAGTGGTTAGACTCCGGTGCTTGCACTGCAGGGGGCGCGGGTTAGATCCCGGGTCGGGGAACTAAGATCCCGCATGCATGCCAGGCTGCGTGGCCAAAAAAAATGTATGAGAATAAATAAAGGGGTGAGAGTGGGTTAGGTCTGGGAAGACAGGCCATTGTGTGAAAGCAACGTGCCAAACCAGAGGCATCTCTGTTGCTCTGCTGCAGAGGGCCCGAGATGTTATTCTAGCCGTGAGCTTAGGACCTACTCTAGCAGCGCAGAAAGGCCACTTCTCGTGTGCAGGGGTGGTGGTATATTCCAGAGTAAAAATATAATGATAAAATAGCAAATACACACATAATTATTATTTCTATGCAGGCCTTGTTCTAAGTTCTTCCCATATACTTTTTTTTTTTCCCATAGAAAAGTGTTCTTAAGATTGTCAATAGAGAGGAAAAGCAAGAAACAGAATTAAGGTACGTCACAGGCTTGGCTCAGGGCCTGGCACACAGTAGGCACAGATCTTCTGTTTTTTAATAGTATCTTTTTTTTAATATAAATTTATTCATTTATTATTGGCTGCATTGGGTCTTTGTTGCTGCCCGTGGGCTTTTCTCTAGTTGCGGCAAGCGGAGGCTACTCTTCATTGCGGTGGGCGGGCTGCTCATTGCGGTGGCTTCTCTTGTTGCAGAGCACGGTCTCTAGAGCACAGGCCCAGTAGTTGTGGCTCATGGGCTCTAGAGCACCGGCTCAGCACTTGTGGTGCATGGGCTTAGTTGCTCCGCGGCATGCAGGATCTTCCCAGACCAGGGCTCGAACCCGTGTTCCCTGCATTGGCAGGTGGATTCTTAACCACTGCACCACCAGGGAAGCCCCAGATCATTGTTTCTATTGTTGACAAACAAAAGGTCTCATGAAGACATTCCCCTTTCTCCTCGCATGTAACCACCCTCTACATTCTGCAGTGTCCTCGGTCTCCCATTCACCAAATCTCACATTCCCACGGTCACACAAATCCATCAGAAGATGCTAATGGGATTCACAGCTCTTCTCAGGTATATAACTCCAACCCTGGGCCCCAGGCCTCCAGAGCCAGGTGAGGATATGCTAGAGATAAGGGTTTTGTTCCCTCCTTCTCATTTTCCATCAGCAGTTCTCTCTTTTGAGTGAAGACTTGTTTTATTTTATTTTACTGGCAAGAGAGGAGGAAGGGAGATGGAGGGAAGAAGAGTGAAAGGGAACAGAGAAGATAAGATACAGGACGTATTTCAGGCCTGGATTTTGGCTGCGGAGGACAGGTAGGGCTATTATTTTTGAGAAATTTGAAAGCCTAACACCAAAGACTGAAGCAGAAACAACTGTGATTGGAGCTTGGAATTACAGGTCACTTAGACCAGCTCCAAAAGAAGCTGAGTTGATAGCAGAGATAATGAACAAACTGTGAGCAATCAATTTGCCACCACCACCTGTAAAAGCTTAACGGACATGGACCAATGCTAGGTCACTATAACAGTTTAACCAGCAGAGGTCTCTCTTTTACTAATCTTCAACTGAAAAAAGCCAAACAGCAACAAAAATCCCCGTGGGTTGTCCATTTTTATTATTCCTCTTTTGAAGTCACTTTCCAAAACCAAACATGTAAACAATGAATCCTTTGGCCAAAGTATTCGTGAACACTGAATCCACTTGCTCAGTCAAGATGAAAGACTCAAATGCTGAGCTTTTGTGAAGAAAATGATTCCATATTCACCCCTAAAGCTGTTCACTAGCTTAGAAGCTTCGCACCAACTGTACCGGCAAAGGACAAAATGTGGACTGGTCCGTAAAATGACACCAGCAGCCAGCTCATTGTGACCATGAAGAGAATGCAAGCTGAATCCGCAGCAGGAGGAGCGGAAGTAAATCAGTTGGCTGATTCAGCAGACCAACACCAGGCCGTGGGACTTGCTTGGGTCCTCCTTCAAAACCTGAAATAACTCGGCTGTGACTGGCATCTGCTCTGATGGTCCAAGGACCTCGCGTCTCCTTCACTCCCTGAGGCCAGAGTTTTAAAGTGTTTTTTATATTGTGTATGTTGAGCGGCATCTCAAAGGTGTGAGCCTGGACTTTCTTTCCCACACCCGATTGGAATGATCCCAACGTGAGACTAAGGGTTTTGAAAAGAATTAGACAAAAGGAGGAAATGAGAGAGTTTAATTGAAGCTTAATTGAAGTCACTCTCTTCAGTTATCCAACGGTTTCCCATTGCACCTTGATGTCAAGTCCAACATTCCTAACGTGGTTTTAAAAGCCCATCGTTGTAGGGCTTCCCTGGTGGCGCAGTGGTTGAGAGTCCGCCTGCCGATGCAGGGGACACGGGTTCGTGCCCCGGTCCGGGCGGATACCACGTGCCGCAGAGCGGCTGGGTCCGTGGGCCATGGCCGCTGAGCCTGAGTGTCCGGAGCCTGTGCTCCGCAACGGGAGAGGCCGCAACAGTGAGAGGCCCGCGTACCGCAAAAAAAAAAAAAAAAAAAGCCCATCATTGTATGGAGTTCCCGCTCTAGTCGGAGCCCTGATCAGCCCTGCTTAGCCCCGTTTGCCGCATCCCAGCCACAAGCACCTTCTTTCACTTCCTCAAAGGCCTTCCCAGACTTGGGGCCTTGGGCAGGGCTCTGCCTGGATCACTCTTCTTCCAACTGGTCCCACCACTAGGTGAGACCCTGTGTCCCAAATTCTTGCAGCATCCTGCAGGGCACCCACTACAACATGGGGGACTGCAGAAGGCACCACAGAGAGGGATGGGTTTTTAACTTTTTGTTTGTTTTTGTGGTACACGGGTCTCTCACTGTTGTGGCCTCTCCCGTCGCGGAGCACAGGCTCCGGACGCGCAGGCTCAGCGGCCGTGGCTCACAGCCCAGCCGCTCCGCGGCATGTGGGATCTTCCCGGACCGGGGCACGAACCCGTGTTCCCCGCATCAGCAGGCGGACTCTCAACCACTGCGCCACCAGGGAAGCCAGAGGGATGGATTTTTAAAGGCTTGTTTCTTTTTGGTGAACACAGGTTGGCCTGGGGTTGGTGTTTGGACTTCCGCCCCTGCCTGATACCTCAGCTGGACACCTTTGTGTAGGGCCCAAACTGTTGGAGCCCAAAGCGGAAGCTCCGAGGTTCCTTCATAGCACTCATGGTTCAGAACACTCATCAGCTACGATTCCTTGTCCATCTCCTCCAATGGCCTGTGGCTTCATGAGGGCAGTGCTCCTGTCTGCCACGTTGAAGACACAGAGCTTGGCCCTTAGAAGGGGCTCCATGATATTCAGGCAACAGTGAAGCAGGGTTTGGCACCGCTGAGCCACCACGAAGTGATACCTTCACAGGCCTTTTTCTGGTAAGATAATACATGTTAACGGTTCAGCCTCTACTCCTGTACTATCATCTTCCTTCGACTCCTGGGAATATGTGGTTTGTGGCCAAAAATCAGGAATCTAGCTTCCCTGGAAAATAACCTCATCCACAGGGATGGAATGTGTGATCTGGACTAGGAAACAGGAATCCCAGAATTGGAAGCCAGAAGGCACCTATGAATGATCTTATTTAACTTATCCACGTTACAGGAAATCATGGATTCGAATTTTCTCACCTGTCGAATGAAGACTGGATGCAGTGATCTCCCATTCCCGGTATCGTGAGGTTTCTAAGTTTTGCCCCAGGTCTGTCCCATGGAGCGTGACAGCTCAAGACTGGCCTACTAACTTGAAATTTAAAACGATCTCCCCAGCACTAGGTCCTAAGTAACTAAACTATGGCAGGGAGTTGATGCCAAAGATCAAGGAATGTGAGGTTCGGGATAATATTACCAATGGGATCCCATGTGGCAAAAAAGATGGAACAGGCTCAATTTTCCATGGTTTGTTAAGATATCCCTGAGTTAGTGGGGATGATATTTACACCTCTCTTATGTGCCCTGGAAGCAAAACCGTATACCCAAACACACACACTCCTCCGGACTCATATATGCATTTAACGATACCTGAAACTAAATAGAAAAATGGAGAGGAAATGAATTCGAAAAATGCCTTGTTCTTTGCTAATGTCTGAAAAGAGACTGGATGAGACACAAAGAGAAACTTATTCTGTGTTCAAGAGTTATCAGGATAATTATGTTTCAAATTTGAAAAATCTTTATGTTTTATTTCTTGTTAAAATCCATTATAAAAAATACAACAGGGACTTCCCTGGTGGTCCAGTGGTAAAGAATCTGCCTTCCAATGCAGGGGATGTGGGTTCCATCCCTGGTCACGGAACTAAGACTCCACATGCCGCGGGGCAACTAAGCCCGTGCGCCACAACTACTGAGCTCGCGTGCCTCAACTAGAGAGCCCGCGAGCTGCCAACTACAGAGCCCACGCACCCTGGAGCCCACGCACCACTAGAGAGAGAAAAAAACCCACACACCACAACTAGAGGGAAGCCCATGCACCGCAATGAGAGCCCGCGTGCCACAACTAAGACCCGATGCAGCCAAAAAATTAAAGAAAAAAAATAAAATAAATTTAAAAAAATAGACATTAAAAAAAATACAACCAATAATGAAATGTATAAAGTTAAAGTGTCTTCATACTCCCCCTCTCAGAAATTGGAGAGGTAACCTTTCAGGCCGGGACCATGCATATATATGAATTAAAAATTTTTTTTACAAAAATGGGATCATACCATAAATATTGTTCTGTGCCTGGCTTAATAGTATGAACTTTTCCTATTCATACATATAAAGCTACCTGGGGTGTTTTAATAGCTGCAATCTGTGTCATTCTTGTATATTCTACAGTTGGTTCAATCAAATAATCAATCCTGTAATCCTATAGCAAAGGGGAGGTTGTTTGGGCATTTACTTGTTTGTTTCCTTTTAAACAAACAGCGATCATTCTGGTAAATATATATTTAGTCATACATGTGATTATTCTCCTAAATTTGCAGAACTGCTAAATGAAAGACTAAACCCACAGTACATAACATAAAATACAATATGTGTGTATATGTGTCTGTAGGAGGGATTTAACATTTTTCCCACATGATAAGCTATAACCTAACACCAATTATTCCATAATATTGTCTCTCTACTGATTTGAAATTCCATGTTTATCATATAATAAATTCTGCTTGAAGCCTTTTAAAAGAATAGAGAATCTGAAGGGAAAGCCAGAGTAAGGCAATGATTTTGTAGAAACTCAGGTTATCCAACGATATACAGGCATTAAAAGCAGGAATGGACGAGATGTATTGAGAAAGGTCGTTGTACTTGTTTTAAGAGGCTGACTCTGGGGCTTTCTATGGGCAAAGTAAGGTGACGCCAATAAGCCCAAAATTAGACAGTTTGGATGAGAGGGATTTCACACTGAACTTGAAAGGTGGTCATGGCTTCCACATAGGCAAACTCCTTGCTTCTCTGGTCATCACTGAAGCTAGAAAAAATCACTCAGCTTTGGATAGAAGGGAGGGAAGCAAATGTTACACTATCAAGAAACGATAATGGCCAACTTTGTATCAGAGTGATGCTAACTGTAACTCTACCTAAACTTATATATTCTGTTTATAACTTTTATCCCATAGTCTCACATTACAATGGAGCATGTTTTCATATTTTAAGAGCCTTTTGTGTTTCCTTTTCTGAAAATTGTGGTCACAACCTTTGCTTACTTTTCTACTGTTTTGTTTGCTTTTACTCATTGATTTGTAGAAACTCTTTATTTATCAGGGAAATTAGCCCTTTGATATATGGGTTGCCAACATTTTTTCCAGTTTGCCATCGTCTTTGTGTATGGCTGTGTTATTTATTTAGTACCACAAACAAATCTATACCAGATCCTTTCTAAGATAATTAAAGATGGCCCTAGAGTCAACGAATGCTTTTTTTTTTTTTTTTGACAACACCATGTGGCTTGTGGAATCTCAGTTACTCGACCAGGGATTGAACCCAGGCCACAGCAGTGAAAGCCTGGAATTCTAACCACTAGGCCACCAGGGAACTCCCACAAATGCCTTATTTTTTAAATTTTAAAAAAAATTGTGGTAAAATATACATTAAACTTACCGTTTCAACCAGTTTTTGCAGTATATTCATTCTGTTTATTAAATTACCACCCCCCTCCAAAATTACTTGTTCCTCTTAAGGGTAACAATAGCAGTAATTAAAAATGAGAAAATATGTTTACAAGGTTAGTATAGTGCTGGTTGTGGTTACTTGAGAATCCAAAATTTAAAAAAATGGATGTCTCAGGGAATTCCCTGGAGGTCCAGTGCTTAGGGCTCCGAGCTTCCACTGCAGGGGGCACAGGGTCGATCCTTGGTCAGGGAACTAAGATCCCGCATGCTGCGTGGCATGGCCAAAAAAAACCCCTGGATGTCCCTATTAATTATGTGTATAATGGTTATTATTTATTATATACCAGGTACTGTGCTAAGTACTGCACACACATTATCCCACCAAACAGTATTAATAGCCCTCTGAGAGAGCTATAAGCATCCTCATTATATAGCTAAAGAAATAGAAACTATAAAAGGTGAAGTAACTTGCAAGAGGGTCTCACAGGCAATAAGTTAGGTAAATAGGACACCACCCCAAGCAGTCTCATTCCAGAGCCTCAAAAAGGATGGGATCCAGAATCCTGTGAGATTCTTTTAGATGGAACAGGGAGGAACTTTAAAATTCTTCCAGTACAGTAGTTTCTCTTTATCCGAGTTTTCGATTTTCTCAGTTTCAGTTACCCGCGGTTAACCGGCATCCAGATATATTACAAGGAAAATTCCAGAAATAAACAATTCATAGGTTTTAAATTGCAGGACCTTCTGAGTAGCATGATGAAATCTCTCAATAGTCTGGCTCCTTCCCGCCCAGGACAAAAATCATCACTTTGTCCAGCATATCCATCCTGTATATGCTACCTGCTCCTTAGTTTAGGAAAAAACACGGTATATATAGGTTTCGGTACTACCCTCGGTTTCAGACATCCACTGTAAGGGGGACCACTGTAGCTGCATATTTATTTATTTACTATTATAGTTAATTACAACATAACGTAAAATTTCCCATTTTAACCGTTTGTAAATGTACAGTTAAGTGTCATTAAGCACATTCACATCGTTGTGCAACTCTCACCACCGTGTCACTGTCTTTTGACTTTCTATGGCGGGTTTTCCATGCAGAATATTTTTATGTCATTGAATTTATGAAAATGAAGGGAAAGCCAGAATAAGGTAATGATTTCGGAGAGACTCAGATTATGGATTTTATGTGTTGTGTCATACTTAGAAAGACCTTCCTCACTCTGAGATTATATCTTTAAAAATTCTCTGAGGGCTTCCCTGGTGGCGCAGTGGTTGAGAATCTGCCTGCCAAAGCAGGGCACACGGGTTCAAGCCCTGGTCTGGGAAGATCGTACATGCCGCGGAGCAAATGGGCCCGTGAGCCACAGCTACGGAGCCTGCGCATCTGGAGCCTGTGCTCCACAACAAGAGAGGCCGCAACAGTGAGAGGCCCGCGCACCGCGATGAAGAGTGGCCCCCGCTTGCTGCAACTAGAGAAAGACCTCGCACAGAAACGAAGACCCAACACAGCCAAAATAAATAAATAAATAAATTTATATTAAAAAAAAAAAGTTCTCTGAGATCTCTTCTCGTATGTCTATGCCTTTTTTTTTTAAATTTCACTCTTTAATTCTTGAGGAATTTATCTGGTATGAAGTGGGAGATAAGGATCCCACTTTATTTATTTATTTTAACACAACAGGAATTTGCAACTAGACAAAATTCATTTTAAATCCATCGGGGTGGGGGGGGAGGGGTGAGGGGAGGCAAGCAAAGAATCCAGGAAAATTCTGAAAAGGAGAAGAGTAAAGGTACTGGTTGGGGTGTGGAGGATTAGTGCTATGAGTAATTATAACTATTCTAAACTTACAGTAATTAAAATAAATGGTCCTCAGTGTTTAAACTGAACAATGGAATGAAACAGGATGATCAGACTTAGAATTTAGTGCAAAGGTACAAATTTAACTTAAAAGGTATAAATTTATTGCCATCTTTATCATTTTGCGTATACCTATCCAAAAACATGGTACACCTTTTCATTCGTTCCAATCTTCTGATAGAGGCGCAATCATAGAATGAGAACACTGCTCCATCTCCCTCCCACCTTCCTCTCTGCTGACAAGTGCTACTGAAAAGTTACTCATGGAGACTTTGTTTGGGATCTAAATTTTTTTTCCAGAGTCACTCCTAACATATCGGCTCTCCCAGGTTCTCTACATAAATGTGGAAAGCTGTGATCAAGTCTGATTTAATCAGACAGCTGTACCATATTTCCATGGGCTGGGCTCAAAACAAGTACTATGTGTTATAGATTAAACCGTAGGTGTTAGGTGTTGGTAGAATTCTTTAAGGGTTCCTGAGGTTGAGTTTGGGCCTTGACTTAACTTGAGAACTTAGGATGGCAACTAGAAGTTATCAGCTACTGCTCAGTATTATCAGCCACCAATCTCAAAGATGGGGCTTCGAGTTACCACGGGTGTTGGTCTAGAACAGCAACATCCAAACAGAAATATATAATGCGAGTCACATCTATAAATTAAAACTGTCTAGGGACTTTCCTGGAGGTTCAGTGGTTAAGACTCTTGAGCTGCCACTGCAGGGGGCATGGGTTCAATCCCTGGTTGGGGAACTAAGACCCCACATGCCGGAAGGCAGGGCCAAAAAATTAAAAAAATAAAATCATGTTTGAGTTTTTTTTTTTTAATTGTCTAGTAACCACACTAAAAAAAGTTAAAAAAGAAACAGATGAAATTAAATTTAATATTTTTAACCCAATAACCAAAAATATGATTATTTCAACATGTAATCAATATAAAAATTATTAATGAGATATTTAACACTTTTTCATAGTAATTCTTGGAAACCCTGAGTATATTTCACACATAGCACATCTCAGTTTGGACTAGTCACATTCAAGTGCTCGACAGCCACAAATGGCTTCTGGCTACCATATTGGAGAGCACAACTCTAGAAAATGGTAATGAGCAAGGCAAATGGCTTGGTTTAGTAGATATCCAGGAACTCCAAGTTTGGAAATACAGTATCTCAATGGTCTGGAACAGACTTTCAAAATCACTAGTCCTAATATTCACTTGATATTTGAATCTTTTCTACAATGTCCCTATTAAGGGGTCATCCAGACTAGTGTTTGACTGGTATTTCCAGGAATGAGGAGATCACTGCTTCCTGAAGCTACCCAGTCCATTGGGGGACAATCTTAACTCCCAAAAGTCCTTGCTAAGGGCACAAGCAGGTTGGTTTATGGTGGTCTGAGGAGGCTGGTTGGTCTGGGCTAAGCTTAAGGGGTTAGTTGGGTTAGGAAGTATTGGGAGAGTTTAGTATTAAAAAATTGACTGTAGGTTGGACAGGATAGGAACCGTTAGACTGAAGGCTGGGTCTGGACATCTGGTTAAAATCGTCAGCCACACTGCAACACGAGTAACGGACCCCCCAAAAAAACTGTACATATTCTAACCTCACTAATCTGGAGATTCAGTGATTTGGAGAATAATTCGAATTATCATAAACTTTAAAAAATTTCACAGTAAAGTAAAACGTAACTATGTTATAAATTAAGGAAGGCTATCACTTGTATAAGACCTGTATTACAAATAACATTATCCTAAATGGTAAAGTACTTTATCAAACCCAGTAATCAGAGGCACTTTCAAAGTCTTAATCCCTATCTCGATTTTATTTTAACATGCTCCTTACTCAAAAACACCCTGGAAATCAAAGACAGAAAACTTTTTTTTTTTAATTCAGTAAAAATGATACTGACTGCCTGAATTTTGAAGGATTCTGACTGGGTGACCTTTGAAATAATACATTTTTGCTATAACTGTATTTCTTCTGTTTCTTTTTTCCCTTGGAAATGATAAAGTGTTCTTTTCCGGGCTACCTTCACCCTCCCGCCCTGCCCAGTTCTACCTTTCCAAGGCAGGGGAAAGGTGCATCCTCGCCAGGGCTCCTGCCAGCGCCTCCTAGTACCTCTGGCCAGCAGCCGGTGAAGCGACGCGCCCTGGACGTCCAGTAACGTTTTATACTACACTCTGCCCCCGCCGGAGCTTCTCCAGATTGTACACCGAGGCCCCAGGGCCCCCCCACACGCCCGCACACTGTCTACCGCTCTTCGGGATAAAATTTGGGAACGGAAGCCCCGCCCACCCTCCTCCCTCCTGCCTTCACAAAACCAGCTACAACACCGCACCTCGGGCCGCCGAAGTAGGTTTCGCCACACGAGCTGGGGCACCGTCTTTTTTTACGAGAAAACAAGCATCCAAAGGAAAAAAAAAAAAATTCAAACTGCTCTCGCGGGCCAATGGGGAAGAAGCGGGAGGGGGCGGAGCCAGCGCGCGACGGGCGGGGCGGGCGCGGGGGCTGGTACCGCAGGGGATTCGTAAAAACGCGGCGGGCGCACGGTTTGGGGTTTTTTTTTTTTTTTTTCCTCCAAAACTAGCTAAAGCTCGAGACTCCGCCTGAAGCTGCAGCTTCTCGGATCCACCTTAAATCTTCAGTGGACTCGGCGCAGGGGTCAGTGGGTGCAGCCAATGCCAATCAAGTTTACAACCACCAGCACGGGAGGGAAAAAAGAGAGGAAAAAAAAAAAAACTTCAAGTTCTCTGGTCCGCGCACACACTCACACGGACGCACGCATACACACACGTCCACAAGCACACAAAAGGAAGGAGGGGGTGGGGGACAGGCGTTCGAGAGAGAAGGGGGACATGTTTGCAGAACTCTCGCTCGAGGCTCAGTGCCCGTGGCCAGAGCGCTCGGGGAAGGCGCACGGGAAGCGCGGCCCGGCCCGAGCGCCATGATGGTGGCCGCGGTTCGGAGCCCATTTTCTGGAGGGGGAGCTGCAATGATGCAATCCCCCGGCCCCGCGTCCCGGCTGCGCGCCCTTCTCCCTGCCTTTTCTTCACGTTCGTTTTGAGGCGCGTCGACGTTTGGCTCCCAGCACGCCTCGATTCCTTTCTGTATTTTTCACTCGGGGATTCCTGCCTCTGTGTGTGTCCCCACGCGAGACAGGCCCGGGACGCGGATGGCCGCACGGGGACTTGAGTGTACGTGTAAATGCTACACTTTCGGTTCTGCGGGGTCTGGCTAGCGCTGACCCACCCCGCCCTACCCCCCCGCGAGCCGAGATCCAGGGGGTGCCACCAACCCCCACCTCCCCGGGGGAGGAGAGGGTCTAGCGTGACCGTGGACCCTCTGACCCAGCCCCCCGCCCAGCTCTGCTCGCAGGATTTTTACCTTAATTTTGGCCGGGAGGGAGGGGAGCGAACGTAGGGTGTGGCCCAGGTGAAAGAGATGGCAAACTTAAAAAAAAAAAAAGGAAATTCGTACTCTGAAAAACAGATCGCAGATCCTAGACGAGCTTCTAAAACACCTTTCTTTCAATTCAAAAAAGCTTCGGAAGAGCAAGTGTCTACGCTAACGAGGGTTAAGATGAAATGGCGAAGGCAGCGTTCCTCGGCAGCCCGGAAAGGTCTCGGCGCGCGGCCGGTGGGCACACCGTGGCCTGAAAGGCCGCCCGCCCCGCTCCCCTCCTGTTGATTTCCACTGTCCCCTCCGTCCCCAGTTATGCCTCTGGACCCACAGTTTCCTAGTTCTTCCCTGCCCTGGTCCCCCGCGCTGGGCAGCGGGGATGCAACCGGGGGACTTAGCAGAGCGGGTGTAAGGGAGGAAGCGACCCCCGCGAGCGGCGGTGGCGCGCGGCCCCTCCTGCGCACGGCTGCGGCCCTCCTGGGCCGCCGGCGAGCCGAGAAGCCTTTCGAAATGCGCGGGGCTGCGGATCATTGGAGCCTGGGGTGGGGGTGGGAGCGGGCTGCTGCCCTGGAGGGTCCACGAATTCGGAAAGGTTCTTCTCTCCGCTCAAATCTCCCCAGCGCCCTGGAGTTGGCGGGGTACTGATGTGCAGGGTCTGATTGTGGAGAGGAATGGGGGTTTTCGCTTCTTTCTTAGCCCAGAGGAGAAATGATGAGGGAGGCAAGTTTCGGAGAAACCGCCCAGCCCAGCTGCGGGGGCCGAGGCGCAGCCGCCCTCCACGGCCTGCGGGCGCCCGGGGCGCGGGAACTGCGCGCAGTGATCCGGGCGGTGCGGGAGCCGCCAGTTGCAGACGCGGAGCTAGACTTGATAGCCTTTTCGTCCCGAGGCTCCAGCCAGCCTGACCCCGCAACTGCCGCGGCGGGCCGGCGCGGGGCTGCGGGGCAGGGTGGAGAGACGACGGCGCAGTGGCCGGGGTAGCGGGGTAGGGGGTGGCTGGCGCCGGCGGCCGCATCCCCTCGGAGGGACGCCCGCGGCGGACCCTGCAGTCCGGGGTCGGGGAGAGGACGCTCCGAATCCCGGGAACACGTTTGGAGACTTGACATAGAACGCGTGAAGGACCGACACGGTGACTTTAGGGGCTGCGTTCCTGTGAACGTGCCTGGCGCGGCGAGCATCCACTTCTTCCTGGCCCAGCACTCCTAAAACGCAATCTCTAAAAATTCACATTAAAGATGGCTTTTTGGGAAAGAAACAGGGGTTACAAGCAGCAATTAGAAGAGGACTTTTCCCCCTATCTGTTAGAGACACTTTTTAAAGTATCCTTTTTGGCTCAGTGAGAATTTATTTCATTATTTCCTGACTCTCCACTCCTTCCTCCCCATTTTGAATTGTTTTTCTTGCTTTCTCAGTCTCTTCCTGAAAAACACCCTGCCTTCGTGTTTTGAATAGAATCACAAAAACACCTTTAGTCTTTAATTAAAATAATACCAACTTGGAAGATGTGGCCCCGCCACCAAAGGACCTACTTTTCCCTTCCTGGCAGTCGAAGAGACTCAACCCTGGGGGTTTGTTTTTTGATAAGCAATTTTAGGTCAAAATAAGCTGAAATTATCTTGTTTAGAGCCCCTTTTGGGGTGCAATGAATTCAATGCAAGTATTTGAGAGAAACAATTGAACCCAAATCCAGATTTTTGCATTTAACCATTTGCAGATTCCTAGAAAAAATAATTTCATCTTACACCTTAGCCACATTTTAGGAGAATTTCAAATTGCAGGGATTATCCTAATAAATCTTACTTTAAAATGCCGTGTTTAATTTTTTTTCTTATTTAAATAAAAAATATCTTTGCTCTGTGTATATGGAATCCTCAAACTCTCAGATCCGGTATTCAGATTAACCAGTTTTAGGTTGTGTAGATTATAACCAGGAAATTTAGAAATTGAGGAGTTCGTGTATGATGACCAGTTCAATTTGAAGCATACCTGTTCTACCTAAATTAGTGTGGAATGCACACCCATTTCTAAAGGACCTATATATCTGAATATTTTGGATGAGAGGTGTAGATTAGATGGTCTGAAAAATGGCTCTAATTCCTCACAACACTGCATGTGTAAATACAGAATTTAGAGAAATCACCATGTTAGTTTCATTTTCAATCCTGCAAACGTGTGATCGGTCTACGCTTATGTAACAATTTTTGGTTCTGACACATTCATATCCTAGAGACGTAAATATTTGAACTAATGGAGACTTTGACCATCTTATTAATATGAAAATGTGGCCTGCCTACTTTCCACTTTTAAAGCTTTGTCCACCCATACAGAACTAAGTGGAAAAGAGTGACTACTACATTCGGACCTACATAAACATCATCTGAGTGGTGGGCCTGAATTATCTAGGTGTTTGCCACTTCATATTATATTTGTGGAAATATGACTACAAAGCTAGGTCAAATACCTCAAGCTTACTAATAAGGTACATTACATACAGTTCAAGTCAACAAATAGCTATGGAAGTTTTCTTTATTGACTACTTGATGTGTAACAATAATTGGCGTCTTTTTCACACATTACAAAAAATTATACCTGGCTCAGTATGCAACCTTTTAAGCACAGCCATATTATTTAAAAGAAGAAGGGGGAAAACCTAGTCTACCCAATACAGCATTTACAAATGCACAAAACATGCCGCTTTGGCTTGTATGTTTTCTAGATTAAAAAAAAAAAAAATCTCTTTTTAACATAAATAAGTTAGTATAATTTTCAGTGTCTTTACAGAGTTATGTACACAGGTACACTTCAAATGGTTTTGTTTCATACACATACACAGGCAGTGTAAAAATACTGTTTAAAGATGTAGTATCCATTTCACATTTCACCTATCCACGGGTGCTTTTCTCTATACGCACTTTCCTTTAAAAACACCACTTTCCTTTGGGCAAATTAACAAACAGAATGAGAAACTGTAAATTAAACATTATTTCATTATTTTTTGTCAAGTTACTTACAGATCTTTAAAAATATCCAAGGATTTAGAATTATTTTAACTGTGTCTACACACCCTGAAGTGAAAAGAAAATTAAGAAATTTTCTCAACAAATCTGATAAAAACTAAATGGTCAATTCTGAGCATTCAGAACTCCCCCCATACATGCCAGATTTTTGCCCAGGGGTACCTGGAGTGACTACCGAACAGCTGAATACTTTAACTGGCAAATTCCAATTTTAAGGGAGACTGGAGAAGCCGGGGAGCACTGAGTAGAGTTTTGTTTTTTAAAAAAAAAAAAAAGCCATTTGCTGCTACATAACGGAATCATCTGAGCTCCTAAATGAGAAAAAAGCTTCATGTAAAAAAATAAGTATCAATTATCTGCAGCCAGTGTTCAAATTTGGATGATTTTTTAAATGAAGTATCAGTTCTCACTGAAAGGGACATTACATCTTTAAAGAAAACAAAACCTTCCCCCCAGACTGCTTCTCTTAGTGCAAGTCAAATATTTTTCTCCTTGCTCTAAGTCAAAGCAAGCTCTTCATACACCCCCATGCCAATTCCTCAGCCCCACCCTGCCCTCCCTTCCCCAAAGTTTATGTGCTACATAAAAAGTAAAAACTATATACACAGGTAGTACAATGAAGCAAATAAGGAAAAACCTAATTGCACAATGCTACATCCAATGCTTTTAGAGGCAGATGATTTAAGAGTGCCTAAAACTTTAGTGTTATTGGGTTGTTGCTGTTCAGTGCTTATAAGGGATGTCCACTCCGTGGAGTCAGCGATATGTATTCAAAATATTTAATTTATATCTTCCTTGCTTCATCAAGCAGTGATGTATCGGATAAACAAGGAAACATACTCTCAATTCTGCAAAAGAAACAAGAAAGAATTAGGAGAAAGGCACAAGAACAACATTGCCAATATATGACGGGAATTACTTTGTTACTGTCTTTGCTGGGAAATACCTGAGCAATAGCAAAGAAAGAACGTGCTAAAAGTTGGTGCTCAGTCACCTCCATCCAACATTTCCTTCATTGGATTTTTACTCTCCCCTGCACTGTGGACTTTTGTCTAGAGCAGTGATTCTCAACAGTGGGTAATTCTGCCTCCCCCTCCACCCCCGGGGGACATTTGGCAATGTTTGGAGACATTTTTGGTTGTCACACTGGGTGGGGAGGGGGTGCTACTGGCATCTGCTGGGAGAGGTCAGGGATGCTGCCAAAACATTCTACAATGCGCAGGACCGCCTCCCACGACACAGAATTATTCGGCCCCAAATGTCAACAGTACAGAGGTTGAGAAACCCTGGTCTAGAGAATCGGGGGTCAAAGATAGTGAGAAAGGACAGACACAGGAAAATTCAGAAAGTGTAACACATAAGAGTAGCAAAATTTTCTAAGTTTGAAAAATAATTGGAAATCACACTTAAAAAGACTATCCAAAGAAAATTCTATTCACTTTTTTTTTTCTCAAAATATTTTAGTCTTAGTCATATGTAGAATATACACACGAATGCTTATGAATAGGTCCTTACTACTATTTCCTGTATTCTCTGAACTGGCAATATTTACTAACAAATGCTTCTCTGTATGTCAGAATGGGGCCAGATCAAAATCCAGTAGGTCTGATTTGCTGTGGCTCATCTGATGAGCTAGGCCACAAGTCACAAACCAACAAGAGCTGCAGGTGGTAAGGTTGCTTCAGAAAATTTTTTCAACCCATTTACCCACTTCATATATAAGCTGTGATGGAGAAGTTCAATAGCGCCGTTTTGTATAAGCTCTGAAAAATATGTATGTAATGAAATCCTATATATGACACTGATTTAAAAATACAACAAACTTGAACCCCACCTTCATCCCTTTTTTTAATTTTTAATTTTTATAGATGAGGATTTTAAAAGTTAATATCAACATCTCTTAGGATCTCTTTATATGCTAGGCTATGAGAGTGTTTTGGGAAAAAAAAAGAGGACACGGTCGTTGTCTGTAAGATGTTTACAAACTATTAATACATGTAGTCTGATCATTATGGAGACCAATCCACGTAAAGCTGGGGGCTGAATTATTCAAATTAGCTTTTCATGTTGATCATATTTTAGTAGATGGCAAAAATCTCCACTTCCCTTGTTTGGGGGACACCTACCCCATCAGCCCTGATATCTACTATCCATTTCCCCTACAAGTATCTAAATTCCCCTGTTATAGCACGACTGGCATACACATGCTGACGTGTTCCTGGACTGCTTACCCTGGCAGTTACTTTAACTTTTGCTTTGCAACTTCAGTGTTATCAGAAATTCCGTCGGAACCTTAGGATTTTTGAGCCTTCCATTTTGGTTTTTTTAAATACACACGTTCCTTCTCCATCCCCCAAACTTATCAGAAGACAGGGAAAGTGAGAGTTTGTGAAAATGATAAAAACCAAAGGAAGCCACATACCTCGCTTGTCACGTTTCTAACCATTTGAACAACCAGCTATGAACCATTTGTGCCTCACTTTTCCCTCAAAGTTTGAATTAAATCATTTATTTGAATTAAATCATTTTTCCATGGATGGCTCAAAATCTGAGTCAACCTGGTCTTCTGGGAGATGAATTCTCATGAAGTGGGATGGAGGCAGACCCCCGCTCTTGTTCAGATGGAAAAAGAACCTATTGTTCCCAACATGTTTTGATGGGACTCTCAGAGAACTGACCTTCCTCCCCACAGGGCCTTGGTTACAAGTACTTGCCTGGGACCCTTGCTCTAATCATTTGGTACTTCAAAGGAAAATGATCTCAGGACGTAGAAACTGGGAAGAATTACAGCACCTCCACACTAATTCTCAGTCTTCCCCATTCCTACTTTTTTTGACCTCCAAAATATAAACCAAACAAAAACCCACAAGCTCTAATCTGCCAGCCACCACTGAGATCGGGTTATCCTGGGGCTGGAAAGCCCACAAGTTCCTGCAGCCCAATTCGGGGGTCACTGCTTTGCTCGTAGTAATCAACCCACCGAGTACTTTACGTTTGACGCCTTCTGAGGCCCGGCTTCTTGGGCGTCTGCTCCACTGATCCCGCGTTCGGGGAACCGTCTGAAACATTTTCTTCTGTTCTGTTTGCTCTTTTGTTTTGAGAAGAGGAATCTAAGGGCAGGAGAGAATTTTAAAAAGAACACAGAC
Organism: Pseudorca crassidens; assembly: GCF_039906515.1. Taxonomy (NCBI): domain Eukaryota; kingdom Metazoa; phylum Chordata; class Mammalia; order Artiodactyla; family Delphinidae; genus Pseudorca; species Pseudorca crassidens. Next base: position 9,766,381 of record NC_090306.1, on the reverse strand, counting down.
AAACAATCTTTATTAGAAAAAACAATGGGTGACAGAAGTGGACCCAAGAACCAGGGGACGAAAAACCCACCACCTACACCCACAATCCTGGATCCGTCATTCCCAGTGGCCTTTAAGGGCACAAAATGAGGTTGTTTTCACATAACAGAAAGTATATTCTACGCCCCCAAAGCTCTCTCTCCAAAGCGAAGAGGGAGGCCGTTGATAAACATCCCAACGTTGTCACATACCTACCGCTGGCGAGCGGGGAGGAGCCGCGATGTTTTCAGTTAGAAAAATTACCAGATAACACAGTCTCAGGCTTCTGACTTAAAAGTCATAAACAGGCAAGCAGTCAGCTAAATAAATAGCATTTAAAACCTAAGATTAAGAAAGTGCGCTCCCCCAGAGCTAAATCAGAATGCGCTGAAAACAAAGTTGAGGTTAAAGACCCTCAGGCAGGCAAAGCAGTGCCGCTAACACAGACACACAGAAAGACATTTCACTCATTTGAAAGGGTCATTACCGTCTGTGGCAGGTCGCTTCCTTATCCCAGTGCACTGCTCCGCTAACCCCGTCTGGCTGTCCGGTGCATCAGTCTTCTGGTCTACCAAATGCGTGTCCTCTGAGTTTGCCTGAGACCCAATTAAAGGCACCGCCTGGCGGGTCCCGCTGACATCCTGGCCCTCCTGCGCCGGCACCTTGCAGGCGCCTTTGGGTGGCCGCGGGGGTCTGTAGTAGAACTCGGGCAAGTTGCCCTTTTCCACCTCTTGCCACTCGTATTTGCCCTCCAAGGGCTTGTGATTCTGAAAATCAAAATTCCACTTGCGCTGGCTGGCCTCTTCCATGTCTCTACAGTGCTTCTCCAAGTCCCGGGTTAACTCTTCGTGATTGACCGGGCCGAAGAGGTTTCTGCAGGCCGAGGGCTTGGGGTACTCCGCCTGTCTGGCGTCCATCCGCTCCAAGCTCGGGCTCCCGTTAGACACTCGCACGTTTGACATCTTCCTCCCCGGGCTCGGCAACCGCCTCTCTTGCGCTCTCGCAAAACAAAACGAACAAAACAAGACGCCCCGACCCAGCCCGAGCCCCTCTTATAAGCCCTGCGACTGCCCTCCGAGCCAAGAGAAACAAACACGGACGAGTAAGTGCCCGAGCGTCAGGAGCGCGCGGGGCTGGGGGAGGGGGCGAGGGGCAGCCCCGGCCAGGCAGCCCCGAGTCCCCGCCGATCAAGTGGACTGGCGAGCGGGAGGCGGGGAGGGGAGGGGAGAGGAGCGCAGCGGAGAGAGGAGGGGGCAGAGCCAGTCCAAGTCCGGGCAGCTGCGAGCCCGCGGGTCCCGCCGACCGAGCGGCTCTCCAAACCTTGCCGGCGTCGGAGTCGCGGAGCGGCGAGAGAGTGGGGACAAGGGAGGGGGAGAAAAACACCCCGAAAAGACGAGCCCCCTTTTTTTAGTTGCCCAATATGGCGGTGGAAGGGAGGCTGACGAAGAAGAAGATGATTGACACCGCAAGTCTATTTAAACAGAGGAGGAGATCATTGGTCGCGGCGCCGGGAGCCGCCCCGCCGAGGCTGGCGAGCGCGGCCTTAAGGTGGCCCCAGGGCGGCCGCGGCGCCTCCCCGCCTCCCGTGCGCGCCCTCGCCGAGCGCGCGCCCGGGAGATGGGCTGGTCGCGTGACTGCTGGAGGCGCACGGCTGCCAGCAAACCTGCTCCGGCTGGCCTCGGAGAAATTAAAAATAAGACAAACAAGCTCGCCAAACGGCCGGGGAGCCGGGGAGGGGCCTGTGCAGCGGGGCCGGCGGGGCGGCGGGTTCTGGTCCCGGCGTTGCGCGGGCCGGCGCGCGGCTGCTCCGGAGCCCCGACCTCCCGCTCCTAGCCCGGGAAAGCTGGGGAGCTCGAAGGTTGCCGGCAGCTGGTTGTGCGCCTCGCCGGCGATCTTGTTTTCTCCGCACTCGCCCAGCGGGGGATGGGGGCGGGGGCGGGCAGCTGGGGGGCGGAGGCGGACGGTGGGAGCTCGGCCCCCAGCTGAGCTCTCCCCCGGGGTCCCAGCCGCACGCACGGCGGGGGAGGCGGGGAGCCCTTCGGCCTGGGTGACTTACTTAGGTGGGGGTGAGCAGTGGTTAGCTCACCCTTAACCTAGAAGTCTGTGCTAGTCTGGGGGGGGCAGGGGGCTTAGGGGAGAAGCCACGGCGAACGGCTTTCTATAAATTAGCCTGGAAGAGACGCAGCACTTATAATGTATTCTGAGCCCAAGCTCTCCCTCAGTAAAAAATAAGGAAGGATTTCCAGATCAAAACGTCGCCTGGTCTCCCAAGTCCCCAGTAAGCTTTGTAATTGTCTCAGACACATTTAGTTTAAAAAGAGATTACACCCCTGGCCCAGGTTCTTGCTTCCCAGTCACAGTTAAGGCCACTGACACGGGCTGCGTGTGGGAACTCGTCTCTTCTTTGTATTTTTCAATTCTTTGCCGGGTTGTAGCAGTTTCCTCAACCTGAGTCCCGCCGCCAAATACAACAGTTCCTTCCTTCCTCCACCTTTCTCTCCCACCAGACTCACTTCTCGGAACCCACCCAGAACACCATTCAGATGCAAGTGACGCCTTTAGAGGGCTGCAGGTCGTCGAAGAGTGAAAGTAACCGGAAAGTCCGGATTGTGAAGTGATGTATAAAACCACCACCACCGTGTTCTCACGTCTGATATGATTACTTGGGCATATCTCTGCTCCCCTTTGCAACTTGAAATTTACCTAAGCAATATGATCTTGAGCAAGGTGATGGACGTTAAAACAGGATGGACAGGGCTGTCATATCTGAAACAGAGCTCACAGTCTTTAACTGCCTCCCCCCAACCCCGTATATGATCTTGGTCTGGGTCAAAGTTACACATTTTACTGGAAACTAATCTCCAGTTCTAACAGTACACAACAGCAACTGTACACAACAGTTTTCTTGGGCGTCTATGCTACAAATGAGTTTGACTTTTAACTTGTTTTCTTAACCACGTATTATTCGTCCACTTTGTGTCCCTGCCTTGCTTCATACACTCCAGAATGTAAGAGCTGGGAGGGACCTTGGGAACCCTGTGGTTCAACCCTCTCTTTTTTACCACTGAGGAAATAGAGACCGAGAGGATTCCTGTCCAGGGACACATAACCAGTTGGTAGCAGACTAGAGGCAGGTCTCCTGACTCTAAAGCTGGTTCATTTTCTGTCCCTTTCCCTCCTGATGACCCCAACTGGTTTGGGATTTCGTCTGGATTCGCCTATGTCCCTCTCCTACAAATGATTCAAAATGGCTCCTTCTCATGACCTGGGCTGCCTACAGATGTTTCCTTGACGTGGCCTGTGGTCCCTGATATTTTAATACAGCTGTCACTGGCCTTTGGTATGACCTTGGCACTAATTTGACTAAAATGCAGATGCCAAAAGGGCAGGGTGAGACCCAGAGAGCAGTGAGGGAGGCAGTGCCCAAAATTTGTTTCAAGGTCGGGACTACCTACCTGACCGACAGAAAATATTTCACCTGGGATCAAAGTAAAAGGTCTCATCTTCTTTATTTTTTTACATTGAATGCCCCACTTAGTTTGCTGAGTTGGAGAAGAGGGGGAGAGGGACAGGAAAATTAGGGTAGGTCTCAATACCATAATTGATACCCTATTCCTGAAATTAGATCATTGTTGTTGAAATTTTTACACAATTGCTAGACTACACCGGAATTCTATATTATATATAAGCATCAATGCAGATGCATAAATACACAAACTACCACATATATGTAAATGGAGCTATTCTAGAGGATTGCACCTTGCCACAGATGTTTGATTTTATTCGTGGAATTAATATCTTACAGAAAAGTTAAAAATGAATACTTCTATCCCCTCCACACCCTGAATATTTCTTCAACTAATATGTAGGACCACCATTTTGTCGCTTTGTTAATCTTGAAAAGTAAGCGAGTCACAGTCACGCCACCTTAAGACGTCTGGCTGCCAGCAGAAAGGCTGTGCTTACTCCGACCTTGCTATGATCTAAAGTGTTTTGTTTACAGTCAAGGCACCGGAGATCTGCACAGCAAATAATGAGAAGGCAGGCGTCTGCTGTAGTAGCGACGAAGCGTGAAAAAATACTATGGAGTCCCCGGGGGAAGAGGGAACTGGGAGCTCAGAGCGCCATCCTCCTGCGGAAAGTAGGCGGCGGCTTTAAAAGACTGAGCGGGGGAGAAGAATTTCCAATAAACAGCGTAAAGGCGGAGCCTGGGGAGAAGACAGAAAGTTCCACTGGCACTGCTCTAAAAAGGGCTCTGCTGGCCCAAGACCCAGAATCTAGTCCCGGGTGATGTTTTTGCTGTCATTTTCACTCCTGGTAGTTTTCTCCTTAGAGCTGAGAAGCGTCCCATAAGCCACCCAAGATTGCGTCTCCTTCACCAGCTGAGGAGAGAGAGGAAGACCAAAATAACTTAAAAGAAAACACCTGTGTGGTAGCCAAGTGTCCCGGCGGGGCGGCAGGGCAAGCTCGCCTCCCAGGTGTGGTCCGTGGTCCTCGCAGGGGGGAAGTCAGGCAGCCCCAAATTTCTGCGAAGGCGCACGTTTCCTTGCTCTGTTGCCCCTCCCACCACAAGCACACAATTTTAATCCTTCCTCCAGGGTGTTTATGGTGAGGCAACGTTCACTCAATTTCACTATTCTTCTAAACCGACATAGTTTTAGAGTTCAGCAATTTCACATTCGTCTGTTTCTGACACTTCTCATTCAATTTAATAAATATTTATTGAGCATTTTCTATTAATTTGCTTATTCTTTATTTCAACAAAGATTTGTTGAGTGCCTTTGATATCCGAGGCCCTGGGGATACAGAAGTAAACAAACAGATTTAAACTAGGATGAAGTTTACACTCTAGTAGGGGGAGAGGAGACAGATGATACACAGTAACACATGAGTGAAATATATACACTGTATAAGGAGGTGATACATGCTATGGAGAAAGAACAAGCAAGGGAGGGAGAAGGAGAGTGTTGTGAGGTCCCAGTGGGACTAGAGTGGTCGGGGAAGGCTTCATTGAGGAAGTGGCCTTGGAGAGATGCCCCGAGGACTCAAGAGAGAGCAGCCATGCAGATATCTGGGGAGAGTGTCCCGATAAAGGGAACAGCAAACACAAAAGCTCTGAAGTGTGCTCTTGTGTGATGTGTTCAAGGAACATGGAGGAGCAAGGGGAGAGGAGCACCTGGAACATCTGCTCCTACGAGGCCATGCAGGCCTCTGGAGGGTTTTTATCAATGACTGAGCGATAGGGGAAGCCACTGAAGCATTAGGAGGTTCTAAGCAGTGGAATGACGCGCTCTTACCATGTGTAAGGTATTCCTCTAGGCGGTATTCTCAGCGGCCTAAGGATGAGAAGTCACGGTCCCTGCCTTTAGGGAGTATACCTCCTAGATGGGGAGACCACCATGTGCACAAAAACTCCAGAGACAGAAAGCAAAATCTGGAAGAATGCAGTCCAAAGATAGAGTACAAAGGAGGGAGAAAGAGGAAGCCTTCAAGGAGGTGATATGAGTCAGGTCTTGAAGAATGAGGAAAATGTCAAGAAGATTATAAAGATGTATTGGCAGGGGTGTTAATTGGCGGATGGGATCAGACAGTGGCAGTTGTATGGATGACATGCTAAAAAAAATGTTTTATTCAGTAAGCAATGGAGCATTTGGTGAAAAGAATATCGTGATCACTGTCCAAACTTGTCTCCTGACCCGGAGCAAGCCTGGGCCCTGAGAGACAGTGTCTAGGGACAGAGCTGAATGAAAGCTGGGTGGACCGTCCCATTCTGGTCTTAACCCAAAGGGAGCTGGTTGTTGGGCAGAGTACGGGTGTGAGGCAAGAGGGTAGAAGCATGAGCCACGAGACCACAATAAGAGGGTTTGGAACAGAGAATAGGAGGCTGTCTTGTGTGAGCTACTGAGCTATGAAGGCACAGCTGCAGATGCTTTGTATGTGGTACGCACAGCCTTGACGGGAAGCGGAGGCAACTGTTAAGAAGCCCACGCCGTCTTGGACAATCAGATGTTTGTGTTCGGTAGTGGCATCTGACAGCAGAGTAGAGGATGGGCGTGATGAGCCTGGAGGGGCTGACACAGGGAGGTGACTTTGCAGGCTGATTGCAGTTGCTCAAGCAAGAGATACAATGGCCTTAAGCTGTACTGCAGAGGAGGGAATGGAAAACTAGGAATGAATGTGTGCTTGCTTACGTAGTCAGAACAGATACAGGGGCTGGAGAAAGATGGAGAGATGGAGGATGGCTTTAAGGACTCACGCTTGGGTATTTGAGAGAATAATGCCATTAATTAAGAGAAGTAACACAGAGAGATGACGTAATAGAGAATGTTAGTTGTCCACCAAATTCCATCCTCACCTTCTTCCTCGGTATCGGAATTGTAACTGGGCATACAGCTGCGCATCCTCTCTCAATTTCCCAGCCTCCTTTGCTGTTGAATGTGGCCCGGTGCTAGGTGTTTTCCAACAGAATGTAAGCCAAAGTGATATGTGTCTTTCAGGCCTAGTGCATAAAACCTGTCACATGACTCCTTCCCTTCTGCTTCTCTCTTCCCCCTCCCATGGGCTGTAAAGGTGAATATTACTGTAACCTTGGAAGCCACATGTTGAAGGTGATAGGGCCACCATCAACCCGAGTCCCTGATCTGACCCGAGAGAAAAAAGGAATTTCTATTTTGTTAAACTGTGATATTTTGGAGGTCCATTTGATAACATTTTATAGTCAATCCGAGCTAATACAGAGGGAAACGTTTGGGAGATAGGGAATAGGGAAGATTAAGAATTTGATTTGATGCAGACAGTATGTGCATTGAAATTAACTGCATCCCTGAGGAAAAAAAGAATAAGAGGTTATGTTCCTTAAGAGGGCAACTGAGACAATATTGGAGACATGAATCTGACACATAATGTGAAAGGATGCTATGGTTGGCGGGGCTCTCTGAGACCTGTCCATATTTACAAATGTGCCAGTAATCATATGGCCAGAGCAGATCCTGAGTAGATTAAAGCTTTCAAAAGTGTGGAAATAAGGGGGCTTCCCTGGTGGCGCAGTGGTTGGGAGTCCGCCTGCCGATGCAGGAGACACGGGTTCGTGCCCCGGTCCGGGAAGATCCCACATGCCGCAGAGGCCACAGCAGTGAGAGGCCCGTGTACCGCAAAAAAAAAAAAAAGTGTGGAAATAAGGATGTGTGTGGTGTTCTCAATATTTTTCATCACACTTGAGCTGTGTAACACTCATTGTTTCTTCATTGTCCCACCCTCCCTTCTCAGAAAGTCTGCTCCCTTAGGCTCTTCTGCTGAGAGATTATATCCCATTTTTCCCATTCTCTAGATTTTTTTTTTTTTTTTTTTTTTTGCCAAGCCACGTGCCTTGCAGGATCTCAGTTCCCAGACCAGGGATTGAACCCGGGCCACGGCACTGAAAGCCCAGAATCCTAACCACTAGGCCACCAGGGAACTCCCCCGATTCTCTTTCTGAAGGTGACCAGAGGAGGGGAGAGGCTATATCTATCTGACCCGAATTTGGCCAACCAAATTCTCTCTCCTGAAAATTTGAAACGAGGTCTCAGAAACTTCAATTAGTAAACTGTAAATTAGAGATTAATAAGGTAATGTAGATTTGGAATTCAAAGAGCAGTTTTAAGAAAGCTATCTTTGGCACATGTGTGATGGAGATGCAGATTAAGATTGCCTGCAGTGTCAGAAGAAAGAAAGGGACATTCAAAGAGGGGCAGAGAAGAGAGACCACGGGTTTTAGAAAGACAGATAACACTCAGCACCCCCAAACTCCCCAGTTTCTGGATCCTGCAGCTCAGGAGGTCCAACTCCCTGGATTTCAGTTCTGTGGGACAGCCTGTGTTTGTAAAACAACTCCTCTCATTTTGCTCCAAGCTAGTTTGTTACTGGTTTCTATTAGAACCCAAGACATCCCTGATTAACACAATACTTTACATACTTGAAAGCAGCTTCTCTGGTGTCATCACATTGGACCCTCATAAGACCACCGTTTCGAGACGAATGCTGTTATCCTCTCTTGCAGATGAGGTCCTGAGATAGAGAAGGCTGAGTGCTCCAAAGCTAGGACCAGTAGGCCTGCTCTTCGGAAGTTGAGTCCAGAGTCCACTGTGATGACTCTTGAAGATGTAATGACTTGGTGGGTTTGTAAATTTTATCACGGAGGCTCATTGGCTTAAATTACCAATTTACTATTCATAAAAAGAAGGTTCTGGGGAAAATGAGATTCAAATTCCTAAAAAGAAGGTTCTGGGGAAAATGAGATTCAAATTCCTAAAAAGAAAAATAGCATCTTCGAAAGAAACTGGACTCAGAAAGGGTTTGAAACTGATCCAGTGGGGTCAGACTTTAAAGAAAAAATGCATCAGGCAATTTTAATTAGAGAAAAATCTTCATTTTCAAGTAAAATGTAGTAAGCAAATACAGTATTGCTGGTTTCATAAGAAGGTGAAATAAATGGCAAACCCTGGATCCATGACTTTAATTTCCATGACTGAAACATAAGTAGACAACCTCTGTGAGTAGAATATGGAATTTGGAACAAAGAAACATATTCACCACCAACTCACCATTTTCAACAACAGTCATTGAGAAGATACAAAGGAGAAAACCTCCCTTAATTATCTCAGTCTTCAGTTTACGCAAACTTATACCTAAAAAAAAAATAACTGGAAAGTGCTCATTTTTTGCTCCTGACCACTCTCTGAATAACTGTTCACATGAATATTTGTTCATTCCTTCATTCACTAAATTTTTAATGAGCTCTTAGCAGATGCCAGACACTCTGGGGACACAGCAGAAAAAAAAGATAGCCAAAGTCCTGCTTTATGGAATGGAGTTTACACTCAAGTGCGGAAGGCAGACAAGACACAAATAAATAAGCATAGTATGTCATGTTGTTATAGGTGCTAAAAGAAAAAAACTAGTGTAGTTGAGGCTGCAGAGAGTAATGAAGGCAGATGCTGTATTAACAAGGAAGGACTCTTTGATTAACTGACATTTGAATAGAGACCTGAATGAAATGAGGGCATTGGACTATGTCATTTTCTGTGTTCCAGGCAGAGGGAATAGCAAATCCAAGAGCCCTGAGGAATGTGCCTAGGGTGGCTAAAGAGTAATAAGGGAACTAGTAAGCCAGACACAGTATGTAGGGACTGGGAGGTAGGAGATGAGATCAGAGAGAAAGTAGAGGCCTGGATCATGTATATTATATAAGACATGATAAAGACGTTTGATTTTATTCCAAATGAGGTAAGCCACCTTTGAGCAGAGAGTTTTGATCAGCTAACTTTGGTCACTTTCCTGAGTGGGAAGTACTTCAGAAAAGCAAGAGAGAAGTAGGGAGACCAGTTAGTAGACCACTGCAGTAATCCAAGAAGAGGTCATACTGGTTCAGACCAGGGTGGTAGCAATGTACGTAGAAAAAGGGGTAGAGTTATTAATAGATTTGCTAAAGGATTGGAAATGGAATGTGTGTATGGGAGAGAGGAGTCCGTAGTAATTCCAAGGCTTTTTCACCTAAGCAACTGAAGAAGGTTTAGCCATTTACTGAAATGGGGTTGACTGAGGGAGGAACAAATTTTGCTTTGAATGTGTTAAGTTTGAGATATCCATGGACATTCAAGTGGAGTTGCTGAGTGAGCAGTTGTATATATGAGTCTCTCTTAGGGGAGAGAGGTTTGTGCTGGAGATACAAATTTGTAAATTTTCAGCATTTAGATGATATTAAAGCCATGGGACTAGATAAGATGACAAAGGGAATGAGTTTAGACAGGGAAGAGGCCTGAGCATTACAACTTTTAGAAATCAAAAAATGGAAAGGCTCTAGACAAAGGAGAATATAAAGGCGCCGCTGATGGAGTAAAGGAGAGCCAAGGAGAGGTGACTCAGAGGCCAAGTAAGAGAAAATATTTCAAGGACAAGAAGAGATCAGATGGTTCAAATGCTGCTGATAAGTCAAGTAAGATGAGGACTGAAAACTGACCATTGGATTTGACCATGAAGGTCATTGGTGATCTTGATAAGGGTAGTATTGGCCAAGTGGAGGATATGAAAGCCTGACTGGAGTGGACTAAAAGGAAAGTCATGTACATACATGCTGTAAACCCACATGAACAAAATATGCACACATAAACCTTGTCTAAGCGGAGGGTGGCTAGGTTCTAATATCAGGGAGCCAGTCTGGAAGCAGGCCTGGGGTGGGGTCTGTGTACTGGCAGATGAGGAAGTAAGCACGTGAAGAAGGTGCCACCCATTGACTACCTTAACTTGTTTCATTGTATGCCGTCACGTTCTATGGTTCCTTCAATATCTTTTCTTAACTTTCCTAAGAATTGTCATGTTGACAAATTACCTTAAAGCTCTTTGAAAGGAATCCCTTTTGGAGACGATGCTAAGAGAATTAGCACAGAATGAGCTTTGCTTGTGTCTCATATTTCACCCAGCTAAGAAATAGAAAATCAAGAGTGTAAGGCTTTATTGTAAATTCTTAGCATAATAAAAGGACATTCAGTAGCATTTCTATTTATTCTTGACAAAAAGCCTTTCCTGACATTGTCATAATGGTATTCTTCTCCGAACCTCAATAATCTGCTTAAGATCTTCCTGTATCAGCGGACCAGTTATACAACGTGTCTAATGCAATTTGAAGTTTGTTGCCTTTTGCCTTAACTTGGGATTTGATTTTCTGACCTAGAATGTTTCAGAGTAGTTTTTCCATCTCTTCCTTTACCGAAGAAACAGAAACATCCAGAATAGTTAGGCCCTCTGTGGCCACATGAGGACAGAAGAGGGTAAGTAATAAGATAGAATTCCCCCGCAGAGCATTCATGAAGCAAGAATGTAATCGACCTGCTGGGCTGTTTAAACAGCACAGGAGGGCAGCACAAGGCCAGAACTGTTGGCCCCAATCCGGCAAATATTCCAAACCACCACCATACTTATGGTCTACTTTTCTGAATGCATACACAAGAGTTTTAATCCCCACCAAATTTCACTGAACTTTAAATCTGCATAGACGCTACCTATTAAACATTTTCAGATCATTTTCATACATTATTCACATAATAATCTGAATTTAACATTTATGTATTTTACCATAGCAGAGTGTTTTAATAATTGTCTGTGCAGTCGAGGTAAGTGTTATAACCCTTAACAAGTGAGGAAGTAGAAATAAAGATAAAAGGTGATTTGCCTATGGTCATCACAGTTAGGTGCAAAGATAACAACCTAAGCCTGACGCTTCTCCCCTAAACTCAGCTCTTCAGAAAGATACCCCTCCATCCCCCAAACACACATGGACACATTCCACTGCCTTCGTGACATATTCACTTTGACTTCAGATATAAATCTACAGTCTTTAACCTTTTCTGTATCCTCCAGTGAGGCCAATTTCCATCCTCTAAACAAAATAAATACAGAGCAGGTAGCACCTAATAGATATTACTGGCAAACATACACAGTTGCAGTGAAGCTCAAAGAGATATCCCCTAGTGAATTCTGTTAGGTCCTCGATATGGCAGTCATGGAATCCATCAAATCTACAGCTCCTTCCAAGAGCAAATGCCCCACCCCTAGCATGGGCCACGGCATGGGCTCCTGACTAAAAACTGTGTTTTATGATGGGGCCTGGCACGGACACCTCTGCCCAAAAGGAAGATGGTTATTAGCTACTCCAATCTTATACTCTCACTCAAGAATTAGAACTGGGAAGTATCATAAAAACCAGAAGGTCACAGTGAAAAGAGCATAGACTGATGCAGAGAGAAGACATGTAGGGACGTAGAGTCACTATGTGCTGGACTCATAGGCCATGGACTTCCATGGCAAAGATGTCCAGAGCTCTCAACATTCCTAATGGACTTATAATTCCTGTTCACATGTGACTCTTTCAAGGCCCCGTAGTTTGGGTTTCCATGGTCTAAGGATTTGGCAGTATGGCTAAGATTCCCGTCACACATGTGAACATACATTCACACACTACTCAAGGGAACAAATGAGACTGTTCCTTACAACCAAAAGAACTTAGCCAACCACCAGCCATAGGTAACGCTCCATAACCAAAATAAGCAACATTTAATCACAACCAAGCTCACATGGGACATACGATTGTTTGATCAAAGCTGTACTTCATTCACTCATTACGTATCTATTGATTACCTATGTGTCAGGCATTAGGTGAGAGCTGGAGTTATAGATACAAATAAGCAAGAGACAAATAAGACAAGGTCTCTGTATTTGAGGGGTTCCCACCTCGGTGGGAAAGGCATCATACAAGAATGGAAACAAAGTGAGAAAATTTAGGGAAACTGTAGACTGATTGCGTAAATGGTAGATCCTTTTTTGCTGGTAAGTCATTCTAAAAGAGCCCTTCTAGTCAAGTCCAGTTTATCAGTCAACATGAGATTTGTGTCAGTATACTGTATACCCAAGTGAAAAGATGAGAACAGAATCATATCATCATTCTTGAGTGCCCTGACGACTGGGATGTACAATGGTGTAATTAGATGGACAGGGTTAATAATTACCACATTCATCATGACCATTGCTTCATGCTGGCTTCTCAGGACTTTAAATGTGGTTATGATGTTTTAGACTTAAAAGTTAGACATTACTTACTGATTTCTTGATTTGAGCGATTATCAAGACAGATAAATAAAACATAAGGAGTTTAAAGTAGAAGAGAAAAGGGGAAAGGCCCTGAGAAAAGGGAGAAGGAGGGAGATCTAAAATACCCATCTTTTTTTTTTTTTTTTTTTTTTGCCGTACGCGGGCCTCTCACTGCTGTGGCCTCTCCCGCCGCGAAACAACAGGCTCCGGACGCGCAGGCCCAGCGGCCATGGCTCACGGGCACAGCCGCTCCGCGGCACGTGGGATCCTCCCGGACCGGGGCACAAACCCACGATGCAGGCGGACTCTCAACCACTGTGCCACCAGGGAAGCTCTAAAATACCCATCTTTTAAAACATGTCATCAATATGTGGATCCAGATTTATCATAGGTCTATGTTAACTGTGGATTCAGTCTTAATCACTTAAAATATTAAAAAAAAAATCCACCAGTACATACTCTAATATGTTTGGTTTGATTTTCTAATACGCAGAGGGTTCTCTTGTAGTTTTTTTAAGCACTAGAGATGTAAGTCAAATACCAACTCATACTTTAAATGTTAGAAATACTCTATTAAATAAAAAGTAGATGTATTAAATAAGTCATTTTAGGATAGATACAGTACAATTAAATTCGACAAATACTTAAGTGTGTCTCATTTGTATGAACCATAAGGCCAATCACTAGAGAAAATTTGAAAAGTAAGATACAATTACCATCTTCCATGGCAGGAGCTTTATTCTATATATAAAAGTTAAACAAAGAGACAATAACATTAATGTATGGCCAAATATATGTGCTTTAAAAAGATGGTACAAGCAAAGTGCTCTGAAGTTTCTAGAGGTGAGATCAGGGAAGGCTTCAGAGGTTGCTTTTGAAAGGGTCTTGAGAATTCAATGGAGTTAAGTTGAGAGAGGCAGAGAACTGCATTAATTAAATGGGAAATTTTACTAAATGTAAACTTGGTAATGAGAAGAATCATCTTATTTCCCTGTTATTGTTCACTGACACTGTCCGAGATAGCTCATAAATGTATACCACCCCTCTGAAAATATAGGATTGGAATTCTCTCTCCCTTTTGCCTACTGGCAGTCCTATCTCCCACAATAGGAGCTCTGTATGCCAGATATAGTCATTTTTAGCTCATATGCAATTGATACAAGGGGAAATAATGTCAACATAATTCAGAAATCACATTGGTTCTTTCATTATTTTTCCTAGCACACTTACATTTTGAAGTGATCAGGGGCAAGTCTTCTTACAATTAAATACAAAACCTTAGCAATATAAACACTTTAAGAAAAAAAGCAGGAAATTCTTCAGGAATGCCTTCCTTTAGTACAAATAGAGGCTTGTTTGTGGCTTCAAAAACTTTTAAGAGGGCTTCCCTGGTGGCGCAGTGGTTGAGAGTCCGCCTGCCGATGCAGGGGACACGGGTTCGTGCCCCGGTCCCGGAGGATCCCGCATGCCGCGGAGCGGCTGCGCCCGTGAGCCATGACCACTGAGCCTGCGCGTCCGGAGCCTGTGCTCCGCAATGGGAGAGGCCACAACAGCGAGAGGCCCGCGTGCCGGAAAACAAACAAAAAAAAAACTTTAAGATTTTTATGACATTGTTATGTGGTAAAGCTACACAGGGTAAACGAAGGTGCGAAACTGTTTTGTCCTGTGTGTGGGGTTGGGGGTTGGGGGACTGATTGATCAAGAAGGCTGAATACTGGATCAGACTCTTCTTTTTCATTAACTTAGTTTTTTGGTTTTGTTTTTTTTTTTGCGGTACGTGGGCCTCTCACGGCTGCGGCCTCTTCCGTTGCGGAGCACAGGCTCCGGACGCGCAGGCTCAGCGGCCATGGCTCACGGACCCAGCCGCTCCGCGGCATGTGGGATCTTCCCGGACCGGGGCACGAACCCGTGTCCCCTGCATCGGCAGGCGGACTCTCAACCACTGCGCCACCAGGGAAGCCCTTGTTTTTTGTTTTTAAAGAGAGACTGTCATTATGGTAATTCTAGTGGATTTTTAAAAAATTGAAGTATAGTTGATTTACAACGATGTGTTAGTTTCTGGTGTACAGCAAAGTGATTCAGTTGTAGATAGATATACATATTCTTTTCCATTATGGTTTATTCCAGGATATTGAATATAGTTCCCTGTGTCATACAGTAGGCCCTTGTTTATCTGTTTTATATACAGTAGCTTGTGTCTGCTAATCCCAAACTCCTACTTTATCCCTCCCCCACCCCCTTCCCCCTTTGGTAATCATAAGTTTATTTTCTATGTCTGTCTGTTTCTGTTTTGTAAATAAGTTAATTTTTGTCATATTTTAGATTCCACATATAAGTGATATCATATGGTACTTGTCTTTCTCTTTCTGATTTACTTCACTTAGTGTGATAATCTCTAGGTCCATCCATGTTGCTGAAAATGTCATTATTTCATTCTTTTTTATGGCTGAGTAATATTCCATTTTATATACATATAAATATATACATATATATGTATATATATATATATATACACACATACCACATCTTCTTTATCCATTCATCTGTCGATGGACATTTAGGTTGTTTCCATGTCTCGGTTATTGTGAGTAGTGCTGCTATGAACATATGGGTGCATGTATCTTTTTGAATTATAGTTTTGTCTGGGTATATGCCCAGGAGTGGGATTGCTGGATCATATAGCAACTCTATTTTTAGTTTTTTAAGGAACCTCCATACTGTTTTCCACAGTGGCTGCACCAATTTACATTTCCAGCAACAGTGTAAGATAGTTCCCTTTTCTCCACACCCTCTCCAACATGTGTTACTTGTAGACTTTTTAATGAGGGCCATTCTGACTGCTGTGAGGTGGTACCTCATTGTAGTTTTGATTTGCATTTCTCTAATAATTAGCGATGTTGAACATCTTTTCATGTGCCTATTGGCCATCTTTATGTCTTCTTTGGTGAAATGTCTATTTAGGTCTTCTGCCCATTTCTTGATTGGGCTGTTTGGTTTTTTGTTATTGAGTTGTATGAACTGTTTTTATATTTTGGAACTTAAGCCCTTGTCGGTAGCATCATTTGCAAATATTTTCTCCCAGTCCGTAGGTTGTCTTTTCGTTTTGTTATGGTTTCCTTTGCTGTGCAAAAGCTTGTAAGTTTGATTAGGTTCCATTTGTTTATTTTTGCTTTTATTTCTATTGCCTTGGAAGACTGACCTAAGAAAACATTAGTACGATTTATGTCAGAGAATGTTTTGCCTATGTTCTCTTCTAGTTTTATGGTATCATGTCTTATATTTAAGTCTTTAAGTCATTTTGAGTTTATTTTTGTGTATGGTGTGAGGGTGTGTTCTAACTTCACTGATTTACATGTGGCTGTCCAGCTTTCCCAGCACCACTTGCTGAAGAGACTGTCTTTTCTCCTTTGTATATTCTTGCCTCCTTGTCAAAGATTAATTGACCATAGGTGTGCGGGTTTATTTCTGGCCTCTGTATTCTGTTTCATTGATCTGTATGTCTGTTTTTGTGCCAATACTATACTTTTTGATTACTGTAGCTTTGTAGTAGTGCCTGAAATCTGGGAGGGTTATGCTTCAAGATTTTTTCTTTTTCCTCAGGATTGCTTTAGCAATTCTGCATCTTTTATGGTTCCATGTAAGTTTTAGGATGATTTGTTCTAGTTCTGTGAACAATGTCATGGGTAACTTGATAGGGATCACATTAAATTTGTAGATGGCTTTAGGTAGTATGGCCATTCTAACAATATTAATTCTTCCAATCCAAGGGCACGAGATGCTAGATCAGATTTTTAATTTTGACAAAACTGCTTTCAATTGGAATCAAATGCCCTCAAGGACCTATATGTCCAAGGAGAAAGCACATGTCCCAGGTTTAAAGGTTCTAAAGCAGCATTGTCTGATAGAAATATGAGAAACAGGGCTTCCCTGGTGGCGCAGTGGTTGAGAGTCCACCTGCCGATGCAGGGGACACGGGTTCGTGCCCCGGTCCGGGAAAAGAAATACGAGAAACATGTAATTTTAAGCTTTCTAATAGCTATATTTTTAAAAAGTAAAAAGAAACAGGTGCAATATTTCAATATAAAAACTATTAATGATATAGTTCCATTATTTTTTCATACTAAGTCTTTGAAATCTGCTGTGTATTTTACATTTACATCACATCTCAATTTGGATTGGTACATTGAAACGCTCAAGAGCCACACTTGGCTAGTGGCTACCATATTGGACAGCACAGCTCTAAAAGATGACTGTGATGTTGAGTACAAATGCCAGTGGAGGTTTAATTGTGTATTTTTTATTAGCCTAGTAACTTTTATGGTCCTAGGGTAACAAAACTGCATAGGCTTTCAGTGTTCTGCTCCTAAGCTTGTATTTTCATAAGTCCTATTATTTTTAGTGCACCACTTTTAAAAAACTACTTGTTACTTCTGTACGTATTTTCCTACCCTTCCTCCCAGCTAGAGGTAGTCATGTGACAAGGTTCTGAGCAATGTGAAGGGAAGTCTGTTAAATCATATGGGAAAGATTTTTCACCCTGATAAGAAGGGAGGCCACAAAGAGAAAGCATTTTTCTTTTTCTTCTCCCTCTATCCCTGCCTTTCTGTTTGAACATTTCACATGAGAACATGATTTTTGGTGCTGTGGCAGCCATTCTGTGACTATGACAGAAGACTCTGGTATGTTGAAGATGGCAGAATTCCTTACAGAGATGTAAATGCAATGAAGAAGCCAGCCAGGCAAAGATGGGGGTAGGAGGGAGGCGGGAGAGGAGTTCCCTAACAGCAGGAAGAGTGCTTCAGCAGATATGTCCTTAATGGGCATTGCTTAATATTCACAATCAAAGTCACCCTTTCTTCTCCCATATGCCCCCACCCCCTTGCTAATGATTCCCTTCCAACTGACTGGAACATTCTTTCTTCAGGTGTGACAAGAGTGCTGGAATTACTCCCAACACTTGCAAGAGAGCAGAGCTACAAGCAGGAGCACAGTTTTCTTGAAGTCCCTTGTTTATCATTAAGGATTCATGCACAAACACTGCAATTTGGCTATCACATGTTTAATACTTCAAAAAATGTTTAAAATTATCTATCTTGAAGAAAGTTCTATCACTCAGTTAATAAGTAAGACTATATTGTGTTGATTCAACCAATTTTGGGTAATTGGGAATGCATACAAGATTCACTGATCAGCAATTTCTTATATTGGGGTCACAATAATTCAAGAACCCAGGTTTACATAAATATGTGGACGCATATGGCAGCAGTTTTTTTCACTGCTTTACAATGTCAGGGTAATTACTGATTGTGGAAATTCTGGAAGTCTATCTCCTGAGTCGTATGACAGACTGAATGGATAACCAATTCAGTAGTGAGTTTCTTTTACTCATCAAAGGATTTTTTTTTTCAGTGAACAAAGACGAAGTTTTATTTGACCACTTACCAGTCTTACACTAACATTTTCATCACATGTAAATGAACCAGTAGTCTCAAAGGATTCATAGTTCTATATCAACTCTTCATCCAATTCCCATTCTCTATTTCCATTAGAACCATCTCATCATGTGCAATAAAAGCATTCAGTTTCTTTTACAGTTGTTGATTGCCTTGACAAAGTAAGCAGTGTTTATGAGTCAGTCTTAATCACCTTAATAGGCGAACAAAGAATCAATTCAGCTTATCTACCTTTCTTTTCCTTCAGGAAGAAAATGTCAATTCAGTCCTGGCTTAGAAAACTGGCTATCACCTTACTTCAACCAAATGAGTGTACCTCTAGATAACGGAGCAGGATTTTAAAGTTCCTTGTGACTTTGGTACAAATTGTTGCCTTAAAGGGTAAGTATCCAAATTGCTACATTTACTAAATTTTACTGTCATATCGAACATAATAAGAAAAACCCAGAGGCTGATTTTTTAAGGTGAAGGCTCTGTGAACCATGCTGGAGGTGTCCAGAGCCTTCAAAATCTGGCCCCATCTGCACACATGTCCATACTTTTCCTCTACTTAATTTCATGCTACCTAAAAATTTCACCTTCCTTTTGTAGAAAGTTTCTTCTATTACAAATTAAAGTCTTCAAATCCATCATTTAAAACCTAACAGAGTCCAACAAAATTTCCAAATTGTTAACATCTATGCTATTATCCAACTCTAAGATAAACATCTAGGTTTAGCTGAATCTACCAGTTACTTAAGGCTGTTTTGAGCACATTAAAACGCATCACTGGAAATTCTTCCATAAGGATAGTTTTAAAAAATCAGCTTGCCTGCGTTTTCTTTGTTTTCAAACAGATCCAGTCATATCTATAACACAAAGTTTCACCAGATTTTCTCATTTTGTAAGTATCATAGCCTTCTAAGCCACCTGAAACTGATTCTGAAGGGAACTTAAAACCATTTTCGAAAGTTTGCTTGTTGGTTTGTGCTTTTTCTGGCTATTGCTTCTAGAGTCATCTCTGTTTTTAGTTTCAAAATTTGCATGGCTCCCTTTTCGACTCTGCTTCGAGAGTCTTTTTTTTTTTTTTTTTCCAATAGTCATTCTTAATGATGCAGGTATTGCTCGAAATTTGAGCAAGATGGGCTTAGGGTTAGTGTTATTTGCATCTTTTCCATTACAGGAGTCCATATTTTTAACAGGTACCTAAATACGACCTTCGCTTTTGGGTTTAGTACTGTTGCTGCTTACCACTTCTTAGTTATGGTTAGAGTGGTGCTATCACCTTCATTACGTTCATAATGAAGCTCTTCCACGACAGATCTGAACAGGCAACGATTTCTAAGTGATCAAGATTGGTTTTCATTACGGCTCGTGTTTTCATTACGGCTCGTATTTTCACTGGTTTCAGGTTTACACTTAACCTGTCCTGTTATTAACCTCCCACCCGTGTTCCCGGCTGAAAACGCGACTTTCATCACGAACTACGCACCAAGACCTTAGACTCCGGACTCTGAAGTGGGTACCCAGCTGCCGCCCGAGGTAGTAAACAAAGCCCCGCGCAGGCGCAGTAGCAGCAGAAGGGGGAAACTTGGTGTGTTGTCAGCCAATGGGATTTTTCCTACAGTGAAAAGTGGAAAAACAACAACAAAAATCTCCACACCGCATTCTAAGGTGATAAACTGGTTGGCTTTTTTCCATTTTTTACAGACTTCTGGCTTTTGTTTCTGAACAACTTGTGCGGCCTTCGGGGCCTCGTAGAGAAAAGCCCTTCCTCGGCCCCGGAGACCTGCCGCTGGCGTGTCGCCTACTTCTAGCCTCGTTTGTTCTCGCCGCGGAGTCTTGATTTTTTTTATTTGACGACAGCATTAATCCATCGGGGCTGGAGGAGGGGGGGGGTAAATAGGCCTCAAAGCACCCCAAAAAACATTACTACTCCCCGGGCTGGCCCAAACATCGCGAGATCTGCCTGCGCGAACAGCGGACGCCCCCTCACCCTCTGGGCGTTTGCTCATGCGCTTGACTGATCATTTTTAGCGCGAAAACATTTAGAAACGTTTTGGCTGGTAATAGTCAACCAAATTTGACCCTCGAGAAAGGTCGGAGGTTAATTCACGTGGACGCGATGGATTCGAGCACACAACACTACATTCTTCGAGATTTTGCAGTCACAACTCCACATGCTTATACGGTCGTCACTCCTTTCCGTTGCTCTGTTTCGGCCGTGAACTCTGTGAGGAGGTTTCAGCGAATCGAGTAGTAAAGGCGTGGGCGTGGGAGAGCCGTCCAGGCTTTAAACCAGAGTGGTGAGCTTTCTGTGTTTGGAAAGATAACCCTGGGAGCGACATAGAGGAACAAATCTGAGGGGCCAAGAAAGAAAACCTTGTGTTTTCTTTGTATTTTTTTTTTCTGGAGACCAAGAGAAGATGTGAATGTAAATAAGGTAGTGCAGTGGGAGGGAGAAGGTGGGAAAATTGTGCATGAAGGCAGTAGCCATGCAGCACAGTGGAGAGGGGAAGCTAGGAAAACAGAACTCTGGGCAGTAGAGCACGTCTTCCTTCAAATAGTGCGACCCTGTGCGTGTTTGTAAACAGAAAGGCAGAAATGCGCCACATTTAGTTCCTCGTGGGTGAGGTGGAAATAGGGGAGTCCCTAAGTGAGTGGGACAAGGAGGATTCTGAAAGCCAGAGTCGTGAGCAGGGGCTGAGGTTGGGATGAGGAAGGACAGTTAAGGTAACGGGAGTCAAGAATTCTGCAAGTGTTTTGAGACAACTGACCCATCTGACCTCTTTCTCTCTCAGGGTATGTGGGACACCTGCGCAAGCACTGGAGTTTGCCCTGCAGCGCCTGAAAGGTACCACCCACAGTGTCCTCTCCCAGTGGGTCCCTTGGCCCCTCGAAGCATACCTCAGGCGGAATGTGGATTGCATGGAGTGAAGTGGTGGAATTGAGCTACCAAGACACTGGCGCGCAACAAAAGTACCGACTTGTCGCCGCTAGCCTCCCAGGTCACTAGGTATGACAGCCCCATCTTTTTTTTTTTTTTGCGGTACACGGGCCTCTCACTGTTGTGGCCTCTCCTGTTGCGGAGCACAGGCTCCGGACGCGCAGGCTCAGCGGCCATGGCTCACGGGCCCAGCCGCTCCGCGGCATGTGGGATCTTCCCGGACCGGGGCACGAACCCGTGTCCCCTGCATCGGCAGGCGGACTCTCAACCACTGCGCCACCAGGGAAGCCCCGAGAGCTCCATCTTGATGTTAGCAGCAGTCGTATGCAGCTTAGGCAGTATATTTTGATGCTCTGTGTACTGTCTGTAGTACAAGGCAGAGGAACGGTGGAATACATGGTTTTAGTAGACCAGCAAAGGAATGGCTTGTAGGTAAGCAATATAGCTTCATCTGTAAGAAAAACTCAGTATAGAAAGGCGCAGGGTTTAAGTTAGCAGTGAGGGAGAAGGATCCAAGTATCGGTCAATAGAGTGGAAGTACTTTAATAAAGGCCCAGACCTAGTAGTCTCCTATCAAGAAGTTCTGCCTGGAGCACTTCGCCTCATTTTGGCAGCCTAAAGTATAGCCTAGTAACTGGGCTGTATGTGTGGAATTCATGGGAAAATGTTCCAGGAAAAAAAAATATATCCATGGATGCAATAGACTAGGGTTTCTGCGCTGGCGCCTGTTTTTGGGGGGAGTGGGATTGTTACCGAAACGCAAATCCTGTGTGCCCGACGCACAGTGAGGCCACACAATACCAAAATGCTGGAGTCTGGAACACAGAACGGTTTATTGCAGGGCCATGCAAGGAGGTGGGTGGCTCACGCCTTAAAAAACCCCAAACTCCCTGAAAGCAATCAGCAAAGCCCTTTTATAGGAAAGGCGAGGGAGGGGCGTGGCTAGTTGGTGCACACTTCTTGGTGTCAGAGCCTTTGTCCTTGAGGTCAGATCATGGTCAGGTCACGATGTTCCTGTAAATCTCCACCAAAACAAATGTTACTCTCTGTTCTGACAAGAAAAGGGGAAGGTCCCAAGGCACGACTTTCGCCCTCCGAGGTCCAGGCCTGGTGGAGAGAAGAGGGGCGGTCAGTCCAGCACCCAGTCTGGCTCCTCCCACCAGTGCCCAGGCTGAAGAGGCAGATCTCAGACGGTGGCTCCCTCCGGGCCAGGTCCCCAGACCCTGCCCAGTTGTCATCGCTGAGGCAGCCAGGCGCCCAGGGCCCAGCTGGCCCTCAGGCTCCTCAGGCCGCGTAAACAGAGGGGGCCAGGTTCCCCGGACTGTGTCCCATGCAGACTGCCGCTGCCATTCGGTCGCAGAGGCGGGGATGGGGGAGAGGGTCACCGCAGCCTCAGGGCCTGGGCCCGGCCCGTGGGCGGTCCTGGCGAGGCTCTGGAGCCCTGCAGGGCACACCCCCAGCCTGTTCCCTGGGCCCCCCAGCTCGTCTGCCAGCCAGAGGCCGGGTGAGCTGGAGGGCCCCGGGGAGAAGGCTGGGATCGGCCTCTTACCTCACTCTCCAAGTGGACGACCACCGCTCCGCCGACCGTGGGCTCAAAAACGCCCCTCAAACGGTGGCTCCTTGACAGTTGCTCGCTTGGGGGCGGGGCCCACGGCAGCGCCGACCAATGGCTGAATGGGGCCGTCTGTGGTGCCGACCAATGGCTGAGCAAGACCTCTCTCTGAGGCTCCAACCCCCGGCGTTAATGATCTCCCGGTAACCGTTGCCTGGTAACGGGGTGCGGGGGTGATGGTGGGCAGCAACGGCGGAGGGCTAAGGGCTGCGCCCTGCGGCGCTCCGTTACAGGGTCATCCAGCTGTAAGAGGCGTGACCTCTTCAGGATGGTGTCACAGAAAGGGTTTGACACTTGAGCATACCAGTCACTCTGTGTGCCCTCTCTGGGCCTCGGTTTCCCTATATGTCAAATAAGGACAATAGTGCCTACCTCATAGGATGACTGTAAAGAGGAAATGAGGTACAGTTGAAAAGACTGCATGAGTTACTAGCATAGAACTTGATATGTAGTGTATGATCAACAGTTTCTGCCTTGAGCCTCCCACCACATTTACGCGTGCCATCTCCTCACCAAAATGTGGATGTTCTGTGTAGCATGGATGCATCCGTATTCAGAGAGCCTTAAGACAGATTCTTCACCTTGCCTCCACAGTAGACTCAGCTGGGGAGCTTTAGAAAGTCCTAATGCCCAGGCTTCACCCTAGACCAATTCAGTCAGAATCTCTGGGAGTGGAAACTGGGCATCAGTATTTTTTAAAGCTCTTCATTTTGCTGCTAAAGTTGAGAACCACTGCTTTAAGCAGGAGGAGAAAAGAAGTTAGGCCTGTGGTTTAAGACCACTTGTCTGAATAGCTATATATTTGAAAATTTTCTAGAGGTATAAGGGCTAGAGCTTGAGATGGGCCGATGAGTAGGGCATAGTGAGCTCTATTCAGGAGAGAGGGCACTATGATAAGAAGGTGGTAAGCATCGTGATTTGGGAAAGGTCAGTGATGAGGTCATTAATACAGGCCCCAGGAATACACAGGATTTACTGCAGAGATGGAGGACTTTGGCCTCCTAAGTTGGGCCTTTGATTAGCACAGGTGACACAGTTCTGGCTGGTTAGCTCAGTTGGTTAGAGCGTGGTGCTAATTTAACAGCGGTGACAGACGGTGATGTCTTTATTGCTTTACTGCGTTGTGGATCTTGGGCCATGAGCATGGCGGACTGCAGTAGTGGGGTGCGGGGACCTTTTACAGTTGCTCCACTGGTTGGGGAGGGACATCGAGTCATCGTTGACATGTATGTACGTGGGTGTTCTCCAGCGGAAAGGCCATTGATGAGGAAGCCTCTTCCCAGAGCCTCATAGGGTTGATGTGGCTGCTCTGACTACACAAATGGTCCTGTCAGTACTAACAGGTGAGAAAGGTGAGGATCAAGTCTGTTTTGCAGACTTTCAGTGAGTAGAGAATCAGTTAGAATAGGAGGGACGGCGTGTCTGGGTCAAGGATGTGAGGTTCTAAGAGACAAGGTACTTTCTTTTAGGGCGACTCTGGTTTCTAGAGATACAAGTAATTTAGAAGTTGAAACCGCCATACTACTTCAGTCACTGATGCCAAGACCCAAACGTGGCAGTAATGGCCAGGAGTATCTTCTGCCAAAAGGGGAGGGGGTAATCTGTCTTTCACTGCATCCCTTTTCTTGAGAAGCACATGAGTTTAATCCCTAGCAAGAGCGTTGGTGAAATGGCCAGACATTGTTGCCTAGGTAAGAAGACAGGATTCAGAGACTCTGCAGGGGTCAATAACTAGAGGTTATGGAAGTGGGTGGATGCAGAAGTGAGGAGTGGAATGGGGTAGAAGGATAGGAGACTTGGGGTGAGGAGGGAGACCTATTGAAAGTTCGAGGTAGAAAAATCCCAAGTGCTGACAGTTTAGTTAAACGGTTATAAAAGTATGTCAGAACAGGAGTGCTTTCCGAGACCCTGTGACAAGAAATACCAGAGACAGACTGCTCTGTAGGACTCTGCAAGATGTAGGAGGCTGAGAACTGATTAGACTGCTTTTAAACTCTCACCCGTATCAGGGGCATAAAGGAGTCACGAGGAAGACTGGGAAAGGCTGCTGCAGAGGATATTTGAGTGGAGTTGTTGGAGTGCTGGTAGACAGGCAAACCAGGGAGAGAGGGACGTGGCTCCACTCTTTGCCTGAACGTCAGCTTTCCCGGGTACAGCGGCTGCAAACTGGTGGGAAGGGGAAAGCCTTAACTGTAAGTCAGGGGGCAAATTTCGACTATGATACTGGACTGGAAATTTTAATTACTAACTTTTCTTACCTAAAAGTGACCATAAAAAGGAATGGGGCAGCTCAGGTTTTCATTCAGGGATGGGAGTACCAGGCACTACAGAGTGTTTTCACTGGGACAGTGGGAAATAAAAATTAAGTTGCTTTAAGTTAGTCCCTGAAATCATGCTTGTTCAGTGTGCTGGAACACTGTTGTTGAGAACCTACTTTGTTTTTGAGATCCTAGAGGTCTAAAGATGAATTAAATGACATTGCTCCCTATAGGAATCTATGAACACAATGCAATATAATGTATACAATAAAAGAAGTAATATATGTGAAAATTAAAGAAGTACTATAGTAAGAAAGAAGGTGTGAGTAACTTATTTTGGAGGGGGTGGGGCTAAGAGGGACCTAGAACCTCAGAGAAGATGAAAGGCAGCAGGGTTTGAGATGGGAATAGGTGTTCCCCAGGTGGACACGGCAGAGGAAACTGCCTCAGGTCTAACCTGTGGGAGCGTGACACAGCATGGTGTCCATGTGGGAAAACCCAGGCAGTGTGAAGGGTATGCGTATTCAGGTGGGTGATTCAAACGGAGGTGACATGGAGGCCGAAGGTGTTGTGCCTGTTGGCAGGCTCACCAGTGGAGAGAGGTCATGGAAGTTTAGAAGCACATACACACACACACACTAAGATGCCAGCCATTTCCTCTGTCGGTCACTTCCCCCTCTCCTTGTCCTTCCCCTTTACAAAATTTGCCAGATTTGTTAGAGTGTTGAGGGGTAGCACAGGAACTCTGCTCCATCCCAGTGCCTACAGCTGGTTGGATACGCTCTGTATCCGACTTAAGCTGAGTCAAACAGACTCTGCCTCCTAAGAATTTAGATCAGAACATTGAGAGCCTGGGTCATATGTTTTCTCCCCAGCTTTACTGAAATATGATTGACAAATAAAAATTGTGTATATTTAAAGTATATGATGTTTTGATATACATACACATTGTGAAATGACCACAATCAAGCTAACACCCCATCTCACATAGTTACCATTTTTGTATGTGTGGTGAGAACACTTGAAATCTCTCAGTAAATTTTGAGTATACAACTATTATTAACTATAGTCACCATGCTGTATGTATATTAGGTCTCCAAAACTTATTTATCTTATCATTGAAAGTTTGTACCCTTTCACCAGTATCTCCCCATTTCCCGCAATCCCCCAGCCCTGGTAACCACCATTCTACTCACTGTTACTGTGAATTCAACTTTTTTAGATTCCACATATAAGTGAGACCATGCAGTATCTGTCTCTCTGTGTCTGGCTTATTTCACTTAATATAATGTCCTCCAGGTTCATCCACCCTGTCACAAATGGCAGGATTTCCTTCTTTTTTAAGGCTGAATAATACTCCATTATATGTGTGCGTGCGTGTGAAGTGTATTTGTATATCACATTGTCTTTATTCGTTCATCTGTCGACAGACACTTAGATTGTTTCCATATCTTGGCTATTGTGAATGATGCTTCGATGAACATGGGAATGCAGATATCTCTTCAAGACAGTGATTTTATTTCCTTTAGGTATATACCCAGAGGTTGGATTGCTAGATCATATGGTAGTTCTATTTTTAATTGAGACTGGGCCATTTAAATAGGAGCATTGAACTTGTAAGGTCATGTAACTTTCAGAGCCAAGGTCACCATTTGGGGGCCAGTAATCAGAACCAGCTGATTGCAAAAGAGAAGCAGGTGAATGCAGCTAATTAAGAGAGAGAAAATAGGGGACAATCGGTCCCGTAGCCTGAGAGAAAGAGATGGAGTCAGTGTCTCTTGGCTCTGACAGCTTTCTGTCCCTGCCTTCAGTCCCATCTGTGGTCTAACTGCCACTTCCTGTTCTTCAGTTCCCTGCACTTCTTCTGAGTCTTTATAATAAATCCACCTCCACCTCAGTGGCTTTCTTTTTTCCCCTTAGACAGCACTCTAATGTGGCTAGTTGCGCTCTCCCCTTCCTCCTGTTCTTGGCCTAATAAAACCACATGCTTTCCACAAGAGGAACACACATACGCAGCATGGACACATGTAACTCACCGCAGCTCGAATATGCCAAGAAAAGGTAGTTCTCGTCATTGTTTTCTGTAGTTTTCACCTGTGTATAAGTTATCTATAAGTTACCTGCATAACAAAATCCCCCCAAACTTAGGAACTTAATAATAAACATTATCTCCTAATTTCTGTGGGTCACGAATTTGGGAGCAGCTTAGCTGGGCCGTTCTGGCCTGGGGCCTCACAAAGTAGAGGTCAAGATGTCTGGACTGCAGTCGCTTGATAGGGCCAGAGGATCTGTTGCCAGGTGGCTCACTGCCCTGTTGCTAGTTGGTGCTGGTTGGTGAGAGGCCTCAGTTTTCCCTGCGTGGGCCTCTTCACAAGACAGCTTTAGTGTCCCTACGACATGGGGGCTGAGCAATCCAAGAGGCAGAGAGCCAGGCAGAAACTGTCCTTATGATAATCTCGCCTCGGACATTACAGAGAATCACTCCTGCCACATTCTCTTCACTGGAAGCAGGTTATGAGTCTGGCCCATGTTCAAGGGAAGTCGTATTAGATGTCACCATTTGAAGGGAGGCATATCAAAAATTTGTGGACATATTTTAAAACCATCACAACTGTTAGGTTAGAGAGAAAAAAAACCAGGCAAAGTGTCCAATTCAGTCTCAGGTATAGTTCAATTTCATTTCTTAAGTGGTTTCTTTAAATAGTATAAGTCTCCTTTGGGTAAAAATGTTTTCTCTTTCATAATGCCTCCCAAGGAGGTCCTGTCATCCTCTCTGAAGATAACATCCATTTGAATGGAGGGTGGGGAGGGGTAACATACACATCCTTGTGGAATTGCTGAGAGGGGGGTATCCCCGACTTCATTCTGGACCTAGAGCGTGCACTGGCAGGGTTCCGGCATGATGCCCCTCGCTGGCCTGAGCGCTGGGGAACCTGCTGGCCTGCGATGCTGAAGCCTGCAGCTGGTGAATTCATGGCCCATTTTTGGCTTCAGGCAAATCTCCACGGGGAGAATCGGCCTCCTCCCCTTGGGGACTCTTTTCCCCTTGGCCCCGGCTGTGGAGTCACCTCACCTGACCACGGCAGGCCCCCTGGCTGTTAGTTGAACATCCATGCTTCAAGGGAACCGGAAACACTTGGGACAGTTGACTGCTCTGTATGCCTACGTACACTGTGAGAAACTTGCCATTGGCCCGAACGGCCATGCAGAGTGCAGAGGATGAGGTATGAGGGGCCTAGGCAGTGGTCCCCAGAGGGGAGCAAAGGCAGAGAGCTCTTGCCCTGGGTGCCCCTCTCAGCATGGAGGTAACTTACTGTGGTACGCAGAGTAAGGACCCCTGAAGATATTCACCCTAACACCCGGAACCTGTGACTGTGTTACCTTACAGGGCAAATGGGACTTTGTAGATGTGACTAAGTTAAGGGCCTTGAGAGGGGAGATTATCCTGGATTATCTGGGCGGGCCCAATCAAGTGACTTTCCAGTCTGAGGTCAGACAAAGGGAGATGTGACTGTGGAATAATGGTTAGAGAGATACAAGGTTGTTGGTTTTGAAGTTAGGAGTTAGGGGGCTACGAGCCAAGGAATGTGGGTGGCAAGGAAACAGATTCTCCCTGTGTAGCCTTCAGAAAAGAACACAGCCCTGCTGTCACCATAATCTTAGCCCAGTAAGACCCATGTTAGATTTCTGACCTGTAGTACTGTAAGATAATAGATTTGTGTTGTTTTAAGCTACTGTTTGTGGTAATTTGAAACAACTACAAGAGAAAATGAATGCACTCATATCCGCCTTTGGTCTAGAAAGAGGTCAGGCCCAGTGACTGGCTGCTTTATTCTCTTCTATTTCTCTCTGACCCTGAGACCTAGAGGGAGAGACTCTTTTTTTTTTTTTTTTTTTTGCGGTACGCGGGCCTCTCACTGTTGTGGCCTCTCCCATTGCGGAGCACAGGCTCCGGACGCGCAGGCTCAGCGGCCATGGCTCACAGCCCAGCCGCTCCGCGGCATGTGGGATCTTCCTGGACCGGGGCACGAACCCGTGTCCCCTGCATCAGCAGGCGGACTCTCAACCACTGCGCCACCAGGGAAGCCCGAGGGAGAGACTCTTACTTTCCATGTGGCATGTCCTTTTTCACCACAGAGCAGAATTTATTACTTTTTTATTTTCATTCAGACAACAAATTGAAAGTAAGTACAGTAAACACCCATACACTCTTCACCCAGATTTCGCCAGTTAATGTTTTGCCGTATTTACTTTCCCTTTCTGATTATGTGCGTACATATTTTTTGTTGTTGTTGAACCATTTGTGGGTAACTTGAATTCGTCTCGACCCTTTATCCTTAATACTTCAGCATCTCCTAAGAATAAGGAAATCCACTTATTAACCACAATTCGTTTCTCACACCTAATAGAAATAATAATTCCATGACACCATCTAATATCCAGTTCACAAGACAAATTTCCCTAATTTCCACAAAATATTTTAGAGCTTTTTTATACCAATTCTCCCTCCCTCCCCAGTCAGCATCTCATCAAATTACATGCTTTGCAATTGGTTTTCTTTAGTCTCTTTAATAATAGCTCACCCTTCTTATTTCACAACATTGACTTTCTGATAAGTCCAGACTAGTTCTCTTGTAGAATATTTTGTTTTCTCATTTTGGTCAATTATTTTCTCATGATGTCTTTAATCTGTTTCTCCAACCCCTGCCTTTCCCCCCCCCTGCCCCCGCAAACTGGGCACTCTGTCTAGAGGTTTGATTAGATTCAGGTTAAATGCTTTTAGAAAGAATATTTCATTAGTAATGTTGGGTAGGTCACCTTGCTTTATGTTAGGCACTAATTTCAGGTTGTCCCACTGTTAGGTTAGTGATGCTAAATTTGGTCACTTGGTTAAGATGGTGAGCCCCTGCCAGTCTCACCCTTGAAAAAGTACACATTTCCCTTTGCAGTTTGTAAATAACGTACAAACAACCTGTTCCCAAAAACTTTTCATCTCATAGTTTGAATACCTGCTGTGGTCCTTGCCTGAATCAGTTATTTCACTGCAGCCTGCAGAAATGGTGTTCTAACTATTATATTCTGCCTTTATTAGCTGTCATTCTTTTGTAAAAAGAGCTTTCTTTTAAGAGAACTGTTGTAATGACTCTCTCAGTGGAGAATTGGATAGTGGTTTGCTTTCAGTTTTTTTTTTTTGTTTTTTTTTTGCGGTACACGGGCCTCTCACTGTCGTGGCCTCTCCCGTTGTGGAGCACAGGCTCTGGATGCGCAGGCTCAGCGGCCATGGCTCACGGGCCCAGCCGCTCCGCGGCATGTGGGATCTTCCCGGACCGGGGCACGAACCCGTGTCCCCTGCATCGGCAGGCAGACTCTCAACCACTGCGCCACCAGGGAAGCCCTGCTTTCAGTTTTGTTTAAAGCAATTGGAAAGCTCTTGTTTCTTAAAAGGATGCGTTAACTCAATTATTGAGTTCACTAATATCTCAATAGCATCCTCAATATTTCCAGTTGTTTCTTTGCTTGTTTCCCAGGGCTTTTTAAGATCCAGGCAGTTCACCATTGTAGGATTTGAGGTGGAGGTGGGTGAGACGTTCACCAATCTATGGTAAAAGGGAAGAAAAACTACTAGATGGGAACCAAGAACGAGCATGGCATCTTGACTGCACCCGTTCTCAGGAAAGTCAGCTTGTGGAAGTTGAGAATCTAGAAATTCCGATAGAACTGCCTGCAGGCTCTGGAACCCCTTGGAAAGGTTTTGCCTGCCCCAGTGTGAAGGCCTTCTCTATGGTACCAAACAGTCTGAGCAAAGTCTTCCATATTTGGTTGATGACAAATAAAGGAATTTTGAGAATGGCTTTCAAAACGGTAGCTTGGATTTCAAGCCTGTTGTCTTGCTGTACACTCCTATTTTGAATTTCAGAAGCTGAATATTATTTCCTTCTTTCTTTCCATTACTTTTATAATTTCTGAACAGTGCCACATTCCCTATCCCCAAGGCAAATCGATTCCCCAGGCAGGCAGAGGGGAAAAGAATCACATAAATTATTTTCAAAATATTACCCTAGCTACACAGTATTATGGGATTTTTATGGGTTTGAATAGAAGACAGCTATTTTCTTCCCAATGGCTGGGAATAAGTTTGGTGATTATAAATTTAATATTTTTAACAGAATTAGTATATTACATAACATGTTTTATAGCCATCCTTAATAATATTTCAGATTATGATTCCTTATAAAATCGTTTTTATTATTTTATCACTAAGCTGTGATGTACACATACAATCATCCTAAAAAGAATGAATAATTTGGCCTTTTTTTTTTTTTGCATCTCAAATGATTTAAAGAAATCTTTTTGTTTTTTTTGCCGTACGCGGGCCTCTCACTGTTGTGGCCTCTCCCGCTGCGGAGCACAGGCTCCGGACGCACAGGCTCAGCAGCCATGGCTCACGGGCCCAGCCGCTCCGCGGCATGTGGGATCCTCCCGGACCGGGGCACGAACCCATGTCCCCTGCATCGGCAGGTGGACTCTCAACCACTGCGCCACCAGGGAAGCCCAAAGAAATCTTTTTGATTTCTTCTGTCAGAGGCCCATAGTAATGAATCACATCAGTCACATTAAATAGACAAGTTATTTTGATCGAGTCCATTATCCATGATACAGATTCGTATCATATAATATGCCTGCTCTGGAGTCATATTAAATACTCCTCAATCCTAGCTCCCACACTAACTAGTGGTGTGGTTTTGGGCACGTTACTTATCTTCTGTAAGTTTCCTCGTCTGTAAAACAGGAATGTTAATAATAGTACCTGTTTCATGGTTTGATAGGATTAAATGACATCATGTACGGAATACCTGGTGCATGATAAATATTAGCCGGTTTTGTTGTTGCTGTTATCATTCACTAAAAGAAGAGAGGTGATCTCCTAAGTAACCATCTGGCTGGCTCTCTAAAACTTTCTTCAAACACATATCCAGTTTTCCTGATAAATGAATTTTCTGAAAGTGACAAATATTAGAACTAACAGAGTTGAATTTCTCTGTGAGTCTTACATAGAAAAACTAGAATTAACTTGATTCTTATCCTAAAATAAAAGATGTAAACATATCTTAAGCTGTGGATGTTGGACCAGGAAGGCGCTTCAGTTTCCTGAAATTATACTCCAGCTCCTGTATGCTACCTCTTTTCTTATAGAGTTTGCATTATTGCACATTGAAAGTCAGCATTTCTATCCCTCAAAATAAATATTCAGAATTGCCATGCTTAGGATTCTGAGTTAGAAACAATCAGCTCTATGCATGCCTAATGAGACAAGTGCATAGCTAGCTTAAGTTCCTGACTTGGGATAGTCCAAATGCTATCCAAGGGATTGACCTTATTATTCAAATTTATTTTTATTCAAAATAATCCAGCAAGGCACGTTAAACCATATTTATCTTTTCCGCTATACAATTGTAAAGCATTCACAAATTGTTCCTGGTTCAGGTGTGGCTCTAAAGTATCTCCCTAAAATTAAGACTGTTCGACTTAGATAAATGGCCTCATAAAAGTCAGAAGCCTCAGCCTGAGAAGAAATACGTTTCCTGTGTTCTTCCCTGTGCTCTGTGGTGGCATGCCACAGTCGTTCTGTGAAGCTGGCATTTTCATTTAGTTGCACCTAAATAGATTTTTAAGGAAAGAAGCAGTGGAGGATGGGGGGAGTTACCATTGCAGAGTCCATACGAATTCCTAGAAGCCTTTCAAGATTTAGGGTCAACAACAATTCAGTAAAGAAAGGGCCCATTAGGTAAATTTGGCTCTGCAAATGCTAATTGAAAGTCCTCCTCTGCAATTCAGTCCTGTTCCCTCTTCCTTTCTTTAGTCAGTAGGGTCCCATGGTGACTGGTTCTGAACGAAATCATCCCCTTCAACAGTTACCATGGCAACCGGGACGTCAGTGAAGCAGGAAAGACCCTGCACAAAACTGCTCCTGCCGGGCTCCCTCTCTGAGTTGGAGAACTCAGCCCTGCCTGAGGCCTAGGGATGGGACTAAAGACATCTGGACGTGCACACTCACATTTGTCTGTCACTGTGCCTGTGAGCGTAGATATATGGGCATATGGTAAACTGTGTAATGAGAATTTCCCCTCCCCCCAAAAAACATGGAGCATGTTTAAAGGGTGGGGATGGGTGGTGGGATGGGGCCGGGGAGGTAGACATGGGATGGTCTTTTTAGGTTTAATGATATGTAAAAATTATATTTGTGTTTATAAGGTTACAGTAAGTTGATAGTAGGGGAGGTTGGAGCCTTACATATATATAGCCTGATGTATATTTAGACACAAGACCTCAGGGGAAATATTTTTTGAATATTTTTATTTACCTGAGAGTGAAATAGACAAATGGCTTTAAGGAGCTCTGAAGGGGGTGTAATGCTGTCCGTGGTGCTGAACACTTGATTGTCTCAGATGTGCCAAGGGGGCTCTGGAGGGAGGTTAGGGAACACCTTGCCATGTTAGGGTACTGATGATAAGAAAGAAAGAGGCGGTCTGGGGAGAAAGCATTCTTTCCTTCCCTTCCAAGCAATTCTGAATGCCCAGGAAAAATGTTCAGATGAAAAATAAAACAAAAAAGAAAGCGGAGAAGCCTGGAGGTTTGGGTGGTTGAATCTTCCCCTTTTCATGTGGAGATTTTTGGTCCGAGCCAATCAGGTCTGAGATTTCTGCTGCTATGCTCCCGAAAGGAAAAGTGGGGGAAGGGAGAGAGAAGCCGGCCACATTCTCCCCTGGAGCCACATGATCCATTTCCCATGTGACACATTCCAGAGCCCTGGAAAGGAGAAGGGAGGGGCACCAAGAGAGTGGGGCTGGGGGCGGGAAGATGGTTTAACAGTCAACCCTGCACAGCGTCATCTTGTCTTCCTACCAGGAAGCAGGCTCTGAGCCAAGGGGAAGGCAGAGGACAGATATGGATGTGTTCCCAAGCTTCCCTGGTGGTTTATGGCATTCTCCAAACTCCTCTGCAAGGGCTGTTCCTGACCAAGAAGACCCAAGGAGACCGTCTCTGAAATAAAGTCCGGATGAAGGTATGTGCTAGAGATCCCGCGGTTTTGTGGCTGAAATTTGGCTCAGAGGACATAATACCTTCTGTTTTCCAGACAATTTCGAGATTTTGTCCCGGCTTAGACGCTGGTTCGGGGCTTTAGATTTGTCACAGGTCCAGAAAAGATGCCTAGGTAGTTCTGTAAAATGAACAATTCACCACAGTCACTGCCTGTTGAAGAAAAACGAGATGGGAATTGTATATAGTGATAATTAATAAAACAAAGCACTCATTGCTGAAAAGCATTTTTTTCATTGAATCCTGGAAAGAGGGAAAAAGATAATATTACTGACACCAGCCAGATGTCATTGTCACTGCAATAAAATCCTGTTTCATCCTTTTTCAGCTGCTTATTCTGTGCCCATGTTCCCCGAGGTTATTGGCAGTGGCTTAGGGAGCCTGAGTGGGCTGGCGTGCTGTTTCTTTGTGCTGTGTGATCGTCTTCCTTCTGATGTTCCTGATACCAGGAGTGCTTGTGATTGTTTCCAGCTCTCTTAGGGACAGTAGACTGTCACCAAATTCCATATCTTTCAGAATAGCTACCAAGAAGGCTTCCAGGAAGTTTTCAAAGGAATCTTCCAAAGTTACAGGCTAAAAGAATCTGCCATGCACTCAGATCTTGATATCTTTGACTATTTCTATCCAGCACAAAGAGATGAGCTAGCAGATTTACATTTTATTTTGTCTTTATTTAACGAATACTTGTAAAGTTCTTGTTATGTGTAAAGCATCATTCTAAGCACAATCAGTTATTTAATCCTTATATAACCCTCTGGGGGAGTTATTATTAGTACCCACATTTTGGAGACGAAGAAACTAAGGCACAGAGAAGTTAGGGAATTTTCCCAAGGTCACACAGCTAGCAAATAGGAGAAACAGGGTTTGGACCTAAGAAACTTGACCCTAGAGTCCATGATCTTAACCACTTAACTATGCTGCTTCCCTGCTCCTATTATTTCAAATGATGTCAACAGTTGATTTGGCTACAAGTTTTGTTCAGCTGATGCTACTAGAACATTGAATCAGCTTTCCTGGCTAAAACAGACCCCCAGTGAAATCTATAGTAATCTTGAATTATCCCAGTAGTCACATTCTGTACCCCCAAATAACCCAGTAAGTAATTACCTGTTCTTCTCTTCCCCTTGTGCTGTATAGATATCTGGTGGTAAAACACTGTATTGCAATGGTGACCAAATGATGTCTAAAGGAAAAAAAGAAATCTAAAATTACATCATGGTTCATTTTTTTTTTTAATCAAACCTAGAAACATTCTTCCATCCTCAGGACCTAGTAATAAGACCAGCCTAAGCATATTAACAGTACTTACCTGGTTTTCAAAATAAAATAAATAGATTAAAAACTTCTGAAATTATGAACACAAACTATGTTATCAAACTGACTGGATTTATTGCTTTAAAATAATATTATCATACTTTAAAATAGGGAATAGATTTCTCTCTTTTTGCAAATTAATTTAGGTTTTTAAGGGGAAAAGAGGAATTTTTGTTAACTTCTGGAAATATCTGAAATATAAGGGTTACCTCCTTTTGGTCTGTGTAGTTTCCCTTTTGGCCCTTGGCAAGAAAAGATGACTGATCTCATTCTTATATGCTGTGGGAAAACTTAGAGAAGTTACTAGGTCAGAGATACAAAGAGGAAGAAAAGGGGGTAGGAATCCAAAATTTGTGAAATTCCTCACTATATAAAGTGTTTCCTTCACGGTTTCAGTTGAAGAATACTTTGAGAGGAAGGAGTCCCCTTGACACCTTAAACTTTATTGAACTTTAGTTCTTAGATTTGATCCCTGCTGAGATCAGCATTTCCCTGGAACAAGTACACTTAACGCTAGCTACTATAGTCATCCGAAGTCAGCTTCTGGACAGAAGGGACCATCTCCTTCCATCTCTGGATTTCTAGCACTTAGCACCCAGCCCGTTTATGATATCATCTCAATGTACCCTTGTGAATGAAGAATGGGAAGACTCAAGACTGACAGCATTCTGGGGGCCCATGCCTGTTTTGTTTTGCATGCTTTTATGGGGAGGCTAGTGAGGAGGTAAAAGTGTAGTAGGAGAGAACTTGGCAACAGTCAATATTATGTCTGAAATGTACATATGCTAGTCAGACAGACCCTGGAGCAATAGCAGACTAGAGTTCCAGAAGGATCCATAAATTATTTCCTGGTTATTACCAATCCCCCTGACATTTTATTTATATTTAGAATGAAGTTCTCCTGATATTTTTATTTACATGTAGATGGGAGCACCCCAAATAGTCTCATTTTCCTCTGATGTTTTGCCTGGCACCGTCTCCCCGTGTTGAAATAGTTCACCTTGGGTTGAGAGTGAATGTCGTGAGAAGGTCAGTTCCTGCCCCAGGCAATCCTGCCCTAATCAGCTGTGCCTCCCGGTCGCTAGAACACTTCACCAAGAGCCCACCTGGTAGGACTACAAGACTCCTCCCTGGAGAGCTATGGGATCTTCAGAGTCAGAGTGGGTTGAGCCAGACTGCCTTTTCCACACCGTGGCAATTAGGACCTGAGTACGAAAGATGACCAGGGCGTCTTGAAAGGTTGCTTAGGATTTGAATTTAAGCTAGCAGTCTAACCTGGCTTAAAATAGTCACCCCTCCTGATAATATACACAAATATAACCTATTCTATTCTTTTTCCATCTGATTAAGTCATTAAGGAGCATTAAGAGTGGGGTTTGTGGTTACGGTTTGGGTCCTTGAATCCTGTCTACTCATCCTCCTGGTCTTTAGTGTGACCTGGAGTGAATGAGGGGTGGAAAAGAAACAGCCCTGCTGGAAGCAAGGTACAGCCAGGCCAGTGCTGCCTGCCCACCGCACGCTTGCCAGCCTTCTCAGATGAGCCAGGCTAGTGCACACAAGAGGCTTAGATCTGGAAGCTTCTCTGGGCTTCCTACTCATCCTTCTCAAAACTGAAAGGGGGCAGTCCTCTCTACCAGCTGAACAGGAGAAGTAGAATAGAGAGAAAGTGGAGCGGTTCCCCTGGAGGAGAGGCCTTGCCAAGAGTACTTCCAGCTTGGAGGCTAGGGATGAAAGAAGAAACAAGAAGAAGGACAATGGACTTGTCCCTCTGTGGGCATGTGAAAGTGATGCCTGGGTCCTGCTTTTCACTCTTAGTAACTTCCCGCTGCTAGTAAGCCCTGCCTGCTGAATTATCAGGTCCTTTCCTAGGATGTATATGTGGGGAGGTGGAAAGAATAGAGAGAAGGACCAAAGTGTGGATGCAATTTCTCCTCTGAACCCAGGCAAACAGTGGGTTGAGATGGGAGGTGGCTTCTCCAAGAGGACAGTTTAAAAAGCAAGAGGGGAATTACCATCATGACTATATTTCCCTGTTTATAGAGTCACTTTTCCTGGGCCAAACTTTGAAAGCACCCATCTCTTGGAGCCTGCCATTCAGCATATTTCCAAGACACTGGATGTCTGTCATGTTTAATCCTGATGGAAGCTCTCTGATATGCATTATTAGCCCCAGGTTCTGATCAGGAAGCTGAAGCTCAGAGTAACTAATCTGCCCAAAGTCACACACAACAAATAAAGCCAGGATCTGAATCCAGATCTTTCTGATTCTGTGCTCTTTCCACTATGTCACAAAATAAAGTTCTTTCCTCTACATTCTTTTTAAAAAAGTGTTTTTGGATATTAGGGTAATACAAATACAGTTCTAGAAAATTTGGAAAATATAAAGAAATATAAAAGTGTAATGAAAATAAAAATCAGTCATGGTCTGGCCACCTAGAAACAACTTATTTTAAAATTTTGGTGTTTCTCTTCTCAGTCTTTTTCGATGCATCTAATGGTAATGAAAGTAAACATTTGTTAAACACTAGCTTTTTTCCAGACATTGTTTTTAGCTCCTGTCTGTGTCATTTGTTTTATTCTCACAACAAATCAAGAGGGTGGACACTGTTTTTATCCTAATTTTACTGGTAAAGACGATAAGCACATAGATGTTTAGTAACTTATATAAGTAACAGGTGATTTGAAACCCAGGCAGGTTGGCTTGAGAGCAGGGTTTCTCAGTCTCAGCACTGTTGGCCTCTTGGATCGGATAATTCTCTGTTGGGGGTCGGGGGGAAGCTGTCCTCTTCATTGTGGAATGTTTAGCAGCATCCCTGGCCTCTACCTACCAGACGTCAACACTTTCCTCCCCGAGTTGTGACAACCAAGAATGTCTCCTGATATTGCCAAATGTTCCCTGGGAGGCAAGATGACCTCTGAACCACTAGTCTAAGAGCCCGTGCTGTCAACCATGCATTATGGTTGAGATAACGTAGCCTCTTCACATTTTAAATGTGTTCAGAGTTATTTTCTTCTACATCTAAAGAAGGGAATACACCTTTGAATTTGGAGGCAGGCTATGAAGACTCCCTGGGATGTCAGTGGCTTTAAAGAGCATAGGTAGGAAATTAATTATTTCCAGGGAAATGCTAGACTTTTGTAACAGGTTTGTCATATCCCACCGTTGCCCAGTGTGGAGAATAGCCATGTTTCTTTCTCTTATTACCTTTTCCTGGTTCTATGTGTCAGGCACCCTTAGCCTTCAAGAATTCAGATTTCAGGTGTACACTTATGGTATAGCAGGGCAGAGCTTATCAACCAAAGTGTCAAAATATGTCCCAGACAAAAAATGTCTGTTGCAAATAATTTCTAGCTGATAAAATACCAAAGTTTGCTGGTGATTCATTTTTTAAAAAACTAATCAGAATAAATGTAAGGATATCTACATAATTATTTTCTTTTCAGCATGGCTTCTAGGTTGAAGATTGTAGGCTGAGCTCCTGGTGTTACACGTAATTCTGGATGTGTCCGTAGGAGTGTATCACATGTATGGACACATTTGTCACATCTGCCTCTGAAGAAGAGGTTGAAAATTGCTGGTGTTGGTGATTTTGGTCAATCATTGCTGATATGCAGAGAGGATTAAAATAAGAAGCACTGAGAAGTGATAGCAGTAGCATTTTAACTTATAAAATGTCTAAAAATATAGGGCACTAAAAAATATATTAACCATGTGAAACATATGCAGATACACGTTCAGCCATATTTTCAGTCACATCTGACCACATATATAGTTGCATAATTTGTCCATGAAAAATACATGTTACTGCAAATTCAAATCTAACTTCTGCTCCATGAATTTGAAGGTTGCTTTCTTGGAAAACCCTGATTGAAGACAGTGGTGCAGATCAAAATTTCCCCAGAGTGTTGATGTAAACTTGATGTGAGACAGAATGTAAATGCTTCTGAAAAACGGAAGTTCTTAGTAACTTCCTGTTCGGTGCTTACACTCGGTTCTTAACAAATCCTTCACCTTCTTTTCAGATAGCTATAAATCATATCTACTGTACAGCTCATTGCTTTGAGTGTAATGAGTCTGCTCTTTGCCTCCCCCCCTCTTTCCTATTTCAGTCATACAACTAAAGATGTTGATACTGAAATCAGAGATTGGACATAAAACTGAACATTTCCCTCCCAAACTTGGACTCAGTGAGCACACGGCAACTATTCAAAAAATGTTTGTTGTAATAAATTAAATTGAATTTGGCAAGGTGCAAATTCTGGGGCCAAATTGTTTTCTTCAAAATTTGGAAGATCCCTTACGAGGAGGAGAGGTGTGGAAAGTTGGTCGAGGACAGTCAGGGGTTCTAGCAAGTGTTTCTTCCTGCTGAGAAGTTTGGTGTTACATGGGATGAGAAGCAAACACAGGTGGCAGGTCTTCTTAGACCAGACCGCTTCTTGCAAGGAATCTTCAGTAAGAGATTATTGGCACATCCAGGATAATTAGTGAGGAGGGCTTGGCTGGCCCCTCTGTACAATTCATCTCTCCTTTGGAGACCCAGACTACCAATCTTGGACAGCAGAGGCTCAAGAACTGGGCCCCAGCAGCCCTAAACAGCTTCCCTGTCCTCCCATCACAATGCACTTTCAGGATGCACTCTGCGCCAGGTGAAAGTGGTGGATTATAAGTTAAATGAAAGTGTGTTGCTCGTCACAATGTCTACCTATCAGTTGTAGTTCATAGAGCAAAAATGATCCTAGAAATCATCTAGACCAACTCATTCATGTTGTAGATATGGAAATAGAGATTCAGGGAGATTAATTTACTTAAGGTCCTTACACTGATGTAAAAATAAGACCTGGGCCTCTTGACTTGCTGTTCAGTGCTTATAATCATAATCATAACTTAGGTTTCTTAGTCTCCAGTCTAACATTTAAGGTGAAGTAGAAAGTGCTACATTCTTTAAGCTTTTGGGGGTTTCTAATATTCTAGATGACGGTGGGGTAGTGGAAAGCGATAGAATGGCTGGTATGAGTTTCAGTTTTCACACTCAGTTATATAACAAATGCTATATTGAATTAGTTTCTATTGCTGCTGTCACAAATTAACACAAACTTAGTGGCTTACAATAATGGCCATTTATTACATCACAGTTCTGCGGGTCAGGAGTCTGCGTGGGCTTGGCCAGTTTCTCTGCTTAGAGTCTCACAAGGCTTCAAGGTGTTGGCAGGACCATGCTCCTTTTTAGAGGCTCCAGGGACGATTCCCCTTCCACGCTCATTTCGGTGGTTGGCAGAATCCAGTGCCTCGTGCTTTAGGACCAAGGTCACGTTTCTTTGATGGCTCTCAGTTGGGGGCCACCAGTAACTCCCAGAGGCCTCTCCCTGGTTCTTGCATGTGGGCCCCGGCATCTCAGAGCCAGAACAGCACGTTGATTCCTTCTCACGCTTGGAATCTCTGGCTTCTGCCGCATCTCTCTGTTACTAGACGAGAAAGTTCTCTCTTTGTAAGGGCTCATTAGTTTGGGTCCCCCTGGATAATCCAGGATAATCTTCCCATTTTAAGTTCCATAACCTGAATTGTATATGCCGAGTCCCTTTTACTATATAATGTAACCTATTCACAGGTTCCAGGATTGGGGCGCGGGCATCTTTGGGGGCCCAAAGTGATTATCTTTCCTTTTCAGCCTCTGGAGAGAGGAAGGCAAGGAAGGAGTTGGGAATGGCCATTGGGTAACCAACCAACCATCTGCCATCCATTTCCCATCCATTTTGGTTCCCCATTCTGCTATATTTTTCTCCATAGCACTGACCATTTCTTTGTTAATTGTGTTGTTTTTCTTATTTAGCTGTGTAGTATTGTTTCTCCCACTAGAGGAAAGCTCCATGAAAGCAGAGACCTTGTCTGTCTAGTTAACTTCTGTATCTCCAGCGTTTAGCACAATCCTGACTCACACTAAGTGATAGAAATTTGGATGCTTTGTGTGATTGAGGACCACTTTGCATATACCATCCTAACACATTAGCCATTTCTTACGGTGAAGTTTCTTGGTGTTTCTTTTTCTTTTTCCCATTTTATCTGACCACCGACTTTGTGAGAACAGTAGGGAGGGAAGTTCTGTGTTATTAAACCATTCCACACAGAATCCTAAGTGGCAGTTAGGGTGGGAAATACCGGATAGTGTCCTTTATATATTCCCCCAAACAGGAGCCAGTGTGACCTAACATTTTCTCCTGCAACTTGGTTTGCAGAGAATTTGGGGAGGACTGCAGCTTGTGGTCAACATAAACCTCCACATGGGGTGAAGCTCGGGCTCCTTTCTGAGATCATAGATCTCAGAGAGAGACGTAGTCTCAGAGGTCACTGCTCTACTGATAATATGTAAAAAATTTACTCTTTAAGTAGTAGTTACATTTTAAATGGAACTTTGGTGCTCACTTCGGCAGCACATATACTAAAATCAGACTCTGACTTTAAAAGAATGATGCTCTGATGGTGATAGAAGCCTTCCTGGTTTCTGGAAATCACGCCAAGGATGCTGACTTTGTTTATTTCTAATATTTTAGAATTCGTGTAAAGAACAAAGATAGGTAAAGGTGATAGAAGAGGAATAGTTCCTTAAATCTAGATATCTAGAAATTTCTCACCCAGAAATGTCGTTGTGGGTTATTTTGTGATGTTAGAAGAGGCTGTTCTGAAAATCCTTCTCTGTTCAAAAAATCATGTTCTCCTTGAAAGCATAACCAATATTCAAATAAAAAGAAAATGTGCCAAGTCTGATCTCAGGAAACTGCTTGATCCCAGTTGGGAAACAAACTGAAAGGCATAGACCGGGAAATATTACGGAGGAATATTTATATATCTTATATAACAGGAGGAAAGAGAAAAGGGCATTAGGGAAAATTCCAGGCTTATAAGTCGTGATGCTATTGGTCCCAGATGGTGGAGAAGAAACTTGGTTTTCATTGAAAGTATGAGGTTCTTTTGAAATTATTCAAAATTATATAAAGGAAATAATTTAAGCAGCATAGACTCTATATGCTTTTGAGAAAGACATAGTCAATCCAGTTATATTTACGTCTTTTGGTTTAGGGTATAGAAAAAGGTTTTATCTGGCTAACATGTCACTATAAAATCATCCCCAACTTGGAGAAAGGCTATGTTTATTTATTTGGACCCCAATGACTTTCCCCTTAAAAACAATGTTGTGAATGATGATTAGGTCCCCAGGCCCCTTCACAAAAGCCATTCATCCTTAACAGTGCTAAATTACGTGACTAATGTTAGTATTATCACTATAGTATGTGATGTGGTTACTAAAATTTGCTTGTCATATGGCTTAGAAGACTTTTATGGGCTGACAGTAGTAAGAGTGCTAATTTTTTCAGCACTCGCTATGTGCCAGACACCAAGCTAGGTGTGTTTTAGAACTACAGTAGGATAACACTGATTGAATGTTTTTCTCATACCAGGCAGTTTGACTTGTAATAACTCATTTAACTCCTGTGCATCTGTTATCTCATTCAATCCTCATGATAATCAAATGAGATAGGGACTAATTGTCCCCATTTTACAGATGAGAACACTGGAATCAGGAGGGTTAGATAACTTGTTTTGGATCACACAACTAGTTAGTGAGTGACAGAGGAAGGACATACACTTCAGCTGTCTGCTTCAAAGCATGCACACATAACCACTTTGCAATATTCCTGTATTGTGAGATGAAAAATAAATGTTTTTCAGCAGAAGATTATGTTCTGGGTGTGTAGGTTTGTCAGATTTAGCTAATAAAAATACAGGACACCATTTAAATATTGTAGGAGATATTACATGGGACATACTTATGCTAAAAAATTATGTGTTATTTATCTGAAATTCACATTTAACTGGGCATCCTGTATTTTATCTGGCAACCCTGTCTGGGTGGCACATTATGAGAACATGTCTCTGTCTCTCTGGTTTTCCTCTTCCCCACCACAGTCATGCTGGTGGCTACCTGGGCCTTAACGTAGTTCTGTAAAGCACATAGCTCAGTGTCCGCACCAGAGCCATAGCTCAGAGCCAAAAGCAAGATAGGAACTCAGGAAGCTTCTGAAGAGCGTATGGGACCTCCTTAGCCATTTGTAAATTCAGGGATCTGTGTAAGTTCAGGACTTCGGGATAGGTTGCCCCGTAAACTCTGCCCTACTGGAAGCGGTGGGCTGGTCAACGTTTAACAACTGGCTCTTCAGGGAAAAAACCTATTTGTGATGTTTGTCAGTTTCATGGTGTGAATATTCCTACCATGGCTGATTCATGATACCAACATGATGTCGCTGAACTTGGAGTTGGGAAGGAATGTGCACAGCTGTCTCTGAGGAGCCCCATGCAGGCCGGTCCCAGTCCACCTCTGTTCCATTCTGATTTCATATATAGGTAAATTAGGCCTATATAACAGTGAAAGATTTAAGGAAAATATCTACCACCATTATATTTCCTAAATTACAACAATTAAAATTTAAAAGAGAATTTCCTACTCAGGGAAATACTATTGATCAAACTTTTTCTGCACTTTAATCAAACTGACGTCTAGAGTTCTGCTTTCATTCCGCATTTAAAAGGCAACAAGTTAATCATCTGCGATAATGAATCTCCAATATTCTCACATTCTTTATTCTGAAGAAAGGCTGTATTTCTAGACCAACATTTCTACTGCACTTTTGATGCTAAGCCTCTGTGCAGTATATAGTGGGAGTGATTTTTTTTCCCCAAATGTTCACTGTGTCACATATTTCTCAGCTAGCATATTGAACAGATGTATCTGTGGGTAGCAAGAGGCTGTGGGGGAATAACTTTATATACCTATGTTTGATTGAGAAGTCCATGCACAGCCAGTTTGTCTGAATTCACATCCAGCCCATTGTGGCTTTCCAACAGTATGACCTTGGGGAAGAACTTCAGTTTTTCTCAATTGTAAAACAGGACTAATCATGTTACCTACCTCGAAGGGCTACGCATATGAAGTACCAGACACCTAGTAAGCACAAAATAAATACTAACTCTTGGTAGTAGTAATGTTATAAATACTGTCATCATTGTAATTAATCTCATTAGTAAACAGCCAATGTATCTGCTTAGGTGCAGCAGATACTTTCCATTCTACAGAAAATGTTTCCGTTCATTTTTTTTCCCCAACCAAACCATATAAATATTCAACATTATAAAATTCTAATTTGCCATTAAATTTTTAAACAAATGTCAGAAAAAAATGGTCTTCCTATATTATGAGAACATCTGTGGATCTTTAGAATTTCAGGAGGGAAAAAGAAATCTGTTGTTAGGGTTTTTTGAGTCTAGAAGAAACCTAACCAGCAAGGATGTGCTTATCCAGGAATAGCTGCCGGCAAACTGTGAAGTAAACACAGTTTCTCATCTGCGCCCCTCTAGT
This sequence comes from Pseudorca crassidens, assembly GCF_039906515.1. Taxonomy (NCBI): domain Eukaryota; kingdom Metazoa; phylum Chordata; class Mammalia; order Artiodactyla; family Delphinidae; genus Pseudorca; species Pseudorca crassidens. Next base: position 9,721,676 of record NC_090306.1, on the reverse strand, counting down.
CCTCTTTGTGGTCCTCTCATTAGTTTCTAATCATTCATACATTCAGCCATCGATCAAAATATGATTTTCAAAAAGTTAAAATCATGACTGTCACGATTTTCAAAAAGTTAAAATGACTGTCATTCATCGTGACTCATTCAAATATAGAATGAACACCATATCAAAGATTTATTAACTTATTACTGAAGGAACTGATCAGATAATCAGGTTGCTTCCAAGAGCATTTGAATAAATGGATATTTATAGGTTTTTTTTTTTTTGTCATTGCTGTTGTTTGTTTCCTTAAATAATGTGAGCATAAGATTGCTAGGAGGCACTGTCGTACAGGGCAATAAGTCTATAACCTTTGGGGTTATTTTATCTACTAGACAGAAATTTGCATGTTAGCGTGTAATGTCTGGGCGCTAGTCATATAGTAATAGCAAAATCAAGCACAGATACATTCTTCCAGAGAATTAAATAATCCTTGGGGAAGCCCATTTAACAATGTCATAGCATGACATTAAAATGTTATGCTATGGGGACCTCCCTGGCAGTCCAGTGGTTAAGACTCCACGCTTCCAATGCAGGGGCTTGCGTTCGATCCCTGGACGGGGTGCAGCCAAAAAAAAAAACACTTAGGCTATGCTCTCTGTGCCTTATTTTCAAGTATTGGATAATTTTTCTTAACACCTCTATCCATTTTTTTATTCAGTAAACCTTTATTAATATCTGTATGCCCCAGGGATATAAGGACACAGTCACTGTCCTTAAGGAACTCATAATGCAACAGGGGAGACAACGTTCAAAATAAAAATTACAGTATAAAATGATAGACATATCATTTTATATATAGACCCAGACCTCTGTAATGATGGGACTCTCCAGGGTCCCATTATTTCAGAGGTCCCCCAGTCCCTAGCTCTACACCATGTCAACCCATCCACCATTTTCCCCACCTATATATTAAAACCCATCTCTTAGATCCCAATAGATGAATAATTCCTCTCTTAGATAATATATAGATAGAGATATATTTTAAAATAGGGGCCCTCAATATCAACCCAATGGAGTGTGTCATGTGGCAGTCTCCGAGTTGGTTGGGAACAAACAGGTTGAGCAGGAAAGAGGTGAAGAAGTCTTTCTTGTTGCTGCTGTAATTACTGAATATGGATGACCCAGACATAATTTTGAATTCCGCAGCCCTTGTATTTCAGAAACACCCCCTTGAAGATGTATTTATTTCCAAATTAATGGAGCAGGGAAGACCTTTCTGAACTTTTACTTTGGGACCCTAGAATTTAGTTATAATTTAGTTATAATATGGCAGACCATGTTTTCTGGGAGGGGGGTGCCGGAGGCTGTCTGCGGTCACCTAAACTACCTTGACTGTCCCTTAAGTGAGAGTTGACCTGGGTGACTTCAGTTTCACCTGCCCTGCTCTGCTCTGGAGCCATGTTTTCCCCTGTCTCCATGGTCACCAGCGTTTCGGCTCTCTGAGAACACACGGTGATTTTCTGTCTCTGCATTTAATTCTCCTAGCAGAGCCACCTAGAGTAGGAGGCCTGTATTTCAGTTCTCTGTACTTATGGAGTCAATTCAGTAAATAGCTAACAAGCGATTATTAATGTAAAGAACTTCAGTGGAAGCTGTAGAGCACGGACAAAGAATAATGCCCTTTTCCCAGGACCCCCTAGTTAATGAGAGAAGACAGAAACATGGAAGCCATTCTACAGCAGTGATTGTTAGTCTGGGCTGCGCGTTGGGATCACCTGGGGAACTCTGAAACATCCCGATGCCCAGGCTGCCCTCCAGAGCAATTAAATCAGAATCCCTGAGGGGGGCTTCCCTGGTGGCGCAGTGGTTGAGAATCTGCCTGCCGATGCAGGGGACACGGGTTCGAGCCCTGGTCTGGGAAGATCCCACGTGCCGCGGAGCAACTAGGCCCATGTGCCACAACTACTGAGCCTGCGCGTCTGGAGCCTGTGCTCCGCAACAAGAGAGGCCGCGACAGTGAGAGGCCCGCGCACCGCGATGAAGAGTGGCCCCCGCTCACCGCAACTAGAGAAAGCCCTGGCACAGAAACGAAGACCCAGCACAGCCAAAAATAAATAAATAATTTAAAAAAAAATCCCTAAGGGTAGGACCCAGGCATCTGTATTTTTTTTCAAAGCTCCCTGGGAGAGTTCAGTGTGTTGCTAAGCTAGAGAGCCATGGCTCTAAAGCAAAACAAACTGGGAAGAGGAGTAACAACATGTTCTGTGAACAAGGAATCCACAGCCATTCTGTATATTCTTATCCACTGTGTGACCACATTTCAGTCCATGAATGTGGAAAATGTAACCTCTCATTATAACCATGGGGAAAATGTAGGTCAGTTTGACTGTAGGGCACTTAGAGACTGTATAGTCTGGGAGGTATGGTCTGCAGAAGACTATACCTCTAAGGGGAAAAGGGCCCAAAAAAGATCAGCCCTAGAAGGATGACCCCCAAATCATTCCACATGCTTTCTCCCTGCCTTGTAATGTTTGGGGCTTTTTAAAAAACCCCTTGTGTTCCTGAAGAAGGGACCTTCATCCTCCAGGTCCCCGGCTTACACCTCACCTCCTTTGTGAAGCCTTTCCTTTCCTTCCCCCTATCCCAAGAAGAATCGGGTCCCTATTTTTCTCTGTCACTTAGCTCCTTATCTACTAATTATACTTATTATAGAATTTAGTTATACTATGGCAGACAGCTCATTTATACATTTACCCTTTTATGAGCCTTACTTTTCGTTGTTCTCCTAGTACGTAGCATAGTTTCTTGGTGTATTGAATAAGTAAAAAGAGCTGCAGCACTTTTAGGTCCAGTCAGAAAAGTCATGCCATCAAGCAGGGGAGACCTAGACTGGAGAACTCCTCAGGCTGCCTCGTTCCATTTCTGAGCAGCGGGATCCTGCGCTTCCAGGCAGGAGTGGGGGGGGCGGGGGCGGGGGCGGGGCGTCAGAGGAATTGGTGGACACACTAGTTGATGTAAAGCGGCTGGAGGAAAGGATGGACGAAGGCCTCGCAGCGCTTTGGTGGTAGTGGTGATCTTGAGTTTCACCTGCAGAGTTTTGCTGTGAGAGGAAGAAAGAAACAGAAGTTCACAGGTTTCAAAGTGTGTGTGGAGCCATGGGAAAGTGCCTGTGCTCCCAGCTCCTGTTGTATTTAGGCCACAGGCATCCCCCAAAGTTTAGAACAGCTCCTTCTGTCTGGGAAAATAGCTCGTCTGTTTTATTTTTAAACTTCAAATCTTTTAAAAAAATTGTAGGGTTTTTTTGGGGGCTTTGGGTTTTGTTTTTTTTTTTTGAATTTTGTAGGTTTTACACATAAAAAGGTGAAAAGATTATTTCAATTTTGTAAGGATAACAGTCATGCATTCCAGATTTTCTAGGACAGTGCTAATTTTAGATCTTATGTCCTGTCTTCAGACCGTGTATCCTAATTTTTTATATGGAAAGTATGGTAGCTAGTCTTACAATTTACTATCAACCAGTCAGCCGTGCTTAAAGGTCTTTTAGTTATTAAAATGGCTAATTACCATACATTTCTCTTTGAGAAATCAAGTAGGGCTGTTTCATGGACCAAAAAAAAGCCTTGAAGGGAACCTGAACCTGGCCTTCAGTGCATTGCCCTGAGCCCCAGACTTTTGTTGAATGTGGTTTCTTGGTGAGGACAATATCTATTAACACCCTCTCCCTACCACAAGTCATTGGGAAAACCCTTCAAGGAAAAATGGGTCTTTAAAACTGTTCTTTCATCTCACCTCTAAACCCCAGAAACGGTTCTCTGTGAGGTGTAGTGACAGGAGCCCCGGAGAGGGCCGGGAGGCCCTGCTGAGCCTGTCGCTGGTGTGCCCTCCCCTGCACCACCGGCCAGGTGGGATCGCTCTGGTTATTATGGATTCAATCGCTGTGCTTTCTCTTTCTGCTTAATAGATTCAGACCAAATTAAACCCTAATGATCGGACTGCAACCAGTCACCTCAATTTTAATTGAATGGCCCACAATGATACAGGTTTTTTCCCTATTAAAAAGTATACCTTTTTTTTCCCCCCTCACTGAATAGTAGGGAAAAAAACGTTAAAATAAAGGCTGGGTAAAGTTAGAGTTGCTTGCTTATAATCATCTGAATGCCATAAGGTTTCTAGTAACCTGGTTACACATTCATTAGGGGACATCTTGTATATTCCTCAGTCAGGGTCATTTTGTGAAATACTAACAACGGAATAGCATCAAAATATGTCGCTGATAGGTGGCCTATCATCTTTTGGGAAAAAACAGGCTATGTTTATGTGTCATTAAATGCGCTACTTCTGGCTCATGTGAAAGTGTTATGTTTGCTCCATGTGCTCCCATAATGCTTTTGTAATGGAAATTCTAAAGTAAGTAACGACAGGATCGTTCCCAGTGGCCAGTCAGTCTGTATTCACAGATTTCTGTTAGCTTTTTCCATAGCCGACGCCTGTGTGTTTCCATCTGCCCAAGTTTTCCTCCCTTGCAGCCTCGTTACTTTAGTGGTACGACATTCAGGAACTTCTCACGTACCTACCGGGATTCCAGTAGCACTTCATTTGGGGGTAACACCCTAACCATGAGCCAGATTTGAGCTCTCTAACCCTCCGTGATCCCCAGCGTATGAAGGGAACAAGGTTCAGTGTAGGAGTGGGGCTTGCTATGAGTTCCACCACATTTGACTAAGGGTCAGGAGACGGGGAGGCCAGGGAAAGCCTGAGCTGGGATCAGCTGAAACCATCCTAAAATGAAAGAGAAACGGGGCCAGAGCTCTTTCCGGGTAGTAGTCATGTTTTCCTGCCAACACACAAGCCCTACTCATTGACAGATGACAACCGATCTAAGCGTCCAATAAGATTGTTAGTCTTAGGAATCAATCCGTGTAACACCATTTTAACAGGAGGCCTCATTCTTCTTTTCTTATCCAGAACTAAGAGGGAAAAAATGAATATGGTTTTTGCTCACAGAATGGATAACAGCAAGCCGCCTTTGGTTGTTCCTACACTTCTGGTGCCCCTCCAAAACCACAGCTGCACGGAAATGGCCTCCCCTCTGCTGAGCCAGGACCTGACGGCGCTTTACGAGGAGCACGGCTGGAGGAGTAATGGAACAGACCTGCGCTACAGACCAAACCCCGGGGAAGTGGCCACAGCCAGCATTTTCTTTGGGGCCCTGTGGCTGTTTTCTGTCTTTGGCAATTCCCTGGTGTGTTTGGTCATCCACCGGAGCAGGAGGACTCAGTCCACCACCAACTACTTTGTGGTGTCCCTGGCGTGTGCTGACCTGCTCGTCAGTGTGGCCGGCATGCCTTTCGTCCTGCTGCAGTTCGCCACCGGCCGGTGGGCCCTGGGCAGCGCCATGTGCAAGGCCGTGCGCTACCTTCAGTATCTCACCCCGGGCGTCCAGGTGTACGTTCTCCTCTCCATCTGCATAGACCGGTTCTACACCATCGTCTACCCTCTGAGCTTCAAGGTGTCCAGAGAGAAAGCCAAGAAGATGATTGCAGCATCCTGGATCTTTGAGGCGGCCTTTGTGACCCCCGTGTTCTTTTTCTATGGCTCCAACTGGGACAGTCATTGTAACTATTTCCTCCCCTCCTCTTGGGAAGGAACTGCCTATACCATCATCCATTTCTTGGTGAGCTTTGTGATTCCATCTGTCCTCATAATCTTATTTTACCAGAAGGTCATAAAATACATTTGGAGAATCGGCACCGATGGTCGAACAGTGAGGAGGACAACGAACATCGTCCCAAGGACAAAAGTGAAAACTGTCAAGATGTTCCTCATTTTAAATCTTCTGTTTTTGCTCTCCTGGCTGCCTTTTCATGTTGCTCAGCTGTGGCACCCCCATGAACGAGACTATAAGAAAAGTTCCCTTGTTTTTACAGCTATCACATGGATATCCTTTAGTTCCTCAGCCTCTAAACCTACTCTGTATTCCATTTATAATGCCAATTTTAGGAGAGGAATGAAAGAGACTTTCTGCATGTCCTCGATGAAGTGTTACCGAAGCAATGCCTACACTATCACAACCAGTTCACGGATGGCCAAAAAAAACTATGTCGGCGTCTCAGAAATCCTCCCCACGGCCAAAGCTGTAGCCAAAGACTCAAGCTATGGTTCATTTGACAGGGAAGCCAAGGAGAAAAAGCTTGCTTGGCCCATTAATTCAAATCTGCCCAATACTTTTGTCTGATTTCTCAGAATTCTTTCAATTACTGTTATGCACCAGAGATTAAAAACTTTAACTGTAAAAACAGAAGCTATTTATATATTTCTTTTCAATCAACTTTCTGAGGGAAATGTTTGATTTTGTAAAATGCACTCACTATTGATTTTAGTTTCTGTGTTTTTTATTTTAGTTGCTTTTTGTTTTCGAGGAAGCTTTCACCTTGAGCTTATGGTCAATGGTCCCTTTCCTATATTAGTTACATACGTTAAAAAAAAGAACGCTTTCCTACTTTTTAATTTACCAGTAGGTCCAAAAAGCATAAGCCATATACACAGTCTTTGATTAATGATTCAACCTGGTTTTATTCTGTTTCCTTTTTCTCCTCCCTACTGAAATTTTGTTAACTATGGGCTTCTGTTCCAAATGAAATCTGCTGTGTGACACATTTCAGAGACTTGAATTTCTCTACTAAGCAACATTTAGAAAGTCTTAATATTGTATATGTTTTTACATTACCTTCTGTCCGGATCTGTCCTGGAGAGCGCGCCGTATATTGGAATATATTGAAACTTGCTGGGTAGTCTTCTGTGATCGAATTATAATCAGGATTCTTAGGGAAAGAAAGCTTATAGAGTTGCCTAATTTGGGTCTCTGTCTCTTTTTCTGTCTCTCTTTCATTCTCCCTTAACCTAACCAGCTGATGATGCCTTGAAACATTTGAAGTGGCCGTGCTGTTTTCCTCACATCTGTGTCCCATCTAGGCTGTGTCCAGGATGTTTACGTCTCTTCTGAGTTAAACTCAAGAAAATGAGCAGGGACCCTGCCTGGGCAAGCCCAGAAAATGCCAAAGGGAGAAGTGCAGATGGGATCTCCCTGCGCTCTGCAGTTCAGGCAGACACCTTTGGCTGCCCGGCGCTGCCCCTATCCCCTAGGACAGCAAGTGCAAGGAGCGCTTTCTTCTTTCTCCTGGACACTCAGACATGAGGCCGTTTCTCCAGCCAGCACTTCCTACCCCTCATCTCTCTCCAGGATGTATCATCATACCCTCACCAAGCTCAGACTCTTCTTTGGCTGTGGTAACTCGAGATTTTCTTCTCTGGTTGCCAGGTCTCCATTATTTCAAATCTAGGACTAGCACATTTTAAAGATGTACTTATTCAAACAATAACGGGTTTACAGACAAGACTGGTGGCATTTTCACACCCTAGTTAACGAGAATTGCAAATAATAATATCAGTTGTTCAGTGATTTTACCTGTATTATCTCACTTTATCCTCTCAAGTATTCTGTGATGTTCATATTATCATCTCTACGTGACTTGCCCAAGTCGGAGTGTGACCGAGCTGTTTTTCACACTCAGGTCCCCTAACTGCAAGTCTGTTGCTCTTTCCTTGACAAGACAGGTTTCTCTCTATGGAATACATGAGTAGCCAAACCCATCCAGACCTCTGTGGGCCTAATGGCTGCTGCCTGCGTGGAAATCTTGAGGTCTGGGAGAACGTGGCATTCTTAACAGGAGAGTCTAGAAATTTAGTGAGCTGGCCCTCACCTTTTCCTTGGCTGTGGCTAGGTTCCTGGGCTGGTGGTGCTAAACGTCTGAAATGGGAAAGAAGCTGTACATCCCACCTCGCAGACACAGGGAAACAAGATTAGGCTTGGTATTTGGGGCAGAGAATGAGAACAATAAAGTATTCCATCCACAAAACATCTATAGAGCTGATGCATTTAAGTGGAGGTGCTTTCTTTAATCAAAGTCAAAAGATAAAGAGTGTCTTGTATTTTCTTCCTTTTCTTTCCCCTCCACATATTCTTCCTTATCCTATCAGCCAATGGCTGACCAGACAAAATGAGCCAGATGTTTATGTCACATGGCCCTCATATTTTGTGGTTCAGAGTTGTTAAAAAATAGAAGAGACCCTGCAGTACTTTTTTTTTTAATTTATTTTTTAAAGTCAGATTGTAACAAGTAAAATTTCATTTACTTTAATTTTATTTATATATGTATTTTAGGTCTCAGTTTAAACCAAAAAAGACTAGATGATTACAAAGCTCCATTCTGTCCTTAATGTTCTGTGAGTTTACCCCAGTGGGTGGAAATTGAGTGAGACAACCTCTTACAAACTCTTGTTATCGAGATTAGTTTTTTTTTTAAATCCCCCCAAATAATGACAAATTAAAGAGTGTTAATCAAATCACAATGGAGAGAGCTCTGAAGTCTCATGACCTATGATAATTCAGCTACATTTTCTCAGCATGTGGATAATTCATTTTATTTTATTTTATTTTTTTAGTTTAATATTTAGGATTCCTGTTGTCTCACTTGATCCTGAATTTGGAAGAAACTGGATGTAACGCACAGACTGATGAAGATTTGCATAAGTCCCAGCAGTACGGGAACAACATTCACCATACCTCACGTTTACCTGCCAAGCACAGGGAGGCAGGCTGTTGGGGGGAATAGGAAAACGACTCCAGTCTCCTTATCAGGCACATGACGAGGTGCATCACGAATGTGGATTCATGTAGCTTCCAACCAGGAGTTCAGGAAAGCTAACGGGGAGCAGGGTTCTGAGGAGAGCAATTCCCCTCCCTGGCTCCAGGTGCCCACAGACCATCAGAGGAAGGGGCAGGGTCGCATCCTTTGAGGTGGAATTCAAATTTCTCCTTTCCTTCTAATCTTCAGTGAAATCATTAGTGCCACCAGCCTGCTGCCCAAAGTCCATCAGCACATCCTGCTCAGGTACACTTCCCTGTGGACCTTCCGTCACAGGTTTCCCCAGGGTGCCTGGGACCAATGAATGCCCTGGGCCAGAGTTCTCAGCAAGGGCAGTTTCATCCAGGGGGACCTCCACCAAGCATGTGGGGAGCAGAGTCATTTGCCAGATAAGGTTGGCACTCTTGGCTCTCCTGGTGGGCGCAGTGCTTCCCTTCTCCCTCCAGCCTTGCTGCTACCTGCCAAACTTGCTTTGAAGCAACAGAAGAAAGATCTGTTGGAGCTGCTGGACCAGGATCAGCTTCAAGGTTATGCTCCTTATAAAAACCACACGTAACAGAAGCAAAGAATTCGACTTTTAGAGTAGAAGGAATGGGACGTTGGGAGACCTAACCCAAGCCCCTCACTGTTTAGAAGAGCAAATTATGTCCAAGAGAGGTCAATGTAGGGGTAAACAAAAATGCCTTCTGCCGACCAGTCCAACATTCTTCAAATTTGCTGTGCCGCTGGCATGATGCATTCACTGGAGTGAACAAATCCTCACTGTGTTGGGAAGAATATGAAAAGAATAAACAATTCCCCATTGCTTAATGAACCTGCTAATTCATCTGGAGCAGAGACGACCTTAGGGGGCCGTGATTAGACAGCCATGGAAACGAACCAGCTTGGTGCCACTGTTTTGCAGAACGACCGCTTGGTGGCACTGTGGCCAGTAGGCAGACCCCAACAGCTCTTCACAGGGCCTGGCACACTGGCGATTTGGGGGAAAGTCCTCGTTGCATAGCAACAAGACAGTGAAAATTGCTGAGCACCCAGAGCAGCAGCTGCAGATTAACTAATCAGTGTGTTCAAAACACAAAGCATCTCAACATAGGAGGGAATTCCAAAATAATTAATACCCTTTACAGACATGAAATCACTAGTCAAAATATTATTTTAAACCCATTTTACAAATGGTAGCATTTTCGAAAAACCCCATCTCACCAAACACGCAGTTATGCCACCCACACTTACCAGGGCCTCTCTCTTTTCTCCTTTTATTATTTGACTCTCAGAATTTATGGATTCCATAGCAGTGTAATCTAGACTTTCCCTAAAAGTAAATGTTCCTGTGTTCCTGGTAGGTAGGCAGTTATATTTTTGGCCCGTCTCATTTCCCTCAGACCCTCTTGAATTTTTTGAGCCCCTACCTACAGTCTGGGCCATTCTGAATTGTTTGCTCAACTGAACACTTCTGTTCAAAAGCTCTGTCTTTCTCAGGAGAAGCCTCCTTATTATTTTTTTTAATTGAAGCATAGTTGATTTATAATGTTGTGTTAGTTTCAGGTGTAAACTGGACACCTGAAGGTAAAAGTATATATTCTTTTTTAGATTCTTTTCCATTCTCGAATAGGTTATTACAAGATATTGAATATAGTTCCCTGTGCTATACAGTAGGTCCTTGTTGTTTATTTATTTTATATATAGTAGTGTGTATCTGTTAATTCCAAAGTCCTAATTTATCCCTCCCACTCCTTTCCCCTTTGGTAACCATGAGTTTGTTTTCTATGTCTGTGAATCTATTTCTGTTTTTTTTTTAAATTTTTATTTTATATTGGAGTATAGTAGATTTACAATGTTGTGTTTCTGCTGTACAGCAGAGTGAATCAGTTATACATATACAAATACCTATTCTTTTTCAGATTCTTTTCCCATATAGGTTATTACAGAATATTGAGTAGAGTTCCCTGTGCTATACAGTAGGACCTTGTTGTTTATCTATTTTGTATATAGTAGTTTGCATCTGCTAATCCCAAACTCCTAATTTATCCCTCCCCACATTTCCCCTTTGGTAAGCATAAATTTGTTTTCTATGTCTGTGAGTCTGTTTCTGTTTTGTAAATGTGTTCATTTGTATCATTCTTAGATTCCACATGTAAGTGATATCATATGATATTTGTCTTTTTCTGACTTACTAGAAGAAGCCTCTTTAAAAGTATTGCTTTTTAAAAACTCTCATCAACCCTAATTGAGTTATACAATTAGGATTCACCTATAATTTGAAGAATGTGTGATTTTAACTCTGCAGGAAAATGACCCCCAGAAATGCTGGGTGTGTGTATCTGGTTTCAGGGTTATGATGCAGGTCTGGAAGCTTGAGAACATCATCTGGTTTTCAGTGGCAGACAGTCAATATAGCAGTTTCAGCTGTTTGCCCACAACAGCTAGATATGGGGAATGAAAACTATAAGGGAATTCTGAATGAATCCTCTCTATTCTGCTTCCCTGCAATACCTTCCAAAGAGTGCTCTGTTTTAGGAGACTATATTCTGCTAGTAGGACCCTGAATGTGCTATGCGGACCATGGCATGGATACCTGGGCAGCAAAAGATCTGTGAAGAGTTTTATGGTGGAGAGGGTGGGGAGCACAGTGTCTGAGAAGAATGGATTTATACTCTATTCATCAGTCCAGACTCACTAAAATTCTGGGCTGATTCTCCAGGTAGATGGACTATATATACTTGAATGACCCTTTAAAAATTAGTAAAAACTGGGCACAAGACTCCAGTGACACCTCCAGCCAGCAAAGTTTTCCTTAATCACAAGTATGATGGTTGTTTTCAAGGGCTCTGGAATCAACTTCTGTGTTGAAGCTCAGGTTCTGCTTACCACCGGTTTAACCAGCAAATTCTCAAACCCCAGCTTCTCTATTTTTAAAATGGGGAAAATAACATGCCTACCTGTATTAGGGTTCTCCAGGAAGAGCAGAACCAATAGGACATAGATGACAGATAGATAGGTGGATAGATGACAATATTTTAAGAAGTTGGTTCTTGCAATTAAGGGGGTCAGCCAGCTTGAAGTTTGTAGGGTGGGTGGCAGGCTGGAAACTCAGGTAGTTGCTGCAGTCTTCAGTTTGAAATCCAGGGCAGGCCAGCAGGCAGGATTTGACGCTACAGTCTTGAGGCAGCATTGCTTCTTAGGGAAACCTCATTTTTGTTTGCTCTTAAGGCCTTTAACCGAGTAGATAACCATATTATCAACGATAATCTTAAAGTCAGGTGGTTGTAGCTGTTGAGCACATCTACAAAATACCTTCACTGCAACACCTAGGTTAGTGTTGATTAAATAACTTGGTATTCTACCGTAGCTGACATGTGAGACTATCATACCACCTTACAGGATTGTAATAAAATGAGCCCAGACCATGTAAATCATTCATTCAGTGCATTACCAAACACATGGGAAGCCCTCAAAAAAGGTTTTCTATTGTTGTTATTTGAATTTCGTTGTTGCTAACCCAATGGATTTTTCCATTTTCAAGTTCTTCAGCACCTATTGCTATGTGCTAACTAGTAGAAACAGTTTTTTAATACCATTCTCAAATTGTGGCATCGTTTTCCTTCTTTAGCTTTTTTTCTTTTCTTTCTTTTTTAGTTCTGCTAATATTTTGCAGACTCAGGGGGAAGGAACACCTGGGAACAGGAACTTGAATGGGAGGTAGGTGACAGAGCTACTTCTATTCACTCACTCCAAAGGGGATTTTTTTGAACTATTAAGAAGGCATGGTCTAAATTCAGGATATGAAAACACTTGAGAATGCAGCCTTTTACCATCATTCTTGTGTTGCGATTTCCACATATACAATAGAAAGAACTGATGGAGGGAAATCAGTTTCAACTGTTAATTTAACCATTCTAGTCAAATATAAGAAAAACCAGTGAAACGGGACTTAAGTCACTCCTGGCCATAGTTAATTGTAGGCAACTCTGTAGCTAAAAACATGTAACCATTATATATTTTCAGTTGAACCATAAGTGAATTGTACTGTAACTCGAAACAAATCTAAGTGAAATCAAGTGAAATTGAAGTCAAGATAGTTTTTCTTTTGTTTTTTGTTTTTTTAAAGCTATTTGATAATTGGAGTGAAGGGGCAAAGAAACACAATGAAAATCCAGACTCAAACTTACAAACACAAATATTGTAAGGAACTTTTAAGTTTATTTTGAAGAAAAATTTAAACCAGCTAAATGGTTTATGGCTTTTTTGTTTTTTTAAGAAAAGATATGTGAGTATACTGTTTGGAGGACAAAGGGGAAAAACACTGCCTATATTTATCCGTTTTGTGGTTTAAAGAAACCCTCAACTAGAACAGGCCACATATTAAAACTCAATGTAATTTCACAGACTAGGTAGAGATCTCCAATAGCACCTGCTTCCGTTTTTTGGTTTATGTGAGCTGTCACACCTTGTGGAAGGTGAAAGTGAGACCTTGCCCTTTGGCAGCTAAGATCACCTGCAGGCTGGATGCACGCAGGCTGGGTGCAGCGGCATTCATCACCTGGCCTCGGGAAACTGCTAGTGATCTTAGTGGTATTATCCCAACCTGGCTCCACCTGTCCCAGAACTGACCCCACAGACTAAGGTTGACTCTTCACTCCCTAGTCACCCTCACATTTATTCGGGAGACTGAAGTATATTAACCAGAGGCCAGTGTATTGATTTTCAAGGGGATATATTCCTTTCCAATGACCAGAATGCTTAGATGACTTATTCAGGGCACATTCTTACTGATTTTGGAATAATTGGGAATCTGGAAGTTGCTTGGTGAATATGGGATCTGACAAAAAGGAGTATGGTTATTTTTTTGTTTGTTATTATTTGGAAGATATTTTAAACTAGTTTATTTTTATAAGTTGAATATGAAATCTATATTTCACATGGAAAAAAATGGAACGATTGTATTAGTTATCTATTATTGCATATTACCCCCAAATTTGACAGATTATAATAACCCACATTTTTTTAAATCTCATAACTTCTGTGAGCAGGAATCTGGATACAGCTTAACTGTGTCCTCTGATTCACAAGGCTGCAGTCACAGGGTTAGGGTCAGGGTCTCATCTGAAGGTTCAGTGGAGGTAGCATCTGCTTCCAGGATCACGTGGTTGTTGTTGGAATTCATTTCCTTAGGGGCCTGAGGTTTGAGGGGCATTACTATTTACTTTTTGTCATTAACCCTATACCTTCTTTTCCTGTGGTATCGGCAAGCATGGTGTTCATTCCACTGAAGTGGGAAAACCCAGAACTCACTGTGGGCTTTTGGCCTGCTGGTTCTGGGTTATCCAAGGCTACCTAGTGGAGGCACAGGCGTCGTCATTTCTAGCCTGCTGACTTGACCAGGTTCGGGGCTGTAAAGTTCGGGGCTTGTCAGGCACTGTTTGCCTCTCAGGAAAGGGGCACTGAGGCATGGCAGGATTGAATTGGGTTCTGTTGGATCTCAGGAGATTTTTCCTGCTCAAATACTTATCTAACTGCAGAGTCAAAATGGCCTGTAAGCCAAAGCTGACTGTCCAACTGCAGCCCAACCCCCAGCCCTGGAGTGTTGGGAGCACTGTGTCACAAAGCAATAGGTAAGTTAGTTGTACCCACTCTGACCCCAAGGCTTGCTTTAAGAATTCAGCTGATCTGCCTCCCAGTTATTTCTAGAGTTCACCTGGGTAGTTCTCTGCAACCCATAACCGTTTCTGAGTCACGACCACCATCTGTCTTGTGAAGTAATCTGAATTTGACATGGATGCCTCCAAACTTCCTAGAGACTTACAAAGAGTCCTTCCAGCTCCATGTGTCCTCCAGTCAGATACGTGGGGCCTCAAATGTGGCTGCTCGGGTCAGGGCCATGCTGGCCTACACCAGGCCTTTACAGTGGTCGGCTGGAAACCAACTCTCTGGCAGGGGAGGGAAATCCCTGATTGGTAGCATTTACTGATTTCTGTGGTGTCAGTACTCCCATCACTGCTGATTAAAAGCTACCAATCTGATGTCACTCAGCATGGAGTTGGGATAGATGCACATGATTGGCTTTCTTCTGGGGCCAGCAATACACCAGCTGCAGCACACTGTCGTTTTGCACGTTTTATGAAAGGCACCCTCCACGTAGAGGGATTAAGAAAGGCTCCTCTCTGGGCAGACCTGCACCATACGTGTGACCCGGTGAGCAATGGCAGGCACCCTTTCCTCCTCACGTGGCTTGTTGAAAGGAACGTGAGGTCGATTTTAGGCCTCCTCAACTGGGTGCCTTTGTGCAATGCACATTCAGCACAACCTCACACAGCAGTCCCGCTTCGATTCATGATACTGTGTAATTAAGTAAAATGGATGGAATAAGGGAAAAGTGAGCCAGGTTACCTAGCAGCCTGAAAACCTGCTTATACAGATGATAGGATTACTGCCAGGTGGAACATTAACTTCTTAAAATTAATCTAGTTAATAGAAGGCTATTATTGCTAAGAAGAGCCCCCAACTATACACCATTCCAGGGATAGACATAATGATATAGCTAAAAAGACTTCAGAAACATGAGGCCTGCAACACTACATGTTTAGATTCCAGACCATTAAAATATATTTATCGTTAGTGATTTAAATCTTAATAGTCAAACCCAGGCACACATGAATATTTAAAATTTAACGTAATTCTTTACTACTTAAGAAGTAGCTTCTCATAACTCTATTTAGCCTACCAATTACTCTGGAAATTATCCTCCCACTTTCTTACATATGAGGAAATAAGCCGAGAGAGTACATAATTCAAGGTGACGCAAAAAATGGATTCAAGACCAGTTCTGCCTAAATCTCATACTCTTTTTACTATGCTTATACAGACATACTTCAGTATTGTGAAACAGACAACCTGAAATGGCTCCAGTGAAGATATTTTATTTTTCATAAAAATATAATTGTACAATGCTCTTCAGAGAAAGAAAAATTCCTTCAATGCCCCAAAATACCATGTGATTTAGTAGTAATTTTCCTCTCTTTTAAAACTAAAAATGTAATTGATAATGTGCAACTGATTTCTTGTGAAACATCGCATTTACATTTTTAAATTTTATTTGCCTTTATTTTAACTAAGTCCAGTTTAAACCTATGCTTTTTGGAACAACCCAAATCAAGCCTACCAATTCAAAGATGATAAAATAAAATGCTAAACGGTGATGCTGATAAATGCTGTCAGTCAGCTGGTAAACAGTGATATGAACTTGCTGCAGCATGAAAGATCCTGATTTAGATACATTAGAAAGATTTTAGATACAATAGAAAAAAATTTAAGAACTTCAACTATATCCTAAAATTTGATCTAGTCAAACTTATTTCATATTATACTCAGTTGCTCTAATATACAACGGATCTATGCTAAATTAACAACAGAATATGACTGGTCTAAATACGTAAATTTATTTTCCCCCTTACCTTCCTTTCTTTGGGAAAAGGAAAAAGGAAATATTACTCTGTGTACCCAGAGAGCAAGGAGAACAGCAGAACAGATGAAGGGGGACTGAGCTCGCTGACTCTTCCACCCGCTTCTGTTCTCTCTCAGCCGGTATGTTGTCCTTATAGGTGAGTGAGAGATGCTAGGATTTCAGCATGCTGCTCCTTAACTGGAATGGGGCAAGAAATGCTCCAGCTGTTTTAATCAGTGACGTTTATTAACATGCTTCAAGTGGCCAAAGCGTGCAACCAGCACAATACCCAAAGCAATCAGAACACTCCTTTTTAAGACCAAGAATTTTTCTCTCGGTTTGATCTACTCCAAAATACCAAATAGATAGGTTTAGGATTAAACTGAAATAAACTGTAATTTACTTTCACCCAAAATTACATATCGGCTACCTAAGGACAAAGTCACTGCTCTTGTAAAGATACTGAAGGGAAGGGGAGTAGCTCAAATGAGACTAAAATTTAAAATCACAACCAGAGAAGAAACACTTCAAGCACAATGGGGACATTCCATTGAAGAGCCACATTCATTTGGAATGTTTGTTTTGAAAACAACTCTTTTGGGGAATTCAAAAGGTACTGAACAAAGCAACGTAGAGTAAGTCTTGGGCTGTTTTGCAAAATAAAAATATACATTTGAGTAGACCAGATGGCAAAAACATACCCATTACAATCTGAACACTATATTTAAAAAACTTAAATTCTGAAGGCCTGAATATTAACAATCTTTAATCTATCTATATTTGTGATCCTAAAAAGACATTAAATACTCTTAAACCCCCAGTCCTCCAAAACACAGAGAGGCCCAACAGACTGGGCTAGTGGTATATCAGTTGTCACACAGTACTAGACTAGAGATCTGAGTCTGCGACCTAAGCACAAGAGATCTTCAGGAACTCAGGCTTAGGGGAAGCACTTAATTCAAATGCATGGCCTCAGAGAAGGAGGGAGGTACCTCATCACCTGAAACTATGTGGTCCATCTCATGTTCCCCCTCACAGTCAAGCTAGACTATGATGCCTCCTCTTAAACTACTTCGTAAGAAAACACATATTGTTTGGAAGCCAAATGTTTGCTTCATTAGAGCAAAGAGCAATTACAATTTAGCAGCAACAGAGAACACAAGTCCTGATTTAAGGACGGGAAAGAGAAGAGAGAGTGTTAAAGTGTCCCAGTGGGGACATCAAAAGATTCCCAGATCTGAGTGTATCATATTGAGTGTAACTCCTCAACCATCACTCCATTTGGTAGCCAGGAAGAAAGCAAAGGTAGTTGTGGTGGGAACTGGAGGGAACTCCTCTGCCTTCTGCCCCTCCTGCCAGGCCCCCTGGCGACTCTGCTTCAGTGCTTCACTCCAGAGTGGAGGCATGGCCAGGGCTGAATCGGATGCACACCCACAGTGTGTTTCTCTCTGGCTCAGAATACATTCATAAGGAAACTCAAATCAGGGAAGAAACTAAGTGTTCTGGTTATGGCTACCGCCATTAGATCCACCAGCAATGTGTCCCTCATTTCGTTCCAGATCTCTTGAGGCAGAAACTCCATCTCAGCAGCTAATTTCATCCTATTTTCTTTAGAAAAATTCTCCAAATTAGGTGATTACAAAACGAAATGTGTGTGAACATTCACTCCTGCGCTCCCCATATACATATATAGACATACAATAGAAACACACTGTATGGGTTGTCAAGACGATGTATGTTACTGAAATGCCTAACAGGTTACTTCTTATTTAAAAATAAAGTTTGACTAATTATTCTCCAAGTACAGATTAGGCCCTAGCAAACCTGTATAAATACAGTTAGAAAAGACAGCAACAAAAGTTTTAAATAGAGGCTATCTTAAGGGCTTCCTTGATGGATTTTGTTAATGTGTACATTATTTAAAACGGGCATATCATTATGGATTATAAAAATAGAAATGTATAAATTTGTTAATACATATTCACAGCTTATGCTGGAATGGCTCACAGGAGAAATGGTTCATGCAGAAAATAAACATTACTCAAGTAAATATAAAGGAATAAGATTAGGTCCATAAAGGCTGAGAACTTATAGTCAGTAATCAGCCCATTTGGTTTCTCTTTGTAGGGCAATCAAAAACATGAAAGGAAGTGACACCTAGACACACATACACATACAATTACATGAATTACATGGAAAGAATATAAATTAACCAATAAAGCAATGTGGAATTGAGGTGCAAAAAATATAATCTTCACTCATTCTCTCTACTGTACTTTCAAGCATTGCAACATGTTAAATGCCATGGGTGGCAATACCAACCAGAACAGGTCTGAATGTCTGTAAATTTTCTAAGTGTTGAAAACTAAAGCAAAATCCTTTGAGATCTATGATCACACATTTTGGTAGAAATTGCAAATCTACAGAGATGACTGAGCAGTAGGTAGTAAATGGAGCCAAGAAGTACAATCTTGCCTATTCATCCTCCAATAAGAATCAGAATATTGGCTTCAATCACTGACTCATCATTTTATATGCTCTTCACCCTGAAAAATAAAGTTACCAATGTAAGAATGCTTTTTTTTTTTTTTAATATATTTATTTATTTATTTGGGGCTGCGTTGGGTCTTCGTTGCTATGCGCGGGCTTTCTCTAGTTGCGGTGAGCGGGGCCTACTCTTCCTTGCAGTACACAGGCTACTCATCTCAGTGGCTTCTCTTGTTGCGGAGCATGGGCTCCAGGTGCGTGGGCTTCAGTAGTGGCACGCAGGCTCAG
This sequence comes from Pseudorca crassidens, assembly GCF_039906515.1. NCBI lineage: Eukaryota > Metazoa > Chordata > Mammalia > Artiodactyla > Delphinidae > Pseudorca > Pseudorca crassidens. The sequence continues at coordinate 9,702,779 of NC_090306.1, read as the reverse complement.
TAGTTGTGGCGCACGGGCTTAGTTACTCCGTGGCATGTGGGATCTTCCCGGACCAGGGCTCGAACCCGTGTCCCCTGCACTGGCAGGTGGATTCTTAACCACTGCACCACCAGGCACAGGGAAGTCTCAAGAATGCTTTTAAAGTCAATGAAGTTCGGTTAATCTGTTTTAAAATGCATGCTTTTTTTTTTTAATTTAGTATCTACGGGAAGGCTATTTTCAAATACAGACTGAAAGAAAACTGAACTGTTTTGGCTTTTTTTCATTAATTGAATTTAGATTAAGGCAAATGTTACCTCATCTAATAACAGCTATAAAAAGCCAATCCTTCAGTTTTATAAAAAATTTTTTAAAAGATAAAAAGTTTGTAACATTTCCTTATAACTATTTTCAAGTGCTCCCAAAGCAATCACAATGATGAAGAAATCAACATATGGCATCTTCATTCTAAAACCTTAACAGTCTGTCCAACAAATGGTGCTGAGACAACTGTATATTCACATGCAAAAGAATTAAGCTGGACTTCTATCTCTCACCATATAGAAAAATTAACTCAATAGATCAATGATCTAAATATAAGGCCTAAAACCATAAAACTCTTAGGAGACAACACAGGGCAAATCTTCATGACCTTCGATTTGGCAATGGATTGTTAGATATGGTACCCAAAGCATGAACAACAAAATTAAAAATGGTCTTCCTCAAAATTAAAGTCTTTTGTACACCAAAGGATACTATCAAGAAAGCGAAAAAACCTACAGAATGGGAGAAATATGTGTAATCATATATCTGATAAAGGTCTAGAATCCAGAATATATAAAGAACTCTTACAATTCAACAACATAATGAAAGACAATTAAAACATGGGCAAGGGACATAAAGAGACATTTTTTCAAAGAAGACATACAAATGGCCAACAAGCACATGAAAAGTTGCTCAATGTCATCAGTCATTAGGGAAATGTAAATCAAAACCACAATCAGATGCCACTTCACTAGGAAGGCTACAGTTTTCAAAAATGGAAAATAAAAAGTGTTGACAAGACACAGAGAAATGGGAAACTTCATATACTATGGTGGTAATGTAAAATATTTCAGCCACTGTGGAAAACAATTTTTGGTTCCTCTAAGAGTTAAATATAGGCACTTCCCTGGTGGTCGAGTGGGTAAGACTCCGTGCTCCCAATGCAGCGGGCCTGGGTTTGATCCCTGGTCAGGGAACTAGATCTCACATACATGATGAAACTAAGAAGTCAGCATGCCGCAACTAAGACCCGGCATAGCCGAAATAAAAATAAATAAATAAATATTTTAAAAAATAAATAAAAGTTAAATATAGAATTACCATATGACCCGGCAATTCCACTTCTAGGTATATACCCAAAACAACTGAAAACAGGTACTCAAATACATACTTGTACATGCATGTTTATAGTAGCACTGTTCACAATAGCAAAAGGTAGAAACAGATATCCATCAGTGGATAAATGGATAACAAATTGTGGTATACATATACAATGGAATATTATGCAGTCATAAAATGGAATGAAGTACTGATACATGCTACAAGGTGGATGAACCTGGAAAACATTATGCTAGGTCAAAGAAGCCAGACACAGAAAGTCACACAGTGTGATTCCATTTATACGAAATATGCAGAGGAGGTAAATCCATAGAGACAGAATGCAGATTCATAGTTAACAGGGGCTGGAGGGAGGGGGTAACAGTGAGCAACCTGCTAATGCATTTGGAGTTTTCTTTTGGGGTGATAAAATGTTTTCTAACCAGACGGAGGTGGTAGTTGTACAACACTGTGAACGTACTAAATTCCTCCGAATTGTGACTTTAAAATGATTAATTTTGTTATGTGAATTTCTCCTTAATTAAAAAAAAATCCTTACAGGTGATGGGCTACTATACTAGATAGAGCCTGAACTAGGTGAGGACAGGTTCTACCATTATAGCTGTGTGACCTTGGGCACCTTACCAAACAGCACCTGTGCTATTTCTTCATCTATAAAATAAAAAGTACAATTATACTTCACACAATTACTGGAGGAAATAATTACGATAAACATAAGTGAAAATACTTTGTAAATCAAAATCAAAGGTATTGTTATTATTAACAGTAACTAGGGAATTCCCTGGCAGTCCGGGGGTTAGGACTTGGCGCTTTCACTGCCGAGGGTGCAGGTTCAATCCCTGGTCGGGGAACTAAGATCCCGCAAGCTGTGCAGTGCGGCCAAAACAATAACTAGACTGGTACACTCTCACTTATTGACTGAGTCTACTTTAAAATTTTCCCATGAATTTATCAGTTGCTCTTTATAGACCCCATGTATAACGCATTTCAATATTTAGAATCTAACGCCAGTTCACTTGCTTATTAGTGTATTACAAATGACATCAACATTTTATTTTATTTGAAGACACAGCAAGGAAAGTGGTCAACAGAAAGCCTACTTTAAGTCACTCTTCGAAAGATAAACTCTCCCATGTACTGTACTCACAGGAATTGCTGTTAGCGTCTGTCTTCCCAGCTTTCAGGTGCCTGCTTGAGTTCTGCTGAGATTTGTTCTGCTCTTCTCCAGTGAGTAGGGCCTTTATTTCAGAAGGGATTTTCCCTTGGTCCATTGCCATGCACCACTGCTTGTACTGAAATATGTAAAATATATTTAAATAAAATTTTACTAGTCAGAGTTCAGCAACCACAGGTGGAAATCCTAGACATAAGAACTCCCATAACTAGAGGTCAAATTGACTGCTGGGAATCCCACCTTCTGTTGTATTCCTGTTTATAACCTAGGACATGGATGAGGCCTGCTATCTTCAGAAGAGGGTGAAAAACTACTGCTGAATCTTCTTGTGATGTGCTGGAGTAGTGCTCAGATTAAAAAGGGCCCTCTGGCTAAAAGTATATCTCCCCATGGAGTGCCATTCATTAGAATTCATCTCTTTTTGCTGACTGTCACATTATTATTTCTACTCCTAAAATAAATAATTTTGTAACTTCCTTTCTCTATTTCATAAATATTCACTAAACATCTACCTTCTACCAGAGTGTGTACTATGGACTTTGGGGGTATAAAAGATTAATCAGTCCAAAGATTATGTCCTGCAGTGGCTTACAGTGCAGAAGGTGAAACATAATTTACAAGTCCAATTCAACGTATTAAAAAAAGTCTACTGAATAGTGTACATTTGGACCCTCTTCATGACCCGACTTAATTCTCTTACCTTCTAAAAAGCTGGGGGTAGCCTGTCCCAGTTTTGTAATGATCATGTTAGCATTATCTCTCTCTTTTCCAACCTGTCACCTCCTCCCCTGAGCTCACAGTACTAATGGGGTTTCTATTCCCTTTTACCTATTCTCTTGTATATGTCTACAGCTACTACCTGAAGTCTGAATGAATGAATGAATAAAACCAGGCCAAATAGTATCATACTATGCATATTACTACATACTGTTGCACTGCTTTTTCCACTTAGCAATATCTTGTAAGTGTCTTTTTACATCAGTAAACATACATGTGCACTGTGATTTTCATGGCCTGCAAAGCAGTCCAACACATGAATGTAGTATAATTTAACCAATCCCCTACTGCTGAACATTTTGGTTATTTTCGATTTTTTTTTCCTGTCATAAACAATCCCTTAAAGAAACAGTCACTTTCCACTCCCACCAGCAATGTATGAAGATGCTTATTTGCCTATGTGCTGGCTAACAGATGAATGTGCTGTCCCACGTTCGTCAACTGGATAGCTAAAAACTGGTATCTTCATGTTTTAATATAGCTTAGGTTGATTGTTTCATGCGTTTATTGACAGACTTTCTTACCATTTCCAGTTCCTCTCTGAGGGCACAAATGGCTCTTTCCCGACTGGATACCAACTCTTCCAAATACTGATATCTCAGTTTTTTTCGGGCCCGGCATTCTCTTGCACTCTGCCGGCTCCTCTCGAGTTTTGCCTTCAAGTCAATTTTGGCTGGCTTTCGACCACGTTTGCCGGGCTTCTTCACTTTACCTCCAACCACCTTCAGCAAGAGAGAGAAACAGTTAATTTTTTTCCTAGTTCTGGGTCTAGGAAAGTGACTGCGGCTGCATATTAGCAAGGAAAACATTTACAAATAACCAATAAATGGAGTCTGTGGCACTAAGAAAGCATAATCCCATCAAATGCCTTATGATTCTTTGCTTCATAATTTCTTTCTCTGATACTTTTGATACCATGAATGTGAGAGAAGAAATAGTATAAGTTTTCATTATTTCTTCAATAATAAACTTGTTCTATACAGAGCTTAACAGTAAACTTTATGAACCATGTGTAGCTAGACAGTAAAAAACTAAAAGACTGCCATTAAATATTTTGTTCACATAGAATTTTTACTGACTTAATAAGTAAGACAAAATATTGAAAATTAAGTTCAGTATGATCTCAATCTTATAAAACAACACATAGAAGAAAGGATCGTAAAAGGTCAGTGGCAGGGAGGAATCAAGATGGCAGTGTGGGAAGACGTGGAGTTAGCGTCTCCCCACAACTAGGGTGCCTGACGGCCACTGGTGGGGGAACTCTGACCCCCAAGGAGATGGGAGGAAACCCAAAGTGAACCGGTAGGACATAGGGGGACCGAAGGGGGTAGGAGAAGTGGAGGCCAGACAGGATCAGCGCCCCTGAGGCCAGGGAAATCAGAAGAGGCACGTGGGAGGGACTCTTCCAAGAAGAGCAGGAGAGGAGTGGAGGGCCATCACCCAGCCCACTCAGATGCAGGGAGCCTGCTGGGCTCCCAGGTGAGGTCCCGTGCCCTCTGAGACTGCGGTGGGGGGCATGCCTGTGCCCCTTCTGTTCCTTGAGCCTAAGCCCCACCCCCAACAGCACCCAGGGCCTTTTCCAGCCCTGTGGGTCCTGAGCATTGGCCCCGCCCACTGCCCAAAACTCGCCCTTGTTTAGGCCCCGCCCTCCACAGCCAAGGCCTTCCCCCCCCTCCCTTTTTTTTCCTTTCCCTCTGTTACTATTGTGGTACTGATATACCTTCCGGTTGTTGACATACCTATATTTTTACATTCTTTCTAACATATTTGTTAGTTTCTTCGTCTAATTTTATTTTTTACTTTATTATTTTTCTCCTTTTTTTTTTCTTGCCACCCCACATGGCTTGCGGGTCCTTGATTCGCCAGCCCAGGGTCGGGGGGAAGCTCCCGCGGTGGGAGCTCCGAGTCCGAACCACTAGACTAACAGAGAACCTCAGACCCCAGGGAATACTCACTGGAGTGAGGTCTCACAGAGTTCCTCATCTCAGCACCAAGACCCAGCTCTACCCAATAGCCTACAAGCTCCAGTGTTGGAAGCCTCAGGCCAAACAACCAGTAAGACAAGAACACAATTCCACACATTAAAAAAATAATAATAATGAGATGGCACAAAAATATGTCACAGATGAAGGAGCAAGGTAAAAACCTACAAGACCAAATAAATGAAGAGGAAATAGGCAATCTACCTGAAAAAAAATTCGGAGTAACGATGGTAAAGATGATCCAGAATCTCGGAAATAGAATGGAAGCACAGACTGAGAAAATACAAGAAATGTTTAACAAAGATCTAGAAGAACTAAAGAACAAACACAGATGAGCAACACAATAACTGAAATGAAAAATGCACTAGAAGGAATCAATAACAGAATAACTGAGGCAGAAGAATGAATAAATGAGCTGGAAGACAAAATGGTAGAAATAACTGCTGAGGAGCAGAATAAAGAAAAAAGAATGAAAAGAATTGAAGACAATCTCAGAGACCTCTGGGATAACACTAAATGCACCAACATTCGAATTATAGGGGTTCCAGAAGAAGGAGAGAAAAAGAAAGGGTCTGAGGAAACATTTGAAGAGATTATAGTTGAAAACTTCCCTAACATGGGAAAGGAAATGGTCACCCAAGTCCAGGAAGTACAGAGAGTCCCATAAAGGATAAACCCTAGGAAAAATACACCAAGACACAAATTAATTGCACTAACAAAAATTAAATTCAAAGAAAAAATATTAAAAGCTGCAAAGGAAAAACAAAAAATAACATACAAAGGAATCCCCATAAGGTTATCAGCTGATTTTTCAGTGGAAACTCTACAGGCCAGAAGGGAGTGGCAGGATATACTTAAAGTGATGAAAGAGAAAAATCTACAACCAAGATTACTCTACCCAGCAAGGATCGCATTCAGACTCGATGGAGAAGTCAAAAGCTTTTCAGACAAGCAAAAGCTAAGAGAATTCAGCACCACCAAACCAGCTTTACAGCAAATGCTAAAGAAACTTCTCTAAGCAGGAAACACAAGAGAAGAAAAAGACCCACAAAAACAAACCCAAAACAATTAAGTAAATGGTAATAGGAACATACATATCAATAATAACCTTGAATGTAAATGGATTAAATGCCCCAACCAAAAGACACAGACTGGCTGAATGGATACAAAAACAAGAACCATATATATGCTGTCTACAAGAGACCCACTTCAGACCTAGGGACACATACAGACTGAAAGTGAACGGTTGGAAAAAGATATTCCATGCAAATGGAAATCAAAAGAAAGCTGGAGTAGCAATACTCGTATCAGATAAAATAGACTTTAAAAAAGACTGTTACAAGAGATAAGGAGGGACACTACCTAATGGTCAAAGGATCAATCCAAGAAGAAGATATAACAATTATAAATGTCTACGCACTCAACCAGGAGCACCCCAATACATAAGGCAAATGCTAACAACCATGAAAGGAGAAACTGACAGTAACACAATAACAGGAGGGAACTTTAAAACCCCACTTACACCAATGGACAGATCATCCTAACAGAAAATAAATACGGAAACACAAGCTTTAAATGACACAACAGACCAGACAGATCTAATTGATACTAAATAACCAAGAGATCACTGAAGAAATTAAAAAATACATCACTAATTATTAGAGAAATGCAACTCAAAACTACAACGAGGTATCACCTCACGCCGGTCAGAATGGCCATTATCAAAAAAGCTAGAAACAATAAATGCTGGAAAGGGTGTGGTGAAAAGGGAACCCTCCTACACTGTTGGTGGGAATGTAAATTGATACAGCCACTGTGGAGAACAGTATGGAGGTTCCTTAAAAACTAAAAATACAACTATCATATGACCCAGCAATTCCACCCCCAGCAATTCCACCCAGCATATACTCTGAGAAAACCATAATTCAAAAAGAGACATGCACCACAATGTTCACTGCAGCACTATTTACAATAGCCAGGACATGGAACCAACCTAGATGTCCATCAACAGATGAATGGATGAAGAAGATGTGGCACATATATACAATGGAATATTACTCAGCCAGAAAAATAAATGAAACTGAGTTATTTGTAGTGAGGTGGATGGACCTAGTGTCTGTCATACAGAGTGAAGTAAGTCAGAAAGAGAAAAACAAATACCGTACGCTAACACATATATATAGAATCTAAAAAAAAAAAAAATTGGTACTGATGAACCTAGTTGCAGGGCAGGAATAAAGAGGTAGACATAGAGAATGGACTTGATGACATGGGGTGGGAGGGCGAAGTGAGAGCAGCATTGACATATACACTACCAAATGTAAAATAGCTGGCTGGTGGGAAGCAGCAGCATAGCACAGGGAGATCGGCTCAGTGCTTTGCAATGACCTAGAGGGGTGGGATAGGAAGGATGGGAGGGAGGCTCTAGAGGGAGGGGATATGGGGACATGTGCATGCATATGGCTGATTCGCTTTGTTGTGCAACAGAAACTAACACGGTCTTGGGAAGCAATTATACTCCAATAAAGATCTATTAAAAAAAAAAGTCAGTGAGGATTTCTCTGATAGGTGTGATTATAAAAAGCTTTTTTCTCATCTGTATTTTTTATGATTTTTAAATATTTACAATTAGAAAAACATAAAATTTGTATATAAAATTATGTGTATAAATAAATAAATAAGAATCCTAAACAATTTGGCTATCAATTCCCTCTTCAAATTTGTTGAGCCCAAGGGAACACACAGAAGTCCCTGAAATCTTCAGGATAATTGTCTCCTGTCTTTACAAGTCTATAATTATAACCCTAGACTGTCTCAGGAGATTTCTACCTGCTCCCTCTGGTGTCATAGACATCCTCTCAATATCCCTGTCATTCATTTATCTGCATAGGCACAGTTTTTTGGTGACTGCCAGAGTAATTTAATGTTCTTCACTGTTTAGCTTTGGAACCTCCCCAAGTTCTTATATAAGATGTAACTTTGAGATAAAGATGATGAATTTTAAATACATGAAACTGAACTTATACATCAAATGAATTTCCTTTAAAGGAGTCACTTTGAAAGGGGTAAATTTATTCCAATGAATAAGCTTTCTTGGAAACTGCTTTTGGAGCCAGTTTCTTACAAGCCACAACACAATATTACTTTCGCCGTATTACTTTCGAATGATACGTTATTCTTTAAATTCCCAATCTGATGGTCCGCTTTGTTTATCTGACGAGGCTCCAAATGATGTCTAGGTCTTTCTGAAAATTACCCTCAGAGAATAAAAATGTCACTACTTTAGTATACTGAAAGGAATATTGTTGAGGCTTTAAAGGCAATTCTAAAAGAGAAGATGCAAAACTCAAACACTGGCAAATCATTGGAATAAACGCAGAAGTCTTACCAGGTAACAAAACTAAAAGGATCAATCTCCATTTGGATATAAAAACTCTAATTTGTTTGTGTGTTTGGAATCACTATTAATACCATAAACCAACAATGCCCAGTACCCTATAAAGATCAGATCTTTACTTGGTATCATGGTTGGGTCAGGAAAACCAAACTTCAAATGTTAATCAGCTACATTTACCAGAAACTGTGTCATAACAAGACGGCGAACCACTGCATCTAGCATTTTACAGGGTGGCTCTGAAATAAGCCTGAATACTCTGAGGCTCTGGAAGAAAATCCCTTCCACCACCATCCTAAAAGCTAGCTGCTTCAGTACTGCTCCCAAATGAGTTTTAACTTTTCAAAAACTGGTCTTTCAAAGCTTTCCTATTCTGTCTCATCACGTTTTGATTCCAATATAATAATATATACCTCAGGAAACTTTTTTTCAAAATCAAATATATGATTAGCACTTGAAGGATAACTAGTTGATCCAAATATTACTATGGGCTAAATTTTAAATTATGCCTATATTATATCAACTGCACAATTTCAATGAAGTATTTTGAAATCACCCTAGATTAAAACAAAGTATATTTGCTATTGATAGTCTTTAAAAAGCAATATATTTATAGCCTAAAATCATGTCTATAGTGAAATAAATGGTAATCACATCTATTCTTTATGTAGTAAAATGAGTCATCAGTCACATACCACTCACTATAATCCAATACCTTATATATTGCTGTTTTTAATTAATTCAGGAATGGAATTCAGGAACGGCTGCCTTTGAGAAGCCAGCAAGAGGACACAGTGTACTGCACAGACTTCACTGATTTTTTACACAAACCTAGCATAGTCATAAAAATCAAACAAAAGGTATAGCCCTTTGTTTAGTTTTCATGGTAGCAAAATATTTAAACTGGAACTATTTTATTCCTTTTTTTAAATTAGAAAGGCACAGTAAATGAATCCAGGGTTCCTGCATTTTATGTCATCTGTAAAATTATATTTAAGACCACATAACCACCACTTCTCTAGCTTAATTTTTCCTCAGTAATAGACTGAATTATTGGCTTTTGGTGTCAGCTAAAATCTGATTAGCATGCCAGTTTTCAAGAGAGTGAAACACATCACAGGATTATTATAAATCTTAAGTAAAATAATGTATGAAAGCACTTTTTTAGGAAAAAAAAGGGTATTATACAAATATAGGTTAGTATACTAGTTGCCTTAACAACTGAACTTTACATATTTCATAAGCCATAAAGATTGGGGAACGGATAAGGGAAGTTAATAAGAAATGAGGAACCAGGGGACTTCCCTGGTAGTCCAGTGGCTAAGACCCCACACTCCCAATGCAGGAGGCCCAGGTTCGATCCCTGGTCAGGGCACTAGATCCCACATGCATGCCACAACTAAGAGTTCGCATGCCACAACTAAAGATCCTGCATGCCGCAACTAAGACTCAGCGCAGCCAAAATACATTAATTAGTTAATTAAAAAAAAAGAAATACATGCTGTATTTTAAAAGAAAGAAAAGAAATGAGGAACCAGAAACTAAAACTGAAATCAGCCCCACAAATTCCTTAAATATGTCTGAGCCAAAAATTAGTCTTACCAATGTTTCTTAGAATTTTCACAAACTCAGTGATAACCACATTGTCCCCTTGCTCTCTCTTATTCTGTGAGGAAGCACATTAATGTGGCTAAATAAAAGTACTGATTTTTACGCACCAACACAAATGCCAAGAAGAAAACTATGGAAATAACCCCCCAATTTAACTTCTTTTCTGTTGTAGTTTTATTTCTACCGACATAGGGCCACGTGAAAATTTAAATAGCTGTTATTGTAACATGGTACCTCTTTATCGGCTATCCATTTTACCTCCTCTTCCTCCCCAAAACACATTTGAGCTGCAGAGAAAAGGTCCTAAGGGAAACACTCACAAGGCCTGTCTCCCTAACCCACACCACCAAGAAAAGCAACCTGCCAGCCATTGATTTTGTCTTGCCCTGCACAGGGAACTTATTTCACAAAGGTAGGATATTAGAGATGTTAGATTTCAGCAGGGCCTCTGCAATTCTAAGTCTGTCTTCATTATATGTTAAAAACGTTAAAGTAAGAATGAAGGTCCTACTTTTCTGTTAACTATCTGTTTTTAACACTTTGAGATAAGCTAAAACCAAAGGTCATGATTTTTAGAAAGTAAGCACCAAGGACTCTGTCATATTTTACCTTAGTACACAATAAGTATTTAATAAATATGACAGATAAAACACAGAAGACATTCCTAAGTAGCCAATGAGTCATAGAAGACATCACAAGGGAAATAAGAAAAATACTTGGAGATGAATGAAAAGGAAAACACAATATACCAAAACTTTATGAGATACAGCTTAAGCAGTGCTCAGAAGTAGCCATAAACACCTAAATGAAGATTTTAAAATCAATAACCTAACTTTCTACCCTGAGAAACTAGAAAAAGAAGAGCAAATTAAACCTAAAACAAGTAGATGGAAAGAAATAATAAATATCAGACTAGAGATAAATAAGACAGAGAATGGAAAAACAACAGGGAAAAAAATATCAATAAAACCAAAAGTTGGTTCTTCAAAAAGACCGACAAAATTGACACACCATTAGCTAGACTGACCAAGAGAAAACATTCAGAATCCTAAACTCAAGACTGAAAGAGAAGACATCACTATTACCTTTACCAAAGTAAAAATGGTTTCACGGGAATATTATGAAAAATTGCCAAAAAAACTAGATAACCTAGTTGAAATGGACAAATTTCTAGAAAGACACAAAGTAGCAAGACTGACCCAAGAAGAAATAGAAAATCTAAAAAGACCTATGACAAATAAAGAGACTGAAAAAGTAATCAAAAAAATTCCCATAAAGACAAGTCCAGGTGACTTCACTGGTAAATTACCAAACATTTAATAAATTAACACTAATGCTTTTAAAACCTCTTCCAAAAAGCGGAAGAGGAAAGAACATTTCCCAGTTCATCCTATGAGCCAATATTAGCCTAATACCCAAACCAAAGATATCATAAGAAAACTAAAGACCAGTATGCCTCACGAATATAGATGGAAAAGTCTTCAATAAAATACAAGCAGACTAAATCTAACAGCATATAAAGAGGACTATCTACCATAACTATGTGATTTATCCCAGGAATAAAGGTTGGTCTAACAACTGAAAATCAATTACTGTAATACACCATATCAATAGGAAAAAGGACAAAAATTACATGTTCATCTCAATAGACTCAGAAAAAGCACTTGACAAAATCCAACACCCTGGGGCTTCCCTGGTGGCACAGTGGTTAAGAATCTGCGTGCCAATGCAGGGGACTTAGGTTCGAGCCCTGGGGTCCGGGAAGATCCCACATGCCACGGAGCAACTAAGCCCATGTGCCACAACTACTGAAGCCCACATGCCTAGAGTCCGTGCTCTGCAACAGGAGAAGACACTGCAATGAGAAGCCCACGCACCACAACGAAGAGTAGCCCCCACTAGCCGCAATTAGAGAAAGCCTGTGCGCAGCAACGAAGACCCAATGCCAATTAAAAAAAAAAAATCCAACACCCTTATATGATTTTAAAAAAATCAAAACACTCAAAAACCTAGGAATAGAAGGGAACTTCTTCAACCTGGTAAAGGGCATCTATGAAAAAAAACACAGCTAACATCATTTAAAGGTGAAAGATTGAATACTTTCCCTCAAAGATCAGAAACAAAACAAGGATTTTTGTCTTCTCTTGTCACTTCTATTCAACATTGTACTGGAGGTTCTAGCCACAGCAATTAGGCAAGAAAAAGAAAGAGAAGGCATTCAGATTACAAAGGAAAAAGTAAAACTATTTCTATTTGAAGGTGATATGATCTTATATATAAAAAATCCTAAGGAATCCACAAAAAAACTATTAGCGCTCATAAATGAGTTGAACAAAGTTGCAAGACACAAGGTCAATATACAAAAATCAGTTGTGTTTCTATATACAATGAACAAGCTGAAAATGAAAACATTCCACTTAGAATATCATCAAAAAGAATAAAATACTTAGGAATAACCTTAATAAAATAAGTGCAGGGACTCCCCTGGTGGTCCCATGGTTAAGAATCTGCCTTCCAATGCAGTGGACATGGGTTTGATTCCTGGTCAGGGAACTAAGATCCCAAATGCTATGGGGCAACTAAGCCCGTGCACCACAACTACAGAGCCCATGCGCTCTGGAGCCTGCACACCACAACTAGAGAGCCTGCATGTCGCAACTAGAGAAAAGCCCATGCACCACAACGAAAGATACCACATGCCGCAACAAAGATCCCACGTGCCACAACTAATACCCAACTCAGCCTAAAATTAAAAAAAGAAAAAAGTGCAAGACATATACTGAAAGCCACAAAAATCACTGTAAGAAATTAAAGAAGATCTAATAAAAAGAAAGACATTCCATGTTAATGGATTGGTAGACTTAATATTGTTAAGATGACAGTATTCCCCAAACTGAGCTATAGATTCAACACAATTCTTATCAAAATTCCAGCTGGCATTTTGCAGAAATTGACAAGATAATCCTAAAATTCATATGGAAATACAATGGACCCAAAAAAGCCAAAGCAATCTTGAAAAAGAACAAAAATGAAGGACTCACACTTTCTGATTTCAAAACTTATTCGCTACACTAATCAAGATAGTGTGGTACTGGCACAAGGACAGACATATAGATCAATGGAAAAGAATTGAGCATCCAGAAATAAACCTTTATGTTTACGGTCAATTGATTTTCAACAAGGTGCCAAAACAATAGACAAATGAGGAAAGAATAGTCATTTCAATAAACAGTGCTGGAACAACTGGATATCTACAAAGAAGAATTAACTTGCACTCCTACAACATGCCATACACAAAGATTAACTCAAAACAGAACAAAGGTCTGAATGTAAGAGAGACAACTATAAAACTCTTAGAGGAAAACATACAAATAAATCTTTGTGACCTTGGATTAGGCAATGGTTTCTTAGGTATGACCTCACAAGCAACAAAAGAAAAAATAAATTGGACTTCACAAAATTAAAAATGTTCTGCTTCAAAGGACACCATCAAGGTGAAAAGACAATCCACTGGGAGAAAATATTTGTAAATCATACATAAGGGACTTACATCCAGGATATATGAAGAACACTCACAACTCAACAATAAAAATATAAATAATCCAATTAGAATGTGGGCAAAGTATCTGAATAGACATTTCTCCAAAGAAGATATACAAATGGCCAATAAGCATATGAAAAAATGCTTAACATCATTAGTCATTAGGGAAATGTGAATCAGAATCATGAGATACCACTTTAAACCCACTAGGATGGCTATATAATCAAAAAGACAGCCAAGAACAAGAACTGGTATAGATGTGGAGAAATGGAACCCTCATACATTGCTGTTGGGAATGTAAAATGGTGGCCACTTTGGAAAACAGTTTGGCAGTTCCTCCAAAATATTAAACACAGAATTACCATGTGACTCAGCAATTCTACTTCTAGGTGTATCCCCAAAAGAAATGAAAACATATGTCACATAAGAACTTGTACACAGATGTTCAGAGCACCATTGTTCATGATAGCTAAAAAATGGAAACAACCCAAATATCTATCAACTGATGAATGGATAACAAAATGTGGTATATCCATACAATGGAATATTATGCAGCCATAAAAAGGAATGGAGTACTGATACATGGTACAACATGGATGAACCTTGAAAACATTATGCCAAGTGAAAGAAGCCAAATACAAAAGGCCACATACTATATGATTCCATGTACATGGAATGTCTAGAATAGGCAATCTATAGCAACAGAAAGTAGATTCGTGGTTGCTTAAGGCTGGAAGGAGAAGGAGATAATAGGGAGTGACTGCTAAAGGTTGTTTTGTTTTGTTTTTAATTAATAGACTTTGTTTTTTAGAGCTGTTTTCAGTTCACAGGAAAATTCAGCAGAAAGTACAGAGTTCCCATATATCCCCTCTCTCTCTGCCTGCACAATTTCACCTATTAACATCTTGCATTAGTGTGGTACATTTGTTACAACTGATGAACCCCATGTTGATATATTATTAATAAGTAAAGTCCATAGTTTACTTAAGGGTTCACTCTTTGTGTTGTACAATTCTATGGGTTTTGACAAATGCATTGTGTCATATATCTGCCATTAGAGTATAATACAGAATATTAAAATCCCTAAAAATCCCCTGCCCTAAAAATCCCCTGCACTCTACCTATTCCTCCCTCCCTCTCCCGTGAAACCTTGGCAACCACTGACCTTTATTACTCTACAGTTTTGCCTTTTCCAGAATGTCAGATAGTTGGAGTCATATAGTACGTAGCCTTTTCAAACTGGCTTCTTTCACTTAGCAATATGCATTTAAGTTCCCTCACACCTTTTTGTAGCTTAATAGCTCGTTTCTTTCTATTGCTAAATAATATGAATAACATTCCATTATATGAGTATAACAGTTTGTTTATAAGAGTTTCTTTTGGGGTGATGAAAATGTTCTGGAATTAGATAGTGGTGATCATTGTACAACTGTGTGAATATACTAAAAAGTCACAGAATTATATACTTGAAAAGGATGAATTTTATGGTATGGGCTATTTTAAAAAATGACATGAACCTTAGAGGCAGAAAGAATAGCAGCAAAGGAAGAATCAAGGTGGCGCAGAGACACAAGCAGATGAGAAAGACCACGAGGGAGGGGAGGGGTCAAGCATAAAGCTCCTAATTTATGAGTTTTAAAAGGCTGAGAATTAAGATAAAACTACTGCATTTAGCCAAGAGGGAGCTCCTGATGCCACAGGCTCCCCAGTCAACGGGTTTAACGTCTGTGGAAAGCAGAGGTGTGATTGTAGATGCCCTTTAGGGGCTTCTTCCAACGAGGAGGACTCCAGTGTCCAGATTAAATCCTATTCCAAAGATTCTTGGATCATTTTACTTTGGCTTTTTAGGAACAAACAACAAAAACAAATTCAGAGCTAAATCTGGGCATGCAAGGAGCAAGCACTCACTGCGGGCAAGGCCTTGAGCTAGGCCTCCACGTGTCAGGCTCACGTTATTTCACACCAGGGGAGGTTAACACTGTTATCCTCATCTTTTTCAGGTAAAGAGGGGAAATTTAATTTCTTATTTAACAACCACTTATTGAACACTCACTTTGCCCCAAACACTGTGAAACTCTAGGAATATTAATGTAAGAAGATAGGGTCCTTATCTTTTTTTTTTTTGGTGGTACTGGGGCCTCTCACTGTTGTGGCCTCTCCCGTTGCAGAGCACAGGCTCCGGATGCGCAGGCTCAGCGGCCATGGCTCACGGGCCCAGCCGCTCCGCGGCATGTGGGATCTTCCCGGACCGGGGCATGAACCCGTGTCCCCTGCATCGGCAGGCAGACTCTCAACCACTGGGCCACCAGGGAAGCCCAGGGTCCTTATCTTTAATATATTTATTAGACTTCTGAAATGCAGCAGACATGAAATAAACACCATTATAAAGGGCAGGATATCAGTACATACAGGAGTCCTGCTGGGAGAGGGATGCACACACACACACACACACACACACACACAGATAAGCATAGTGATCTCTTTATTTCATGGATATAAAATCTAGATAGAACCCAAGCCCCCTGATTAGCATCACAGCAACTGACTCAAGATGCTCAGTTGTCACAAGCTGACTCACTCTCATCAAGCGTGACTATTTCCCTTCTGGATTCCTAAGTAGGACTCATTAACCTGAACATACAACTCCCTGAAAAGGCTCTAAAGCTGACAGATGCTTTAAATGCAGTGCTATATTAATGCTATATAGTCATTCATTTAATGACTGGATTCATTTAATCCAGCTCACTGTGACATTAGTCACTTGATGGAGGGCAGCGGTGAGGAGGTTAACTAACAATTTTTTTCATTTTATGCGTCTCTGAAATTTCCCTCTGCTATTGGCGACTCTCTGTGCCCACCCACTGAAGTCATGCCAGTTTATTCCTTTACAACATGTCTGATTCAGCTCTTCTTCTCTATTCCTACTACCTACATTACTACCCTACTTACAGAGTATTGCCGTGGGTTTCCCAGTGGGTCTCCCTCCCATCCCTCCTTTTCCATCCTTATTTCCCTGGTTAATCTGTCTTGCAAAGAACTGCCTAGTTAGCCTTTCTTTTCAGCTTATTAAAATAACTTTAGTGTATTTTTTTTCATTGTGAAAAAGTAATACCTGATCATTCTAGAGAGAACAAACTTTAACGGCCCTTTGGCCATGTCACGCTCCAGCTCAAGGGAAGGCCTCTGGCTCAGCACTGCTTACCAGGTCACCAAATCCAGAATACTGACTTCCTGTAGCTGCTGTAACAACCACCACGAAGTTGGTGGCTTAAAACAACAGAAATGTACTCTCTCTGCTCTGGAGGCCAGAAAGCTGGCAGGGCTGCTGCACCCCCTCCAGAGGCCCTAGGGGAGAAGCCATCCTTTGCCTCTTCCGGCTGCTGGCAGCTGTGAGCATTCCTTCCTTTGTGGCCACATCAATCCAACCTCTGCCTCTGTGGTCACACTGCCTCCACAACTGTCTGTCAAATCCCCTCTGCCTCACTCTTAGGGGGACACTTGCCATTGGATTTAGGGTTCACCCAGAGAACCCAGGATAAATTCCTCCTCTCAAATACTTAACTAAATCACATTTTTGGCCATATAATATTCACTCTTTTACCATATAAGGGGACCGGTTCCATTAGCACATGGATGTATCTTTTTAGAGGCCACCATTCAGCCCACTACATCCAGGCTCCTGCTCACCGAGCCAATTTTCTCTTTCGTTTTTCCAACAAGTCATGCCTGTGTCCTTGGGGAGCTCACCCCACGCCCTGCACTCCTACCTATACTCACCATTTCTCTAAACGCTCCCTCTCCACCGCCGCCCCTGCCGCCCGATCCAAACCTGCAAATATTATGCTCCCTTTGGTTAGGGCCAGCCCTGGCCCTCTTTCTGTGAAGCTCTTGCTGACAGTCACCTTCTGTCCACACATTATTTTTCGTCTCCGAATCTCTGGACCATACAGTCACCATCACGCTGAATTGACACGGTATACTGGTTATTTTTAGCGGCCTCACAGATTTAAGTTCTATCTCCCCAAGTGATGTGCGCACCGCAGGCACAGAAGCTGTGTTTTCTATTCCAATCCCCACTGTATCTGGCCCAGAGCCAGGCACTTAAAAGGCATTTATTAAAAGACTGATAATTGGATGAATAAATGCAAAGAAAAATTAGCAATATTTTGCAATTTAATTTAAATTGGTATTACTATGACCACCACTACCACCAGCTAATAGAAGTTGATAAAAAAAAAGAAAACCAAACCTCTCTCATAAGGGATATAAAATCTCAAAAACCAATCAATAACTCTTATTATTTTACCACCCTTTTAGCATTTATTTACATCCTAATGCTCTTAATTCTTTTTTTAAAAAATATATTTATTTACTTATGGCTGTGTTTGGTCTTCATTGCTGGGCGCGGGCTTTCTCTAGTCGCAGCGAGTGGGGGCTACTCTTCATTGCGGTGCGCGGGCTTCTCATTGTGGTGGCTTCTCTTGTTGAGGAGCATGGGCTCTAGGCACGCGGGCTTCAGCAGTTGTGGCATGTGGGCTCAGCAGTTGTGGCTCGTGGGCTCTAGAGTGCAGGCTCAGTAGTTGTGGCGCACGGGCTTAGTTGCTCTGTGGCATGTGGGATCTTCCTGGACCAGGGCTCGAACCCATGTCCCCCTGCATTGGCAGGCGGATTCTTAACCACTGCGCCACCAGGGAGGTCCCCTAATGCTCTAATTCTTAAGGCGACCCATAAAAGTTTCAAGTTGTTAAGTCTAAGAGAATTACTGCATTTACATGAAGTGGCAGCATCAGCCCCAGCTAAGAAGGAAAATAGCAGGAAAGCTTGTTTCACTTTTCTTTTGAAAACATAAAGTGAAACGTTATCTGCCATCGATTAAAGAAAAATAAGATAGATATGAATGCAGCCAGCCACTGCTCTTTACCACTTTAAAGAAAAAAACAAGCAGCTATACTTTCATTTGGTGTCAAGGCTCCCATAACTTCCTTCACAGCTGTTGGCTAGGCTTCTTCTCTTTTCTTATTTACCAGATCTTCAGAAAGAGAGAAAGTCTAATCACATCTTCCTGCTGCTAACCCTTCTGCCAGTTTTTCTCATCAACAGAGGAGAAACAAGATAAAGCAGGCATTTCTGACTGTTAACTCGTGCCTCTCCTCTCCTGACCCCTAATCCTCTCCTTCCCCAGCTATTACTGTTTGAAGCTAAATATAATACATGTATTTTAGCAGTGCCCCAAACTGTTACAAACTGACTCAGTAAGAGTGGCCTACAGGCATATCTCATTTTATCGTGCTTCACTTTACTGCATTTTTTAACAAACTTAACGTTTATGGCAATCCTGCATTGTTGGATGATGGCTAGCATTTTTTGGCAGTAAAGTATTATTTAAGTAGGGTATGTACTTTTTTTTTTAGACATAATGCTATTGTATACTTAATCGACTACAGTATAATGTAGACATAACTTTTATATGTACTAGGAAACCAACAAATTCATGTGACTTTGCTTTATTACATATTTGCTTTACTGCAGTAGTCTGGAAATGAACCCACAGTATCTCTGAGAGGTCAGCCTGTATACTTAACTGTCTTTACTTCTTTACCACCCACTCTTCCCCAACCGCTACGTTTTGGCTTCTGCCCCATCACTCTGTTGAAACTTCTCATGCTAGGTTCATAAACAATCTCCTGTTTTTGAAGTCCAATGGATACTTTTTCACTACTTATTTTACATGGAATAACAACCTTTTTTTTCCTGGTTCTCCTGTATCACTAACCTCTCCTTTTCAGTTTATTTTGCTGAGTCATATTCCTTGGCCTCTTCTGATCATTTTAAAGTTTTCCAGGGTTCTGTCTCTTTAGCTCTCTCTTCTGTCCACCGTCTTCATCCTTCAAGGATTTTATGCACGCTGCATCAACCACAACCTACCTTGTAATGGTCTCTAGCATGGTCTTCAGCTCAGGCCTTTCTTCTGAGCAATCTAACCAAGCTGGTGAGGAGTCACAGAGGACCAGCATTTATTTTGAACCCATTATGTACTAAGTTTGTTTTAATACATATATAACATTTAATTCTCACACTAACTCAATAAGGCTTTATTAACACATCCAATTATAGGTAAAGAAATACAGTTCTGAAAAGATTAAAATAATTGGCCAACATAAACCATAGCAATATTTTCTCAGGTCAGTCTCCCAAGGCAAAAGAAATAAAAGCAAAAATAAACAAATGGCACCTAATCAAACTTCAAAGCTTTTGCACAGCAAAGGAAACCATCAACAAAAAAGACAACCTACAGAATGGGAGAAAATATTTGCAAACAATGCGAATGACAAGGGGTTAATATCCAAAATATTAAACAGCTCATATAACTCAATACCGAAAAAACAAAAACCCAAACAACAAATGGGCAGAAGACCTAAATAGACATTTCTCCAAAGAAGACATACAGATGGCCAACAAGCATACAGATGGCCAACAAGCACATGAAAAGATGTTCAACATCGCTTATTATTAGAGAAATGCAAATCAAAACCACAATGAGGTATCACCCCACATCTGACAGAATGGCTATCATCAAAAAGTCTACAAATAATAAATACTGGAGAGGGTGTGGAGAAAAGGAAATCCTCCTACACTGTTGGTGGGAATGTAAATTGATACAGCCACTATGGAGAACAGTATGGAGGTTCCTTAAAAAAACAAAAATAGAACTACCATATGATCCGGCAACCCCCTTCCTGGGTATATATCTGGAAAAGAGGAAAACTCTAATTCAAAATGATATATGCACCCAGTGTTCACAGCAGCACTATGGCAGTCCACAGCCAAGACATGGAAACAACCCACGTGCCCATTAACAGATTACTGGCTTAAGAAGATGCGGTATATATGTACATACAATGGGATATTACTCAGCCATAAAAAAGAATGAAATATTGCCATTTGCAGCAACATGGATGGACCTAAAGAATATTATACGTAGTGAAGTAAGTCAGACCAAGACAAATATTATATGATATCACTTAATGTGGAATCAAAAAATAATACAAATGAACCTATATACAAAACAGAAACAGACTCACAGACATAGAAAACAAATTTATGATTACCAAATGGAAAAGGGAGGGGGGTAGGGATAAATTAGGATTATGGGATTATCAGATACATGCTACTATACACAAAATAGATAAGCAGCAGGGATTTACTGTATAGCACAGGGAACCATATTCAATACCTTGTAATAACCTATAATGTAAAATAATCCAAAAAATATATATATATAACTAAATCACTTTGCTGTATACCTGAAACTAATACAGTTCTGTAAATCAACTATACTTCAATTAAAAAATAATAATCTGTCCAAAGTCATAATAGCTTTAAGTGGCGGAAATTAGATTTGAACTCTGGTTATATGCCAAAATCTATGTTCCTTCCTGATTGGACCATCTGCCTCTAGTCTTGTTCCAGTTCCTACATCTTTACCCTAATCCAGTCTCCATATAGCCATGAACATTTTTTTTGAAAACACAAATCTGATATTATCACCTTTGCTTTAAAATCCTTTAATAGCTCCTCAACAACTATGGTGCCTTGGTTTTCAAACAAAATTCAAATTCCCAGGCCCTGTTCCCCAAAATTCTGATTCAGTCTTCTTTACTTCACACTTTGAAAAATACTGGCCCAAATTTCTGAACTTAATTTGCCAAGCAAATCATGATCTGGCCCCTGATTATCCGTCCATCCTTATCTCTGCCCACACCTCTACTTGTGCCTTATGCTCTAGCTCAGGGATCAGTAAACTCCAGCCCAACTGGCAAGCCAAAGCCAGCCTGTTGCCTGTTTGGGGAAATAAAGTTTTATCAGAACACAGCCATATCCATTCATTACATTCTGCCTACAGTTGCTTTCACGCTGCAGTGGTAGAGTTAATTGCGACAGATCGATCACATGGCCCACAAATATTTACTATCTGCCCCTTTAAAGAAAATTCCCCAATTCCTGCTGTAGCTTGTAGCAAAATACTTATTTCCCAGTGCAATATGCTTTAGTATAGGACGTTCCCTCTTTCCCATTTTCTGAGGGAATCCTATTCTTCTTTACAGATTCATTCCTACTGTGTGAACCCATGTCTGACATACCCAGTCAGGCATCCATTCTTAGTGCCCCCAAAGCACTTTGCCATGACTCTCCTCATTTCTTACCTCACCACGTTGTAATTATTTTTCTGTATGTCTGTCTAGCCCACTGAAACATAAGCTCCTGAGAATAATTATAAACTCTTACCTGTCTTTGTATCTCTAGCACAATGCCTCGTATTACATACATATTAGGTGTCTAACAAATGTTTGACGATGAATGAATAAATGAACAAACTTTTAGGAAAACCTTAAACAGCAAAACATTCCGAATAAGGTTATTTAAACTTAGATTTCAACTGATATCTGTAGAGGTACCCTAGTTAAAATGCACCCGTAGCCTGCGCAGGTAAGGAAGGCACATTTAAAACATGAATATCTACTGTCTAGGTTGGTAAACGAGCTGGCTCTTCTGTCTTGCTATCATGGAAAGCATGGATAAAGCAGGAGAACAGAAAAGGAAGAAAGTCTCTGGGCTCCGTGGCACTGCCCAAGGAAGGTAGTTCCAACTATAGCAAAGGATGGCTAAGGGGCCGACAGGAGGGACTTCAGGGGCCAAAGGACAGCTCTGGGAATGTCAAAGAGATTTTTGGCCGGGTTAAAATTTTTGTGAGAACCAGCAGTACTCACCGAAGGGGTAAGGAAGGTATAAGAAACCTCATTTTCAAAGAATCATGTGGAGCACAGGTGGAAAGGAAGTATGGAGGAGAAGGGCAGCTCATCTTAGCATCCTGTGGCCAGTGGCTGACACGCTCTCTCACCAGTCCCTCAGCTGGAACTTGGTGCCCTAAACTGTCAGGCTGGGCAATACAGAATGGAGGTCTTTTACCAGCTTAGTCTGCGGCAGGAACACAGCTGGTCTAGGATATTTCAAGTTACTCATTCATTCATTCGATAAACATGAAAGTCAAATAGAAAATAAGAAACCCTCTATGATCAAAGCCTCTGAAAATAACACATTTCAGTTTTTTTTGTAATTGAACGCAGCACGTTAGGGAGAAGAGGCTTTCATAAAAACAAGCGCTTTTTCTTAGTGGTGGACAAGCAGGTAGACTCAGGACACTACCTTTCTCACACAATCTGACAGTTAAGGGCACAGTTTAAGGTCATTTCATGCCCCATCCCGTTGTCCCTGTCCCACTGTGGGGCATAGTTAGGAGCAGAGGGTAGCATGGGGGAAACACAGCTGCAAATGCCATGCAACAGCGCACACTTAAAAATTACTAAAATGAGCATCTCAGGTGCCTACTGCCCTGTGTTAAAGACCGAGGAAGTCCCTGACAGGTAACATGATAAGGATAATATTTTCTGAGTGCCTGTCATGTGTTAGACTCTATTCGATGCTTCATATGCATTATCTCTAATCCTCAGCAAAGCCTGGGAAGAAGGTACTGACCATCTAACAGATAGAATGGAAGCTCAAAAAGGTTAAATAACGTAGCCAAGATTTTTGCCTTCCCAACTAGCCTAAGTAGAAATCTATTCAATCAGAATTTGAGATCTGCTACTTAGCACTTCCCCAAGCCCAGTCTGTCTCTTGCTTTATTTTTCCCCTTAGCTGTAGTCTGTATACTCTGGCTGGCTGGCTCAACAGGGCAAACTGATTAATAAAGCCCAGGTACACCTAGGGCAGTCTCCTTAATGCCACTCTGTTCCAATTCAATTCAACCACTATTAACCAGTACTCTATGATGTAACATAACAGGCACATTGCTACCTACCTGGAAGGCAAAGCTGCACTCCCATTCAAAACTGTCCTGCCCTGACTCCAGGAAACTAGACGGCAGAAGGTGGAAAGCTCTTGGCAAACTCATTCACCGCCACTGATGAAAACAACTCAGAATACAGAATCTTTATAAAGGGATTCATCGCATCATCATCATGTTTCCTGACCTGCTCATTCAAATACTGCCTCTCTGTAACTGCTGCACCTGCCCACTTTGTCCTCTTCCTGTTGCCCTGGCCTTGCTGTCAGCCAGTTTGTCATATTTTATGCTATCACCAGCACAACCACCATATACTTTCAAGCCTCAACTATCCCCTTATACAGGGGAAAATGGAACCTGAGACTCTATCACCCATACATAATGTGAGGGAAAAGTGTGTTTTGTGTGTGAGTATGTAGGTATCTACTAGGAGGAGAATACAATTTTGCAGGACTGTAACAACTAGAGCACAGGGAAAGGCAGGCCTAGGAGCCTTTTTAAAAGACTGTTTCATACCGCCTGACTGCTGAAAGAGCAGTCCAGTCTCGCTGTACGTGGCATTTAAATATTACTCAACCACAGCTACGACATGTATTCAAAGTGAAAGTAGTGTATTCACAGAGGCACTATCCATCCAGAGACATCTGAAGTGGTTTTTCTTTTCCATAATCATTAAAGATTGAAGAAACTGCTGGTTTTTAAATACCGTCACAATACAATGAATTAATAAAGAATGAGTACTGAATTCGTTTTGCTTAGCTATGAACATTCTAAGAAGTTATGAAAAGCCTAGCCCCCAAAATTAACTTAACTCTTTAGGCAAAACCGTAACACTTTATACCTTCCACTAGAGCTTGCCTGTTTCTAGAAATAAGTCCTATGTTATTTTATAGGTAGATAAGATAACTCAAAATCCTATGTATTTTTCTTGAATTTATTTGAGATTACTGAAGACTCTGAGAAAGTTACTACATGTTTCAAAGGTTCAAAAAAGAAACAACTGAAAATTATGTAGAATATACTGTGAGAGTCTCAAACCGAGGACATAAAAGAATATGTTGCTTTAGCATCCTTTCCCAGCCATATCTAGGAAAGATAGTGGATACAGTATTTGGACTTAATTTCAAAATTAACACTGAAAGATCAAGCTAGCAAAGGTTGTTATGGAAAATTCTCTTCTGATTTTTCTGGAAAACTTTCAGAACTCCTCCTTTCTGTCTGGGAAATACCACTTCCTATTAGGAGGGGTTTGCTACTTCACAAATAAGCTTCCTCTAGTGAGTCCTGATTCCAGAGTACTGCCTTGGGCTTTCCCTGCTTGCATTTCTCTCGGAGCCTTCTGCAGGAACAGGAAGAGGAGATAAGGTAGAATAACAGAAGCAGCACAGAGAAGATGGAAATTTTTTCAATCTCTCTGAGGATAGGTGAAACAAAAACTTGATAGCAGCAAAATGTTACTGGTTAGATGGAGGGGGAAAGGGTACCCAAATGAAGGAAAAAGCTATCACAAGCGGCATGCCAGAGAGTGTGGAAAGTAAGACCTCTGGAAAGCATAGGGAAGAGTGTCTATTTTGAAAACTGGCAAACTCTAGAGTCTGATTCCTTAAAAAAAAAAAGTCCAACTTCCTAAACACTCTAAAACATCGATAAGCTGATGATGAATAAACTGACTATCACTATCTTCATGACATATAACTAGACAACACTAACGCAGATAGACAAAGGTTATACATAAACTATATGAATTAACCAATAATGAATACTGTCGGTCATCTTATCATCATAGGGATAAGTGATCTGGATAGGGAAAGGGGGATGGGGATGGAATATTAAGATAGATTAACAAGAAGGAATTCATTCCTTTTCTTGGAGAAGGCTTTCTAGAGGAGGTTAGATTCCAGACTCTGGACGAATAGCAACAGGAGCTTAGCAGAACAGCTCAGAGGGGGAGTGAACCGATTATATGAATGGGGCATTGAGTAAGGGAGCCTGGGAGAAGAAAGGGGGACCGTCAAGGGGAACAGGGCCGGTTCAGGGTGCCCTAGTTAAGGTCTCCAACGTGGAGAAAGGCTGGGTGGGGGCAAAGGAAGGCAAAAAGAAAAAGCACAGTAGTTTCTTCACTTATCTCGGGAGGACTAGGGTTTACACTACCTGGAAAAGCTGACCAACAGGCTTGCCCTGGGTGTGATTTTCCAGAGGAGTGGGCCCTTGCTGGAAGAACGCAGCCCGCTGTTCCCTCAATTCCTTTCTGGGTAGCTGGGGTCATAGCTGGAGGCGCAGAGATGTCTAAGGCCGGTGTCTCTTGGGTGCTGCGTGGGTTACAGGGCTGAGGCTCAGCGGCGGGCACTTAGCGACAAGCAGGCGGCGGCTGCAGCAGCTGCGCGTGCAAACCCCGGGACTTACCTTACTGTCATCCATCTCGGCAGACAGGCCAGCCCGGCCGGGCGCTCCCTCCCCCGGCCCTCCCCCGGCTCAGCCGGCCTGGCCCGGCCCGGCCCCAGCCCCGGGGAAAGAACGGGATAAGGTTCTGACTGCCTCCTCCTCTCGCCTAACAGTTCGCTTCCCTGATGCCACAGTCACGGGGACGAGGGACCAGTTCAGGGATGGCAGAGCGGACCCTGGAGGCGGCGCAGAACGCCTCCCTTCGCCGCGGCTGCCTCCTCCTCCCCCTCCATGACAGGCTCTGGCTGTGTTTACAGACGCCCTGGAGAGAGGCCCGGACCGGAGAGAGGGCGGCAGCGCGGCGCGCGGATTGGCCGCTTCGGCTGCCATAGCACCGCGGCATTCTGGGGATTGTAGCTTTCGTTACCGCGGTCTCTGCGCGGCGAACCAAAAAGGAAACTACGATGTCCACAGAGCCTCAGAAAGGCGTCCGTTTTCCTGCCGGCGAGCGGTCCGCAGGAGGGGCCGAAACTACGTTTCCCACAATGTTTTGGTCCCTGGGTTCCAGCGGTCCGGGCGTAGGGAGGGGGCCCTAGGAGCCCCGCAGAGGCGGACCTGAAGGAGGGGCCGTGGGAGCAGGCCTTTCTCATAGACACCGAGGAAACCCTGTTTATTTTAAAAATTCACCCCCCCCAACAAAACAAAACAAAACAAACAAAAAACCTAAGAATGCACAATGGTGCAGCTCCTTCTGGAAACCATTTGACAGTTCCGATATTCGACATAGAGTTACCATATGGTCAGCAATCCCACCGGAAATGACACCGTGTGTCCCCACGAAAACTTGTGCAGTAACGTTCTGTCCTAAAGGCGTTATTCTTAGTAGTCAAAAAGTGGAAACAACCCAAGTGTTCAACAGTGGATGAATGGCTGGCCAATTGTGGTATTTATATTCAAAGGAGTATTATTCCTCAATGAAAAGGTATGAGGTACTGATACATGCTGCAATGTGGATGCGCGAGGATGAGCCTTGAAAACACACAGTGAAAGAAGCCAGACCCAGAAGGCCACATATCGCGGATTCCACTTATAATGAAATGTCCGGAATAGGTACATTTAAAGAAACGAAAAGCTGGTGAGTGGATGTAGGGGGCTAGGGTTGGGGAACAGCAGGGAGGGAGGGAGGCCAGGAATGGGGAGTGGTTTTTAATAGGTACTGGGTTTCTTCTGAGGTGATGAAGCTGTGCTAAAATTGATTTAGGGATGGCTGCACAACTCTGAATATAC
Source organism: Pseudorca crassidens (assembly GCF_039906515.1). Classification (NCBI taxonomy): domain Eukaryota; kingdom Metazoa; phylum Chordata; class Mammalia; order Artiodactyla; family Delphinidae; genus Pseudorca; species Pseudorca crassidens. The sequence continues at coordinate 9,675,425 of NC_090306.1, read as the reverse complement.
TAAAAACCACTGAATTGTATACTTTAAATGAGTGAATATTATGGTATGTGAATTACATCTCAATAGTAAGTAACAAAGAATGTCTTGGCATCCTCCTGATTTAGTAAAGTCAGTGAGCTTGTTGTTTTGGCCTGTGTTAGGCCATTGAGAATTTGACAAAGATTGTCTTTATTAATGTTATTCTGGAGAGCCCCTTTGACTCACTCCTTTTCAGACTCCTACAGTGCTTTGCTAAACCCTTCCAAAGTTCAAATGAGGTAGAGTTCCCAGATTTAGCAATAAATATACAGGGGCTTCCCTGGTGGCGCAGTGGTTGAGAGTCTGCCTGCCGATGCAGGGGACACGGGTTCGTGCCCCGGTCCGGGAAGATTCCACATGCCGCGAAGCGGCTGGGCCCATGAGCCGTGTCCGGAGCCTGTGCTCTGCAACGGGAGAGACCACAACAGTGAGAGGCCCGCGTACAGCAAATAAATAAATAAATATACAGGACACTCACATTTGAATTTCAGATAAACAAGTACCTTTTTAGTATAAGTATGTCCCATACAATACTTGAGACACACTTTTACTAAAAAAAGCATTCATTGCTTATCTGAAGGTCAGATTTAACTATGTGTCTTCTATTTTATCTGACAACTCCAAATTGAGGAAGAGTAATAATAGAAAAGAAGAATTGTCTCTGTCCGATATGTACAACGCTTCAGAGGAACTAAAGCAGGTCAGTCCCTCAGAAGTAAATGCCGCCTACCCAGGTCATCATGTGGGGTTGCAACTTTCGGCCCAGCCAGGGTAGGGGGGCATCTGTAACCTCCAAACCGCATTCCACGCAGTCTCAGAGACGTCTAGCCGCATCCTCTCTGATGATCAGGGGAGCAAAGCCTGTGCTCCTTGCAAGTTCTTCTCCTCTTTCCTCACCTAATACCCCTTTTCCGTGCCCAGTAAGGCCTCTGTCCTCCTCCCCAGCTATGCCCTTGCCACTGCTAAGCCCTCTTTTTCGGCGTGGAACTGCCTTTCCCCCGGGGTTAGTCCTCTGTCACTCTGTCTGCATCCCTGCTGACAAAAGTGCGCCGGGCTCTCAGGAAGGAGGACTAAGACGTTTTGAACCAGGTGATGGAAATTTAAACACGTGCTAGGGAAGTAATATGTACACCAACTTCAGGAGAGTGGTTTTCTCTAGGGAGGGAGAGAGAGAAATGGGATGGAGAGGGTCTTGCGGTGGTTAGCTGTAGATTTAACTTATTTTTTTAAAGAATGGTAACATTTTTATTTATTTATTTATTTTTATATTTATTTTTGGCTGTGCTGGGTCTTCGTTTCTGTGCGTGGGCTTTCTCTAGTTGCGGCGAGCGGGGGCCACTCTTCATCGCGGTGCGCAGGCCTATCACTATCGCGGCCTCTTTTGTTGCGGAGCACAGGCTGCAGACGCGCAGGCTCAGTAGTTGTGGTACACGGGCTTAGTTGCTCTGCGGCATGTGGGATCTTCCCAGACCAGGGCTCGAACCTGTGTCCCCTGCATTAGCAGGCAGACTCTCAACCACTGCGCCACCAGGGAAGCCCTAGATTTAACTTTTTTTTTTTTTCGGTACGCGGGCCTCTCACTGTTGTGGCCTCTCCCGTTGCGGAGCACAGGCTCCGGACGCGCAGGCTCAGCGGCCATGACTCACGGTCCTAGCCGCTCCGCGGCATGTGGGATCTTCCCGGACCGGGGTACGAACCCGCGTCCCTTGCATCGTCAGGCGGACTCCCAACCACTGCGCCACCAGGGAAGCCCTAGATTTAACTTTTAAAGAGATGAAGCAAATATGTGAAATATTTTGGTGGAGAGTACGGTGTATTGTTTTCTTCGCATTTCTGTACATTGAGAAACTATAAACATCCTCACTTTAGAAAGTGTGGAAATACTTTAAATTATTTACTAAAAATTTAATTTATAAAAACAAACAATCACATCATAAAGTAAGACTTGGTAAAGGGAAGAAAATCTTATGAAGAAGTATTGTATAGTCATATGTTAAATATTTGCTGAGAAGTACCCAGGATTGGTAACAAAGGGGTGAGGAAGAACAGAGGAAAAGTATTTGCTTCTGTAAATTTAAATCCTCAAGGAGCCTATAATCCAGGAAGGAGAAATTCACACATACAGGAGACTAAGAACAATCACTAAACGATACAGACCAAGTTTAATATCTATGTGCTAAGTTGTTCAGAGTGGGTAGGGAGAGCCAAGCATCAGGCTAATTCATGGGAAAGGAAAAGTGAACACAGCAATTTTTTTTTTTAAAGGAGTGGGAGGAAGCTTAGATGAAGAATATAATCTCAGGGTCCTGGATATTTTGTATACATGGTTTTCAATCTTTTCTTCCTATATTGCCTTCTCGAAAGGAACCTCCGAATCATTCAGTTCCTTTGAAAAATGCATATAATTTTCTCCTCCCTCCCCTCCCCACCTTTCCTCCCCAGCACACACAAACACATTTCATGTGCTCTCAGACACCCCACATAGAGGCACTGTTGGCCTGTGATGCGTCAGGTCTCTGCTGTTGCTGTGGAGTTTCTTGTAGTGAATTCCTAAACAGCATGGCACACACCCACTCCTTCTTGATCTGCATGCCTTCCATGCCCTCATCTCTCTCTTTCTCCTGCTCCCCTTACTGCTTGGCTAAAAGAGCACAGGTGTCTAAACAGAGCCAAGATGATCATGTTACTCCCTGGGCCACATGGGTCTGCTTGGCACTAGCCCCTGGGGAACATCAGAGAGAAAGGAAGCTCATTAAAATAGCTTGTTAGGCTCCAGCTGGCTTTCCATTAAGTTTGACACCTAAGAGTCTAAGAATTTAAAAATTATCCAGCCCTTTCCAAACGTTCAATGGAAATGAAAATTGGTTGATTCAATTCTGCCATGCAGATTGGTGCTAGACTCATCTCCAATCTAGAAATAGCAATAATGAACAACAAAACCTTCCAAGAAAGAAACAAAGGTGGCCGTGAAATCGACCACGGTAACTTCTGACCCACCTTAACACACACCATACATTTGGGGAAGAAGGTATCCCAGAGTCACCCCAGAAGTGACCCGTCGTTACTTCTCTGTCCCTGGCCTGTCTTCTCAAAGAGTTGATCATCTGTGGCTGAGTGATAAAGATTTTTAAAACGCAGCATGGTTGTACAGTGAATTTGTGGATGGTCCCGATTATGACACAGAGACGGGGAAAGAAAAGGAGGAAAACTATTCAAAGAAAAAAAACAAACCACTGATTGAAGAGAGGTAGGGGGTGGCATAAGATTAAGAGAGGAGGGTAAGGGAACAAAAATTAACGTTATTTAGAAACCACAAACAAGGGGAACAGTACAATATTCTACATTCAGGAATGCCATGGCTACATTGATATGTAAATCTGGCACTAGAACAACAGAGTATTATTGCCGCTGATATGGTAATGTTCAGAGGTACAGAGAAAAAGTGGGTGGGTCATGTGAAATTCATGAAATGCTTGAGGTGAACTCACTGTTGAAGTTTTAGTCCTGTTTTGTTTTTTGTGTGTGTTTTTTCCAACGTACTTTATAGATAAGTATTTCTCTGTCCTTTTTGTTTCCGAAAAGTTTAGCTTATTGTCATGAGGCTATAAAATATTCCATTTCAAAAGTTTGGTTCTGTTCTAAAGGCATTTTGCAAAATGCTCCCCCCCCCACTCTGCCTCCACGGACAAATATGCCTACATTTGCACACAGCACAGTACCTATTTACTCTGCATTGGCTAGAAAGTTCAGAAGCAAGAGCCTAAAGGAACATTTTCAGAATGAGCACATAATTCAGCCTCCAGCTTGTCAGCAGGAGCAAAAGAAATAAATGATGCCACAAAGGACTGAAACAGTCTGTTGCCGAGGAATGAAAAAAGATCTGATCAGCATAAAAATAAGGAAGAGAAAATGAAGCTCAAGGAACCAAAACCTTCCACGTTCAAACTTTCCCTTACCTCTTCCCCTTCACCAATGTACTGAAAGTGTCACCTCCAACTCAGCAACAGCTTTTCTCAGTATCCTCCCAACTACCGTTTCTACTGAAAATACTAAGCCGTATGTACCTCACACTGTAGGAAAGAATGAAGTGTGCCCTTGCTTAAGTAAAAAAATGGGAAATTATTTGGCCAATAAGCAACTGTTTAAAACTAAACCACCCTTTATAAGAGATGGCTTGCTAAGCATCACTATTAGTCATTTACACTTTAGTATGAATGTGCTTCTTTTTTTTTTTTTTTCTCCTTGTATTTGCTACCTGACGATTAGGTTTAGGTTTGGGAGAAAAGAGGAATACACATATGGGTTTGAAGGACAGGTGTTCTAAGAAGGGGAGAGATCTGTGTAGATCTAATTGCTGTGCTGGAGCTTTGAGCATTTAAAGAGCAGCCCAGTAAACAGTGGATGCCCATGAAGGTTAGGGCAGGGGAGATAGGAGACAGATGAAGAACCAACAAGTGACCAGGTACCGTCTTTCACGATTCTCCTGAGGGTTTACCCAGCAGACACACGTAAGACAGGCACATTTATTCTACTGACTCAGACCCGAAGAAGCTTAAACTTACCATGGCACTTGTGATGGAGGAAGTAAAAAAAACTCAGCCTGCATGTTTGCTTAGGAACATTTTTTTTTTTTCAAAAACAAGCTTCCTTTCATCAAAGTTCACTTCTGAGGTCTTTTCCAGTTAAGTTTTGGTAAACCCAGAGTTGTTTGCTGAATAGAAATCTGACAGGGCTCATCTTCCAGATCCTACATTGTTAAGGAACAGAAGACTGGAATCCTGGGTTATGCAGGAGAAAGCATGGTTTTGGTACCTGTGACTTCAGGAGAGCAGCAGGGGACCTATTTCTTATTTTATGAATAGCCTTAAGTCCTCCAAATTTTGCTTCAATATTCTCCATTTCTAAGAAAAAAAATGCAACCTAAAATTTACTATTGGGACTCTATCAGACTTACTTACAACCGTCAAGATGTTTTCAAAAAGCTCCAAACAATATTTATGAGAATTTAAGTGTTAATATTTCCTGTCTCTAGGTGTTATCTACTGCTAGATGTAAACACCTTTGACTCTTTCTGGCATTACTTTTAATATTATGGGTATTCTGGTATTTCTGTTTGGTATCACATATCTTCATTTATTTTTTGACTCGTTTACATATTCAAGAACTTTTACAGCATATTTTCAATTCCCTTAAAGGCTTCCTCATCTGCATAAGAAGACTTCCATTCCAGATACATCTTTAAACCATTTTACTTATACATTAGAATTGTTTCCAAAAACATTTAAGCCTGAATATGGTTAATGTCAGTCTTCTTTGGTCAATACAATGGTACTTGAATGGTATAGCACCTCATATTTTGTGAGATAAAATATAATATTATTAGTAGTAATACCACTCAGTTTCCAAAAATGTTTGCATGAAATTCATCACGTAGGAATTAAAGGATTGCCACGTGGAATTTGACCGATTGTGCTAAGGGTATTTTTGTCACCAACAGCAGTCCTTTGGCAGACGGCATGATTGTCCTTAAAAGTTAGATAGCATCGTTCTGCTGAACAGCCGTTTCTGTCTCTGTCATTCATAAATGTGTCCAAGTCATTACAGATTTTTTTTCTGCTTGCTATAGGAAATAGTTCTTTAAAAATATGTATTATAAATGTATCTCAAACAAGTTTCACAGGACATCCTTTGATCCTTGGAAACAAGCCATGGTGATTGTGCCCTCACGGTTTCTGGTCTTCAGAGAGTCACACCGTGCTATTTCTCAGCTGTCACATATCCAGATGAAATGTACTGTTTTAAAAAGGTCTTTCCCCACGCCTGAGCCCTGTCGAGTTTTGCAGTGGACTTTTCTGAGTGGTTTCTGACACCATCATCTCTCTTTCCAGGGACAGTCACAGAAATGCCTCAGTACCATCTCCCCTGGGTGTGGATGTGTGTGGAGCAACCACGGTTCTGCTTGTCTGTGTTTTAATCTGACTAAAAGAATTATTCTCTTTTCATTTCTGTTCCAGACTTTTTGCTGCTCAGCATTTTCTGGGGCCTTCTACTAGAAACTTCAGGGGATGGATTAACCACAGCGATCTGTAGGAACTTTGTATAAGCATATACATATTTTCCATGCAATTACTAAGCTCTTTGTGCCTTTCATTTTTTCCCTTTAAGTCAGATCTTTAAACAGCCACTTTGTCTCCCTAACAAGATAAACCGTATTATCAGAACTGAGAGTTTATACGACTAGCTAATTTTGTTACAGGGCTCATTTTAGAGTTCAGTGTAGGCATGTAAGAGTCTAGTTTGTTGCTGCACCTCTCCCGACACACCTGCTGCTCTCACGATTATGAGATTCAAAACACGAGTAGCAATCCTCTCCTTCCGCTTTCTACCAGGAGTACATACATGTCATTTCGAATTTTACAGATTAACTTTACATTTCAGCTCTAGTCTCTAGATGTTTTTCTAAATCAGAAAAGAAAGTCATTTTGTCTTAAGGGATGCTGCCTGCCTCAGACAAGCATCTCGCATGGTACCATGGCCAGTTCAGGATGGCCTTGCACTGGCTGATGCGCACGTCATTAGAGGTTGTGCAAGAAATGTCACTTTTGCCTCAGTGTCTGGCACCTCTGACATCACCGTGGACTCTCTGACCCTCTCCTCTGTGCCTCACCCTTTCCCTTTTTTTCACACGGTTCTTGCCTTGTGCTCTGTTCTTCTTGATGTTTTGTGTTTTCAGACAGCAGGTCCTGGGAGGCGGTTTTCCTTTCCCTAAACCTGGAGGATTTTCTCCAGTTTGTTTTGTCTTAGAAAACTTCAGGCCTTCTGCCGTGTTTCGCTTTGATAGCCTCCTTTGCCACTCAGCACGGAGTGTGTCTGTTGATCAGCTCTGTTCTGGCTGCTGCAGGTGAGGCTCAAGTAGAGGCCAGCTCCCTTCCTTCTCATCACAGCTTCCAGACAGGATCACACCTCCCCTTCCCCTAGCCTCCCATGTCCCCCGCAGGGTCCCAGAGGTGAGGGGGGAGTGGTCCTGGCTGCACTTGCCCGGTTTCCTGCCCTACAGTTGTGTTTCCTCCTCACTTCCCATCCCTTCTCTCATGCGTGCTCCTTTTCTCCCTTGTTTCTACTCCTAAATCAAGATGCACTTCTCTCGTCGCCTCTGAAGCAGTGCTTGACACCCTCTCCAGCTCTGCCCTCCTTCCAGACAAGCGAAGTGCTAAGGTACCCGCACTGCTGTTCTCTTGTTTCCACAGGTGCTATTGCCAAGCTCAGAAGAGGCAGTTTCTTGTGGGAGTGGAGGCTGGTGATGGAATCCCTTGGGGGGGCTGCCTCCCCAGATTTCCCTCTTTAATGTCTCCAGCAAACAGGTGGTCACTCTACTGGTAGTAAATTCCTGGGTATTTTTACCCAACACCCCATAAACAAAATGGCAATGTTATTGGACATGCCATACAACCAGGCCTATTGAGTAATGTCCGCATTAATCAATTTGCCAAAGAAAGCAGGTTGTTATCTCAGCTTGTTCGGAGAGAGGCTAGCTATGGGAAGGAAGAAGAACTCAGGCATCAGGCTTACAAGTACGCGGTCAAGATTTAAATGATACCTAATCGGTGATTTGGTGCGCCGTGAAGTGAATCTTTTCCTGCGCAAAACTGCACTGGCAGTACAGTTGATTCTCTCGTAATTGCTACAGGAACCTCACTAGAGTGCCTTGGGGAGAGCCTGTTGCCCTGGGACTGAAGTAGCGAGGAGATAGAACCCAAAAGAGATGCAAGTTTTACCAGATTTGTCTCAATATTAAGAAATGTTGTACTACAAAGAAATCCTTTGGCTGGAGGATGACTGATTCACTTTTTGATCCATCCATTCATTCATAAAACACCTTGAGCAGCTCCTTCTCCCCAGGCATTGTGCTGTATGCTAGACACACCAAGATTCACGAGGCAGGGTCTCTGCTCTCAGGGAGCTTACACACTGATGGGAGATTCTCGGGCGTACCTCTCTAAGTATGTGCAGGATAGTGTGTAAAGTGTGATAATAAAGCTACACATAAAATACAGAGGGGATCTAGGGGAAATCTTTCCTGAAGGGCTTATTTCTGTGCCAGGTCTCAAGGGATGAGCACAAGTTTTTCAAGCAGGCAAGAAAAGAAATGTTTTCAAAGGCAGCCTGGTGTGAAATTACAATGGGAAACCACAAATAATTTGGTTTGGGTGTAACACAGGCATCTCAGGAGATGGGAGGAGCAGCGTCAAGAGCTAAGGCCAAAGACATACACAGGAGCTAGATGATGAAGTGCACTGAATTCAAGCGGGGACTTAATTTGAAGCTGCTTGGGAGCCACTGAGAGTTTAAGCAGGAGAGTAACAATTAAATCTGGGGGAACTTGGCCTTTCACATGCAGTTGGCAGCTCCTCAATAACTTTTCCTTTATTTTGTAATGTTTTATTATATTATGTCATGCTTGTAATATACGTATGCTATACAATGGTATGGTATGTGGGCTTTACCATTGTAGTCTAAGGGCCTGGCGTCTAGTGTGCTCTTACTAATACCTGATGACTGATATAGTTTCTGACACAGTCTCTGACCCTTGCTTAGATGTCGGTGGTACCGGCAGGTGGTACCGGCCACACCTCTGGGCTCCCTTTCCCTCCAGGCTCTTTCTATCACCCACAAGCAACAAGTGACAGAAGAATGGTTGGGATGTCTCCTTGGGGGTGCATTGCTGCTGCATGACAGTGCCCAATACATATTCCAGAAATTATCTTAATCCCTCCATCACCCAGAATTTTCATTCAACCAATTGTGACATCTCTGGGAAAGAACATTTTCAAAATGTTAGTGACACGTGGAACCCACTCTGGAGTGAGCTTTTACTTTCAACTTTCTTGAACTATGTCCCTTTTGCAAGGTGACAGACTACAATTTCTCAGTGCCCTTCACTTTCCCCACGCCATGCCTGTAACAAATATCACCAAGGAGAGATGGATGGGCAGATGGAGTGAATGTTAGACAAAGAGACTGAATTTAGAATCTTCCATTTATTCAATAAAATTGAAAATATGTTATTTAAGAGAGGTGGAAAAAAACCCTCAATGTTGTCTACAGAAACTTTCCTTAAACAGATAGAATTTCTCTTTTTGATTTGTAAAAGTAACAACAACAAAAAAAACAGTACATTTTATTTCAGAAGTAACATGTGCCCATGGTAAAACATTCCAGCAGCAAAGAGGCTCATAAGGCAAAAAGTAAAACCTCTGACTCACTCTCCAGAGTTAACCACTGTATAACCTTCCAGAAATGTTGGACACACTACAAGGAGTATGGGTTTCGCCCTCTCATTTTTACACAGATGGTATTAAATTACACACACTGGGGCTTCCCTGGTAGTGCAGTGGTTAAGAATCCGCCTGCCAATGCAGGGGACACGGGTTCGAGCCCTAGTCCAGGAAGATCCTGCATGCTGTGGAGGAGCAACTAAGCCCCAGCGACGCAACTACTGAGCCTGCGCTCTAGAGCCCATGCGCCACAACTACTGAGCCTGCGCTCTAGAGCCTGCGAGCCACAACTACTGAAGCCCACAAGCCACAACTACTGAAGCCCGCAGGCCTAGAGCCCGTGCTCCGCAACGAGAAGCCACCGCAATGAGATGCCCGCGCACCGCAACAAAGAGTAGGCCCCGCTTGCTGCAACTAGAGAAAGCCCACACACAGCAACGAAGACCCAACACAGCCAAAAATAAATAAAATATTTTTTTAATTATTAAAATAAATTACACACACTGTTGTACATTTTTTTCAATTAAAAATATGTACTGGATATTATTCCATATCATTGTATATGTAACACTCTCCTTCACTGTTGTTTTTCTTTCCTTTCTTTCAGAATCTACTATTTGCTTTACTTTTTATTTTGACTAGCTAAACAATGCAGAAATATTCACACAACTTTGGTTATACATCTTGCGGTTCTTGTGTAACTTTATCTATAGGACAGATTCCTAGAAGGAGAACCTCTGGATGAAGTACATACACCCTTGAATTTTGGCAGATACTGCCAAGCTTTCCTCCAAAAGAGTTACAAAATATGTATTTCCACCAGTAGTGTATGTTTCCCTAGTTGCCAGACAGCATGGTTTGTTACCAAACTTTTAAAGCTTGGTATGTTAAAAATGGTATCTGGTTGATATTTCAATTTGCACTTATTGAATTAGCAGTGAGATGAGGTATTCTTTGCATGTGTGGTGGGGATTTCCTTTTTTTTTTTTTTTCTGAACTACCAGTTCATATTCTTTGCTCATTCTTTTATAGGTGGTTGGTTTTTTTCTTATAGATTTCTGAAAGCTCCATATATATTAAAGGAATTAGTGCTCTTATCATATATGTTAACCATTTTTTGCCCAGATTGTTGTCTGTGACTTTGTTGATTGTATTTTTTATTCAGAAAATTCCATTTTTCAGTAGTCATATGTATTCATCTTTTCTTTATGACTTCTGGATTCTGTGTCATACTTAGGAAAAGCTTTCTCCATGACAAGATTATACAAAGATTCATTGTTTAAAAAAAAAAAAGATTCATTGTTTTATCCCAGTACTTTTATAATTTCATTTTTGTATTTAAGTCTTTTGTCCACCTTGGATTTATTTTTAATGTGCAGAGAAAAATTGAGCTCTGCTTTTATTTTTTTTTTCTAAAAGACTAAACATTTATCCCAACACTGTTTACTGAATATTTTTCCTACTGATTTGGAATGCTCCTTTTTATCATAAACTTACTTTGTTTGCACTTGGGTCCATATCTGGACTGTCTACCTTTCCCCACTGACCTGCCTATTTCAGCACTATACTATTAATTAGTGTGCCTTTAGAATGTATATTTAAAAATCTATTGGCTTTGGGCTTCCCTGGTGGTGCAGTGGTTAAGAATCTGCCTGCCAATGTAGGGAACTTGGGTTCGAGCCCTGGTCTGGGAAGATCCCACATGCTGTGGAGCAACTAAGCCCGTGAGCCACAACTACTGAAGCCCGTGCACCTAGAGGCCGTGCTCTGCAACAAGAGAAACCACCGTAATGGGAAGCCTGTGCACGGCAACGAAGAGTACCCCCCCCTCGCCGCGACTAGAGAAAGCCCACGCGCAGCAACAAAGACCCAACACAGCCAAAAATAAATATATAAAAAATAAATTTAAAAAATTTTTAATCTATTGGCTTTAAGGCAGTGGAAATACTCTACGTGATATTATAATGATGGATATATGTCATTATACATTTTCCAAACTTATGTAAAGGTGAACCCTATGGTAAAGTGTGGATGTTGAGTGATTATGATGTGTCAATGTAGGTTCACCCCTGGTTAAAAAAAGAACCGTTCCAATGAGCAATGTTGATAATGGTGGAGGCTATGCATGGGTGGACGCAGGGATATATAGGAAATCTCTGTACCTCCCTTTCAAGTTATAAACCTAAAGCTGCTCTAGAATAACAAAATCTTTTTAAAAATAGAATAAAAGAATTTTAAAACTAATAGCACTAATTTCCCTTCATCACTCTACTCTCATTCTTTTTTAAACAACTTTATTGAAGTATAGTTGATTTACAATGTTGTGTTAATTTCTTCTGTATAGCAGAGGGACTCAGTTATACACATACATATATATACAATCTTTTTCAAATTCTTTTCCATTACGGCTTGTCACAGGACATTGAATATAGTTCTCTGTACAGTAGGACCTTGTTGTTTATCCATCCTATATATAATAGTTTGCCTCTGCTAATCCCAAACTCCCAATTCTTACCTCCCCTCCCCACCTCCCCCTTGGCAAACACGTCTGTCCTCTATTATCTGTGAGTCTGTTTTTGTTTTGTAGATATGTTGATTTGTATCATATTTATTTACTTATTTATTTTTAAAGATTTTTTTTGATATGGACCATTTTAAAGTCTTTACTGAACTTGTTATAACATTGCTTCTGTTCTATGTTTTTTGATTCCTTGGCCACGAGGCATGTGGGATCCCATCTCCCCAACCAGGGATTGAACCTGTACCCCCTGCATTGGAAGGCAAAGTCCCAACCACTGCACTGCCAGAGAAGCCCCTGTATAGTATTTTAGATTCCACATATAAGTGATATCATATTGTATTTGTCTTTCTCTTTCTGACTTACTTCGCTTAGTATGATAATCTGTAGGTCCATCCATGTTGCTGCAAATGGCATTATTTCATTATTTTTGATGGCTGAGTAATATTCCATTGTATATATATATCACATCTTCTTAATCCATTCATCTGTTGATGGACATTTAGTTTGTTTCCATGTCTTGGCTATTGTAAATAGTGCTGCTCTGAACATAGAGGTGCATGTATCTTTTTGGATTATAGTTTTGTCTGGGGATATGCCCAGGAGTGGGATTGCTGGATCATATGGCAACTCTACTTTTAGTTTTTTGAGGAAGCTCCATACTGTTTTCCACAGCTGCTGCACCCATTGACATTTCCACTGACAATGTAAAAGGGTTTCTTATTCTCCACACCCTCTCCAGCATTTGTTGTTTGAAGACTTCTTAATGCTGGTCATTCTGACTGGTGTAAGGTGGTACCTCATTGTAGTTTAGATTTGCATTTCTCTAATAATTAGCAACATCGAGCATCCTTTCATGTGCTTTTTGGCCATCTGTCTTCTTTGGAGAAATGTCTATTTAGGTTTTCTGCCCATTTTTCAATTGGGCTGTTTGTTTCTTTGTTGTTGAGTTGTAATGTGCTGTTTGTGTATTTTGGAAATTAAGCCCTTATCAGTCACATCATTGGCAAATATTTTCTCCCATTCTGTAGGTCGTCTTTTTGTTTTGTTTATGGTTTCCTTTGCTGTGAAAATGCTTGTAAGTTTGATTAGGTACCATTTGTTTATTTTTGTTTTTATTTCTATTGCCTTGGGAGACTGACCTAAGAAAACATTGGTACGATTTATGTCAGAGAATGTTTTGCCTCTATTCTCATTCTTATATTTCCAGATGATCTATACTCAACTACCAATAAAAAATGTGATTGTATGCTCTGTCTGCATACAGTGACAATGGCTGGTAAGATGATTTAATGGCTCAACAGCCACTATAATTTTATTGTTTGCATTTCCAGCATTGCAGTATGAACATTGATTCATATCTATTTTACTGATTTGTTCATATGTATTATAATTCCTTCTTGTGCTTCCCCCAAGTAAACTTTTGACTAAGGACTATTTGACAATCTCCCAGTGTTTACTCAGTCACTATACTGAACCCTTTAAAATGCACAGAAACAGGGAATGCTTATTGAAAGCCGAAAACACTAGGCCTGTGCTAGAGTGTAGGTAAAGAAAGTTCATGTTCATCCTACCTCTTCTCCCACAATCCCAATAAGAGCAGGATCCCAGAATCAGCCTTTACTATCTTTTCCTCCATACCAGGTATCTCCCATCTATGTATTTAGAGATGTAACTTTTCAGTCTTGGAAAAAGAGAGATTTGCCCAAAGCGTTAAGGATGCATTTGGAATCTTAGTAACTGTCGTCACGGTGGCTGAATTCTAACCCATATGTGGTTTACCAGAGGGTACATCTTCCCTCTATCTGTGCCTCCTCCTCCTTGAAGTCCACAGGCATTCTGAAGATCTCTCAAAACCTCTGTGAGTCACAGGTAGAGGGTTTAAAAATGAAAAGTCAGAAAGTTTGGAAATTAAATCCATAAGGAAGGAAATGACCACTGGCTTGTCGGTAAGCTCTGTCCTTCCCCATCATCATTTTCATTACCACCCCTCTCCCTGACAAGATCTGAAAGTTCAAAGCTAGGCATCACCTCTACAGGACCTGCCAAGAGAATTTCTCAGTTAGGCTCCCAACTTCTAACTCTCCATCTTGAAACTGCAGGTGTATTATTTTAACCACCATTCACAGAAAACCTGGGGAAACAGGAACTGACAGACTCCCTCATGAAACAGAATAATAAAGGGCTTTGACTGGTTTATGTGACCATAGAAAAGTTCAGAGCCGGTTACCTTGTGAAGACATGGGCTCTTCCTTTGATGACCTTCTACCGGGAGGCCTTAGATAGACTTCCTGCATTGGGCTAGAGATTGGACTAAATGATCTTTGAGTTGGGCTGTGTATGAGTCATGGAAAGTTTCCCCAAGGAGGTGGCAGCTGAGCCAAATCTAAAATGAGATTAAAGAGACACAAAAGGGAGAGAAGAAGAGAAAGCAGCATTCCAGGTAGAGGGAAGAGTATAAACAAAGGCATGGAGATGCGATGATACAGCATAGCAGGAGATAGACACAAATAATTTAGTACAGTGTTTTCACAGTATTCAATGCCAGGTAACAGGTGGCAGGGGTGATGTTGGGGAAGTAGGGAGTAGCCAGGTCCTGGGGGTCCTGGTGTCCCATGATGAGAAGCTTGGGTTTTATAAGTGTTTGCAGGGCTTTGAAGTAGATGAATGACATATGGTAACTGGGATAGCCCCATATATAAATATCATAGTGATGACCTTACCAAAGCGAATACAAGGCAATTTGAATTTAACCTAATTGGTGAAAGCTGGTGAGAATCTTGCTCTTTATATGCTATGGGATCATCATACCTCTATTCTAAGTTTGACAAAGGTCGTCTCCATCTAGCTTCTTAAACTGGATTATGACATAGTTGGACTTACATATTGGAAAGATCATCCTGCTAGTGTTGCAGGAAATCATTTTAAGGGTATTGAGACTGAAAGAAGAGAAATAAGTTTAAGTACTTTTGGAATTGTCTAGGTGAACGATGCCAGAGGCTTGAACTAGGGCTGCAGGTAGAGACAGCTGTTGAAGACAAAATCAGCAGATTTGCTAAAAGAGTTGGTTATATAATGTGGCAGCAATGAAAAGGTACCTCTCAGAATGGGTCACAACTGACTGATGACCCCAGCTTCTCTGCTCTGAAATCCATCCCTGATTCTTACTGAGGTCACATTTCCCAAAGGCTGCTTCATGACTGAATGTGTGTGGCAGGGCTGGTGGGGGTGTTGGTTGCTAAGAACGGCCCACTCCTGGGGAATGTGACACTTCTCTGATGGACAGCTTTAGCTCCAAGATATTCCATCAGCTTTGCTGGACTTTCTTAGAACTGCACTGCAGTCTAAGATTCTTCCACTCCACCAACCTTCTCCCCTTCCTTCCTCCCTCCCTCCCTCCCTCCCTCCCTTCCTCTCTTCCTTCCTTCCTTCCTTTCCTCCCTTCCTACCCTCCTTCCTCCCTTCCTCCCTCCCTCCCTCCCTCCCTTCCTCTCTTCCGTCCTTCCTTCCTTTCCTCCCTTCCTACCTTCCTTCCTCCCTTCCTTCCTTCTTTCCTCCCTCCCTCCCTTCCTTCCTTTCCTCCCTCCCTCTCTCCCTTCCTCCTTCCCTCCTTCCTTCCTTCCTTTTTTCCTCCCTCCCTCCCTTCCTTCCTTCTTTATTTTTATCCTCCCTCCCTCCCTCCCTTCCTTCCTTCCCTTCCTTCCTTCCTTTCCTCCCTTCCTTCCTTTTATCCTCTCTCCTTCCCTCCCTTCCTTCTTCTTTCTTTTTATCCTCCCTCCCTCCCTTCCTTCCTTCCTTTCCTCCCTCCCTTCCTTCCTTCCTTCCTTCCTTCCTTCCTCCCTTCCTTTCCTCCCTCCCTCCCTTCCTTCCTTCCTCCCTCCCTCCCTTCCTTCCCTCCCTTCCTTCCTTCCTTTCCTCCCCCCTTCCTTCCTTCCTTCCTTCCTTCCTTCCTCCCTTCCTTTCCTCCCTCCCTCCCTCCCTTCCATGATTCCTAGGGGTCAGAGCCACCGCATGGTCCGACGGTTCTCGTAGAGAACCTTGACTGAGTAAGCTTTGGGGCTCTGGACTCACAATAACCTCTGTGCAAATCTGGCCCCACCACTCCTAGATATGTAAGTTCAAGCAAGTAATTTAATCTCTCGGAAGTGTCAGTCCTCTCATCTGTAAAATCATGATACTTGTTGTGAGGATTAAATCAGTCAGGCTTATAAAGTACTAAGCACAGTATGTGGCACATAAAAGTGCCTGATAAATGTTAGCAATTCTTATTATTAGATATGGGAGATGAAAGAGAGAAAGAAATCAGGGGCGATTCTTAGGTTTCTATTTACAGTATATAAAGTAATCATAAGTATCTCACTCAAGTTAATTCTCCTTCTGCGTACAGCAGATAGCCTTTTGAGTACAAAAGAGATTAGGAAAGCCTTCCTTTCTTTCCTCCCCCTCCTCCATTTCTTGACCCCTCTAGCTTTCATGGCTAATGGAGGATAAACTATAAGATGATCCATCAAAGTAGACATAAAGAAGCCTCCCCGACTCTGTGGTTTAGAGGATGGCCTTTCACCCCATTACTTCAGGCTCGCCAGCTTCCAGCGGGAGACAAGCCCTGTGGAGGACAGGCCCACGCTAGAGCGCCTTCTTGTAACGAGGGAGAAGAGCTGTCTACCTTCCCCGAGGATCTGAAAAACTGGGTGGAGGTATTCCAAATTAAATGCTTTTTATAGAGTTTTATTTAGAACAGTTTAGCTGTTAAATATGCACTAGCAAGCACACGGCAAAGTGTGTGCTAACGCGCGACCTTCCCCTTCCCAAACACACTTACGGAGCTCAAGGCAGAACCAAAATCCGAATCATAGAATGGAGCATGGAGCTTTAAAACTAGCAAAATGGCACAGAAAGGGAGAATGTAAGTGCCTGAACGAAATTTTAGGGAATTTGTACAGTAAACCTGGGGTGAGGAAAATCCAGCTGAAGTGCTTTATGTGAAAAATACCGTGGGTTTTAGGTGATCTGCCAGCTCCCTGGACTCAACAGCGCAATTCTTGGCTTGTGGAGAAACGGGTGTGATCTCAGGCTGCACAGTAGAAGCACAGTACCCAAGTCATGGGAAACCTCAGCTTCCTCATCTGCACATTCAGGGCCTGGATGAGATGATTTCCGAGTCCCATACAGCTCTGAGATTTTATGAGTCTATGACTCTCTGACTTTACAGTTCTAAACTTGAACTCCTGCATTTTCAGGAAATGACCACGGACAAGATATATAGGCTTGATGAAAGCAGATAATTCATTTCTCTGCTTAACTCTCTAGCCTGAATTCTCTCCAGTGCGGGAAAATCTTTTTGTGTGCCGATGTGCCCCACGGAGACCTCCTGAAGCGCACGTGACACAGGAGCAAAATTGTGTCTGTCTGTTTCGCACCAGGTCAGGCTTTGCACAAGACTACTTCTCTTGAGGTGGCAAGCTTGAGCAACCAGTTTTTCCTGAAGTTTGCCTGATAAGTATGTTTATGATGAGCTGTACTGTCATTCTTCTATCTTGCCACAGCCTTGGAGGGCCCCTCCCAAGCTGACTGGCTGTCTAGTGACATTGGTAGTCAAGGATTTGGGATGCAGAGATCAAGGTCAACAGGGGACCATGACGGAAAGGACTGGAGAGCCCTAGGACGCAGGCCCCTTACTAGGCTCTCCTGCCTTTGGGCTGAGGGAGGGCATGGAGTCCAGTGTAACGGGAAGCCTGTGATGGTTTTGTGCGCAACCAGGGAGCTTGCCCCCTCCATCACTGTGGCTGCCATTCTCATCTGGACCCCCTCATGTGGCATTTTCCAGCACTTTAAACATCTTTTGAGACAAGGACAGCAAAAGGGAACAATCGTGGGGAAAGCCCAGCTTTAATAAAAATAGAATTCCAAATATTTCAGCTGGGATCTCTGTCTAGCTAAAAGATTTAGAGAGTGGATCAAAAGACCTGCATCTCCTTCTCGTGCTGCAGTTACCCAGGTGTATGCCTTCGGGCGAGCCACTCAATAATCCTGAGCCCTTGTTTCCTCACTTGTAAAATGAGGAGAAAGCCCACCTGGCTACTTTCAAGAGTGGAGGAATCCTTTTAGCCGTCCCTGGTTCACGGAGGCCCCCTGACTGAGGACCAGGTCATATACTGAGCAGGGAAGGAGTTGCGTATAGGCTTGCAGGTGAACTTCGTGTAGCCCATTAGAAGGACCCTAGAACAGAAGTGTTTGAAGGGCAATAAGCAAGAACTGTAATCCCAGGGCTGCCGGGTTCCTGCCTCAGGTAAGTCCCTCCCAGGTAGTGGTTGAGTTTGTCCAAGTCTCACTTTCTTCATTCTGTCGGGCAGTTGAGGCCACAGAGAGGGGGGCTATGGCCACCAGACCATGTTCTGTAAAAAGAGAGAGGTAGCAGAAAGGCCGGAAGAAGAGTAACCTCACAAATGGACCACAGCTGACTACCCCATTCTCTTCCCAGATGGGAAGGGGCCTGGGAGCCAGGGGCATCCCTGGCTGCCTGGGTACTTTCCTCTCCTAGGCAGCACAGCTACTAACTGGGGCAAGGAAATCAAAACCTTGGACAAAAAGGGTAAGTCTAGGAAATGCTAAATTAGATGGGCTTTTGGAGATTTTTGTGGGATCTGTAGGCATTTATATTTTCAGGGGAGAGTCCTTCCTATTTTATTCTGGTACAATATACAAAACCTAACATTAACCATCGTAACCACTTTTAAATGTATAATTCAGCGGAGAGGCCCATTTTGATGACTTCAGCTCTCTCCCTGTGCTGAGGTAGATTGTGTACTCTCTGCTGGCAAAGTTCTTGGTTGGCCTGTGGGGTCAGACTGCAGGGTCCTAATGGTTAAGGTGGGTCTGGCTCCTGCGATAAGGAAACACCCCAAAATACCACATACACGACAGGAAATTATTCAGTGGTCATTTCTCCTTGATATGGGTGAGATCTCATTTGCTACTGTGTCCCTTTTATTTTTATCTCTGTCTTGGCCCTAAGAACTTGTCCAGACCCATGGCTTGCCTTTGGGCCTGTTTCCTTTTGTTAGGCTACATTTTTGTTCTCTGCAGACTCCTGGCTTATTCTGGCCATGAAAAACCTATTCTCCCTGGGATCTGACTTGCCTGTCCCTTCGGGGGTCCTGCATTGCTTCTGTGTCAGATGTGATGCTCAGCTTCTGCTCTCTACCTGAGCTCCAGTCCCACGCCCCTGACTGCCTACTCATCATTTCCTCCGGAATGGGACGCTCACTGTTCTTCCAAGCAGATTGTGACAGGTCCAAAAACAACCTTCATTTTTTTTTGGCCACAAACCAGCGGTTCCTGTAACCTCTCAGCCCTTGTCAATAGCCTAAGTCCTTCAGACAAGAAGCAAAGTCCTCTTTGATCTAATCTCCTTTCTTTGCTCTCAGCCATTCAGTCCCTAAGAACAATCAGATTTTCTTCCACATATTGATCGTTTCTATTCTTCCTTTCCTCCTCTGCCCCCCACGGCCCGTGCCCATTTCTAGGTCATTATCACCTCTAATGTCATCTACCGCTCACGTCCACTCTTATCTGATTCGACTCCCTGTGCCAGGCTGATGCCAGACCTATCTTCATTCATCACGTCATGCCTGTTTGAAACTTGAAGCTCTTCCCTAACCCTATCTATAGGCTTCTTGCCCTTATCCGGCTGTGAAATTTCCCCTAATTTGATCCCAGTCTAGACAATTCCTCTGCCAGGCAGTTATATTGTAATGGAAAGTTTAATGGATTTGCGATCAGTTGACCTGCTTTCAAATCCCAGCTCTGGCCTCAGCAGAACCACCTGGAGGAACTCACTGACTCTTGGAGACTTGGATCCCCATTTGCAAAGTGTCATAGGGAATTTCACCAGGATTTAATGAGGTGTGTGGAGGCAAGTTAGCCTTGTGCTCAGAAACCACATTTGAGCTGACCGCCTTGGCTCAAATCCAGGCTTTCTCGCCTGGCAACTGTGTGACCTGGAGCGAGTTCCTTCACCTCCCTGGGCCTCATCTCTTGCATCTGTAAAATGGAGATACAACCAGTGCATACCTCATAGGTCTGTAGCGACGATTCAGTGAGGGAATGCATGTAAAGTGCTTAACACAGAGCCTGGCACAATGTAAGCTCTACTGGGCATAAGCTATTATTATGTGCAAGAGACCTAGCACAGTGCTTGATACCTGACCAGCACTTAATAACGGTTTGCTAGGTTTGTTGATGAATTCATTTTATCCATGTGATCTCATTTCCCACTAATTCTTGCTATGCACATTCTTGTGCCACTCTTCCTCCAGACAGGCTGACTACCTTGGCTTTTCATGAATATTTCCCACTTTTCTTGCCTTTGGTTATGGCATGTCTCTTTTCTAGATTGTCATAATTTATTTTCCCTGCCAATCCAAAGTCTTCCCACTCCTTTTTTTTTTTTTTAATTTGTTTATTTTTGGCTGTGTTGGGTCTTTGTTGCTGTGTGCGGGCTTTCTCTAGTTGTGGCGAGCGGGGGCTACTCTTTGTTGTGGTGCATGGGCTTCTCATTGTGGTGGCTTCTCTTGTTGCGGAGCATGGGCTCTAGGCACACGAGCTTCAGTAGTTATGGTGCACAGACTCAGTAGTTACAGTGCACCAGCTCAGTAGTTGTGGCTCGAGGGCTCAGTAGTTGTGGCACGTGGGCTCAGTAGTTGTGGCTCACAGGCTCTAGCACACAGGCTCAGTACCTGTGGTTCACGGGCTTCGCTGCTCTGCGGCATGTGGGATCTTCCCGGACCAGGGCTCAAACCCATGTCCCCTGCATTGGCAGATGGATTCTTAACACCTGCGCCACCAGGGAAGCCCTAAAGTCTTCCCACTCTCTAAGGTCCGTCCTACACCCTGCCTTCATGAAACCTTCCCTCGTCACTTCGGGACGTATTGATTTCTCACTTCTCTGAGCCAGTTACCTTCAATTTAGCATCTGGTACACTTAGATGCTGTCTCCTGTGTATTTGTTTTATGTCTTCAACTAGTTTGGAAAATATTCCTCAGTCTAGCCTTGTTTCAGAATACACAGTAAATGTAGTGAATATTTAAACTACTAGGCGACCTTATCAATTCCGACTATCTCTCGGGATAGTTTGCATTTCCAGATTGTATTGAGGGTGAAATTTGGAGAAAGGGACAGAGGGTGTCTGAGGGTGAGGAAGGGTCTGGAATTCTGAAACAGCTTTTCAGACCAAGAATCTCTTATCAACAGAGTGGTACATGAGGGTGAGGAGATGGGGGGGGCAAGGGTCTCCTAGTAGGTGGGCCAAGGACCTATGGCCTCTGGGCCAAAGGTTTGGAGAAATGCTTAAGCCCAGGTGAGGCAGACCACTGCTGACACAGACAGCAAAGTGTCCCTGTTCGAATCTGGTTCTTGCTATGACAGGTTTTGCCTTTGCCCAGTTTCTCAAGCCTCTTACATCTTTGCACAACATTTGCCCTATTGAGAAACCGGTTTTGCATGAAACCTCCCATGGCTTGAAGCAAACATCCATGATGGTGTTTGCATACCATTGGGGTTTTACTCCTCCCCTATGTGCCAATAAGGGTGAAGTGGCATTCAGATGACGTGATCTGAAGGACATCACTGTGGCCTCCAAAACTGAGAATCTTTGAACTATGTGAAAGGTTCCTACCAGGATTTCACAATGACAGAGAAGGCCAGGAAAGACTAAGTCTAGAAGGCAAGGTAAGAACATTGTCTTTACATCGGTTTTCACGAAGCCTTCTCAGAGTACAGCAGCCACATTGACCTCCCCGCCTCTGGATCCTGTAGTCCATACCGTCTAGACTACACAGTTCAGTCCTGGTTGTATATTGTCTTCTAGAAACTGCTTTTTGTGTTAGTTGCGAGTTCCCTGAGAATACAGACTATCTCTTATACTTTTTTTTTAATTAATTTTATTTTATTTATTTTTGGCTGCGTTGGGTCTTCGTTGCTGCGCGCGAGCTTTCTCTAATTGTAGTGAGCAGGGGCCACTCTTCATTGCCGTGTGCAGGCTTCTCATTGTGGTGGCTTCTCTGGCTGTGGAGCACGGGATCTAGGTGCGCGGGCTTCAGTAGTCATGGCTCCTGGGCTCTAGAGCGCAGGCTCAGTAGTTGTGGTGCACGGGCTTAGTTGCTCCGCGGCATGTGGGATCTTCCCGGACCAGGGCTTGAACCCATGTCGCCTGCATTGGCAGGCAGATTCTTAACCACTGTGCCAGCAGGGAAGTCCTCTTGTACTTCTTTGTCGGCCCGTGTGGAGCCTCTCAATACGATTTAACTCAGTGCTGGGCACGATAAGATTCTCAACAATAAATGTTGATGAATTTGTTTTTGGAAATTCAAAGGCATAGAAAGTGGCTCCACAGAGGAGAATTAGAAGGCCTGTTTCTTCTTAAAGTGGTGGGTGTTGGCGCCCCATCGTCTCCGGTGTCGTTGTCAGTACCAGCAGCCTCCTTTCTCAGGTCAGGGAGTCATGACAGTACAGACAGGACACACGTTTCCTGTGCTTTCCCACCTAGGAGAGAAAGATGTTTTACCCAGTGCCCGAGACCCCTTCCTGATTCCGCTTTCCCCTCCCAACCATGAAGGCCATACAGTGAGAGCTACGAGGGGCATCAGACATTGGCTGACTCAGTTCCTTGATTTTGTAGATGAGGAAACTTGGGGCTCAGAGGCGAGCAGTTGAGGGTGGTGGAGAGAGGATGTATAAGCTTTGGAGTCAGGTGGAACTGGACTTGAATCCCAGTTCTGTCCCTCTTCTGCTGTGTGATTGTGGGAGAGTCTCTTCACATCTTGGAGGCTCAGTTTCCTCATCTTTAAAATGGGGATAATAGTGCCTACCTATGGGGGTTGGTGTGAGAATTAAGTGAAATAATGTGTGTAAATATAGTGCTTGGCAATAGAGATGCCCAGTACTTGTGGGCTCTCTCTCCTTTGCTTCTCTAGAGTGTCCTGCCCAAAGTCATCAAACAATTTAGTGCTGGCCTCTCCTGTTATTCAAGCTAAATATTCTTTCAATTACATACTAAGGCTAGCCACATACTAGAAAATTAAGATCAACCATTAAAATTTTTAAAAATTACTTTCACTGGGGAGGACTTCCCAAGTGGTGCAGTGGTTAAGAATCCACCTGCCAATGCAGGGGACACGGGTTCGAGCCCTGGTCCGGGAAGATCCCACATGCCGCGGAGCAATTAAGCCCGTGCGCCACAACTACTGAGCCTGCACTCTAGAGCCCACAAGCCACAACTACTGAGCCAGTGCATCGTAACTACTGAAGCCCGCTCACCTAGAGCCCGGGCTCCGCAACGAGAAGCCACCAAAATGAGAAGGCAGCGCACCTCAATGAAGAGCTGCCCCCGGTCACTGCAATGAGAGAAAACCTGCGCGCAGCAACGAAGACCTGACGCAGCCAAAAATAAATTAATTAATTTTTTAAAATTGACAGTTTAAGGCAAAAAATAATATATTTACAAATAACTAAATAAAAATTACTTTCACTGGGGATTTGGACCAATTTATTTCGAGCTGATTTATATGCCTCAGAGATAACGTAAAAGACAGGAATACTGAATTTCAGAGTGAAATTCAAAGGTGTTGAGGTTTTAGCCATTTCCAACTACAATGTTTGAACTCCTGGTACTCCTAAAATAGTACTGATGGCCTTTTACCCCTTTAAACAAAAAATTCCAGTCTCTGATATACGTACATGCTTTGCTTTGCAACCTGATATTTTTCACCTGTCTTTCTCAAGACATACTCTGCTGTCCATTCATCTTCAATTGGAGCTAAAATGAAAACACTGCTGTTAAAGTTCTTTTAAAAAAATTAAAAAGTGTATTGGTAATGATCATGGGGGACTTGTGGGGTGGCTTAGTCTCAGAAATGAAACGGACATTTGTATCTTTTGTAAAATTTAAGGATTGATGATAAACCTTTCTTTCCCACGCTGGAGAAGATTCACTGTGATCATTATTTCTTTGAAAATTTGTAGTTAGCTAATATTCATTGTGTTTGGCTGCAAATATATATTTCAGTATGGAGCAGAACCAAGATTCGTCCAGAAGAAAAACCTTAGCGTGAAATACCTCCTAATTGTGACTATTTATCAGTCTTCAACTGTGGTTGACAGCTCATTATTTGGTGAATCATTTGGGTCCTGCAAGGCAGAGGGACGAAGCAGGGGCAAACCTCCCTGAAGTTTCCTTTGTGGAAGGTGTGGTGGGCAGTATAATGGTCCTTCAAAGTCCTTGTCCAAATGCTCAGAACCTGTGAATGTTGGGCTACACTGCAAAGGAGGATCACAGTTGCAAATTAGCAGATTTAACAAAAGGGGAGTATTCTGTGTTATCCAGGTGGGCTCAGTACAATCACAAAGATCCTTAATAGGGGAAGACTGGGCAGAGAAGAACCAGGGACAGGGTTGGTGATGTGAGAAGAACTCAACCCACTGTTGCTGGTTTTGAAGATGGAAGAAGGGACCACGAGTCAAGGAATGCAGGCACCTCAAGAAGCTGGAGAGGACGAGGAGATGCATTTTCCCCTAGAGCCTCCAGAGGAGAACACGGCCCGGCTGACACCTTGACTCTAGCCCCATGACCCCCATTTTAGAATTCTAGAACTATAAGAGAATAAATTTGTGTTGTTTTCAGATACTGTTTGTGGTAATTTGTTTACAGCAGCAATAGAAAACTAACACAGTCTCTCCAAACAAAGGTTAACAGACCGTCTTGCCCCAAAGGTGCTGTCTGGCATTCTGGGATTTCATGCAGTCATTGGCAACAAAATTCCCAAAGGGACTGAGACACAGGGGGAGACTGAGTGCCATATTTGTTATTTATGTCACATAATTTATAAAGAGTTTCACTTAATATTTCCACTTAATCCTCCCATCAGTTCTATGAGGTAGAAATTTTTATTATTCCATTTTGTAAACAAGAAAGCTGACACTTAGAGAGTTAATTTTTCTTTCTTTCTTTCTTTGTTTTCTTGGCTGCGATGCATGGCTTGTGGGATCTTAGTTCCCCGACCAGGGATCAAACCCGGGCCCTCAGCAGTGACAGCACAGAGTCCTAACCCCTGGACCGCCAGGGAATTCCCTAGAATTAATTTTTCTAAAATCAGATAATAGTAAGCAGTAGAGTTGAGATTCACAGATGTGGTTCCAAACTCTAGGTGCATCACTACTTTGATATCTGTCTTGCCCAGAGAGCCGTTCAACTAGGAAGTCAATACTTACAGAGATTGCTCATTAGTTAAGGTAATTTCTCTAATAAATGGAGGTTGTGGGGAGACATGCAGATAATACTTTGCAGTGGGTGTCCACTCTCCATACGTCTGCTTCTTATGAATGTGGAGTCTTCCTAGAATGTACCTGTTGTCAAAAACATCACTGGCCAGTGGTGGCTACTTGCTGAACATTTTTAATTCCCTGTCCACCATAAATGTAAATTTCACACGGCTAAATTATAGCTCAACCCCACCTCCCTCGCCTCAGTCTGACCTCCACCCTGACTTTGCTATTTCTTTTAAGAATTTCATCATTAACCCTGTCATCTAGACTCAGCAGCTGTAAGAACAGTGACGGCTAACCCTTATTGAGAATACATTCCAGTTATTGTGCTAAGTGTTTTAGACGTCATCCATTGAATCCTCCCAACAACCCTATGTGGAAGGTACGATTATTAACCCTATTTTATAGCTGAGGAAATTGAAGCTTATGTAAGTTGCCGAAGGTGACACCTTAGCATCATCTTTTTTTTTTTTTTTTTTGCGGTACGCGGACCTCTCACTGTTGTGGCCTCTCCCGTTGTGGAGCACAGGCTCCGGACGCGCAGGCTCAGCGGCCATGGCTCGCGGGCCCAGCCGCTCCGCGGCATGTGGGATCTTCCCAGACCGGGGCACGAACCCGTGTCCCCTGCACTGGCAGGCGGACTCTCAACCACTGCACCACCAGGGAAGCCCAGCGTCATCTTTAATTACTCATCTCCTCCGCCCTCCAGAGCTCATGAATCACCAAGTTCTCTCAGTCCTCCTCTGTACTATTTCTTGCAGTCGTTTCCGTGTCCATTGCCACTGTATCAACCTTGGCTCTCTTTGACTTATGCCTCAGTTATTGCTAGAGCCCAATACAGTCTCTCTTGTTCTATGATTCCCCTTCCTCAGATCTTTCTAATATGCTTTGGTCAGACTAAGCCACCTAAAATCCCACTTTTATCCCATCTTTTTCTGAGTTCAAACCTTTAAACTAGAGAAGATACGTCCAGATGTCCCCAAAGGTTATCCTTGGACAGTGTGATGGTGGCAATATTTTTTTGAAAAATTAAATAACTTCATTGTATTAAAATTAAAAGGAAAAACTGTTACAACTATAGGTTGAAATTATAGGGCCAGATACATAATAAAGATAAGCAAACATTATACCCTATAAGTTTGTAGGTTAAACTTCATTTGTTCCAGCATTGGGGAGCTCTCATTGGTCATCTGACCATTCCAAATATGCAATTCCACTTTTTAGAGGCAAATCTTTGCATTAAAAAAGGTTATGTAGGGCTTCCCTGGTGGCGCAGTTGTTGAGAGTCCGCCTGCCGATGCAGGGGACACGGGTTCGTGCCCCGGTCCGGGAGGATCCCACGTGCCGCGGAGCGGCTGGGCCCGTGAGCCATGGCCGCTGAGCCTGCGCGTCCGGAGCCTGTGCTCCGCAACGGGAGAGGCCACAACAGTGAGAGGCCCGCGTACCGCTAAAAAAAAAAAAGGTTATGTAAATCTGCTTAGTGTTTCCATATATTTATAAACTTCATTACTAGTGGTAAGACAACAAATGTATCTGGTAAAAGAAAAACTGAGTCAAAATACTACCAAAGGATAGAGCAATAAAAAACTTTTCTCTCTCTCCCAAGGGTAACCATTGAATAAGGTGATTTGAATTTTCTTCTTTACACTTTACATGTTACTGTAATTCACAGACTTTTAGCAATGGATATGTATTGCTTTATGATAGAAGATAAGACCAATAAAGCATAATTTTTAAAAAGGAACCAAATTATCGATCATTCCCTGCTACTTATAATAGAAAAGCTAGTTTTTTTGGCTGAGGCCCTGTGTAATCTGGCCCCAGAACACTTTCCAGGCTTATTATAAACGGTTGAATACAAATGTTCTGCTTCAGTTAAACTATTTTAAACACCTTTTCCCTGCTGTGTCTCCAACTGTGTGTTTTCTCTTCCTGGAATGAGCTTCCCCTTCTCTTTTAATATCCCAATTCAATCTATTGTTCACTATCTAAGTCTGTTCTACATACAGCCCTTCCTAAAAAGGAAGGAATCAGTATGTAGTGAGTATTTACCGTGTGGGATTATGCATTATATTTGACGCTTTCCTTGGTAGTCATTTGAAACCCACAACAGCTCTGGACGGTTGGTGTTAACAACCTTCATATTGAAGATGAGGAAACGAAGTTTCCCACAAGTTACGTAGCCAGTATGCGGCAGAGCTGGACTCTGGAGCTGGCTGTTCTGCCCCAGCTCAGACAGCCCTCATTTTTTCCAACTTCCGTAGCTTTTTTCCAACTTCATTATTTATCTAAGTTTGACCCATAATCATAAAAGTGCATTCTAAGGGAGTGGCATTGCTTGTAGTACTACTTTGAACTACTTCTATTTTGTATTTTCTTGATCTTCTCCACGAAACCTGTAAGAAAACTTGGGTTGAGTTCTAACTTGCGATTTCCTAGTTCTGCGTCTCTGAGCCAACTCCTTAAACTTTCTCAGCCTCAATTTCCTCCACTGTAAAATAGAAAAGAAAATAATAACACCTAACTCTTCTGGTTGTTATGAGAGTTAAAAACCCAGTATATACCTTGTACAAAGAGCTGAGTGTTTCTGTGTTGGATTTAACATGGTGATATTAGTTTATTTTCAAATTCCATTTAATTTCTAGTTTCTTTATAGTAGTGTTTTTTTCTTTTTAACATCTTTATTGGAGTATACTTGCTTTACAATGGTGTGTTAGTTTCTGCTTTATACAAAGTGAATCAGCTATACATATACATATATCCCCATATCTCCTCCCTCTTGCGTCTCCCTCCCACCCTCACTATCCCACCCCTCTAGGTGGTCACAGAGCACTGAGCTGATCTCCCTGTGCTATGCGGCTGCTTCCCATATAGTAGTGGCTTGAGATAGTCCTAAAAACTCAGTGATCTAAAGAGAACTAGATGTTTTTCTTCAATACACTAAAACACTGACTTTACACAAATTTTAAAAAGTACTTTTTAAGCATTTGGTCAGAATATACTATCTTGCTGTTTAACCAATGTTAAATGAGAGGTTCTGTTACTAGTTTAAGACTGTTCCCAAAGGTAATGTTTACATTTATAAACACGAATTATTATTGAACATTGTCATTTTTAGTCCAGAAAACCACTGAGCACTTCGAGAGCTACACTTGCTCAGAAAATGGAAGAACCATTTAAAGATCACTGGTCTTCAAAAACAGACACCACTTTTTCATATTCTTTATATCAGAGGAAGAAAAGGACATCACTGCATTCACTCCAATTATTTTCCTTTAGAGTCAGATGAAAAGAAGCGAAATTCACAAATAGTTTTTAGCTTTGATTTACTTTCCCCCCCTACGACCGCTATCATTTATAAAAGAACTTTTCAGCCTTTTGAAAGATAAATACATCTGATATTAGATATGAGAATTCTTTTATTCTTAATATTTTATTTCACAGTTATTAAAAGACTTGTCAAAGCAACCTTGACAAAACCCCCAAATGTGTGTTCTACATAACATTGGAAATCAAGTTTGGGCTGTAGATAGCAAAAGTCCACCCGCAGCTCTCCTGAGATTGCGACTGAGAGATTCTCATTTCTCAGGGCGCTTCCGAATACCTGTTTGTTATGAATTGTTTGATTAAAATAAAACAACCAGGGCTTCCCTGGTGGTGCAGTGGTTGGGGGTCCGCCTGCCGATGCGGGGGACGCGGGTTCGTGCCCCGGTCCGGGAGGATCCCGCATGCCGTGGAGCGGCTGGGCCCATGAGCCATGGCCGCTGAGCCTGCGTGTCCGGAGCCTGTGCTCCGCAACGGGAGAGGCCACAGCAGTGAGAGGCCCGCGTACCGCAAACAAACAAACAAACAAACAAAAACAACCACATAGTCTGGTTAGCAGGTCCTTAGGATCTTTGTAGGATTGAAATGTCCTACATTTGCCTGAAGCTGGGCAGGAGATTTTTTTCTCCCCTTGACACGCAATCTCCTTGAAAAAATAGTTCCTATTCCACTGTTTCTCATTCCCTGGTGAACTCACTGCAATCTTGCAAGACTGTCTTTGGTGAAACCACCCTCTTCACGGCCACTTAATTGCCAAATCAAGGAAAACTTTTTAGACCTTATCTTCTCTGAGTATTAGTTCACTTGAAACACACTCCTTCCCTGCTTGAAACGCTTTTTTCTTAGCATTCTGTAACAGCCACGTCCACTGCCTTTCTTTCTGCTTACCTGTGTCTCCACACTCTTGACTCAATCCTGGGATTACCTGGTTTTTTGTTTGTTTGTTTAAAGAATCAATTATTTATTTATTTATTTATTTTTGGCTGCGTTGGGTCTTTGTTGCTGCGCGTGGGCTTTCTCTAGTTGCAGCGAGCAGGGGCTACTCTTCATTGCGGTGTGCAGGCTTCTCATTGTGGTGGCTTCTCTTACTGTGGAGCACGGGATCTAGGTGCGCGGGCTTCAGTAGTCATGGCTCCTGGGCTCTAGAGCGCAGGCTCAGTAGTTGTGGTGCACGAGCTTAGTTGCTCCGCGGCATGTGGGATCTTCCTGGACCAGGGCTCGAACCCGTGTACCCTGCATTAGCAGTAGGATTCTTGACCACTGCGCCACCAGGGAAGTCCCATACCCGTTTTAAAAATCTTTGCCTAACTGATAAGTGAAAAGTCATCTAGTTTTTGTAATTTATTGTGTCTGTTTACATATTTGCCACACAAAGATCAGACATACACTGATAACAGGGTTGTTGCCATTTATTCTTTCTTGGTTGTACATCTTAATTTGACGTTGAGGCTTTTCATCTCTTTCAGAGAGGGGATTGTATGTTTTCAAACACCTTCACCTCCCTCCTTCCTTCCATTTGCTTACAAATGAGCATGTATTTGTTTAATTTAATTGAATGGAATTGAACACTTCATTCCCATTAGACTTTTAAGCACTATACTTGGTCCAGGTTCTTCATAAACCTTCCAGTGAGGAGCATGGAGCATTGTACTGAAAGATGGGAGAACTGTTTCTAATCCCAGTTTAGTCCCTAACTAGCTGTGCATTCTTGGGCAAGCCACTTAACCTCTCTGGACCTTCACTCCCTTTTATGTAAAGTGAGTGGGAGGGCATCAGATAATGTCTTAGGTGTCTTCTTGTTCTCACGTCACAGAGGTAAGATTTTCTTCCAGAAACTTCCTTCAGAGACAAACTCTTAGAACATTGCCTCCTACTCTGCCAGAAGAGTGCTCTCTTCCAACATAGTGTCACCTCTTTGAGGCAGAACTTGGTTCCTTCTAGAGCTGTGATTCGTTTGTATGGGACCACAAGCCCTAGGACAGTAGCAGCAACTACCATCCAAAAAACACAGCCAAGACTTAAAGGTAAAGTAGGTCTTATTCGTTTTGTGTGTGTATTGAAAATGCTTTGAAAACCTGTTGAAAGCGAGGGACCCACTCACAGGAAAACACACATAAGCATATACGTACAAAATTTTAGGGGGCTCCTGGACCGTCTGAAGCCCGTCCACGTACTCCCTGGAAGCCATGAACCCTAGGCTAAGAATATTTGATTTGGGAACATTAATGGGATCCCTGGAGATAAAACGAAATTATCAGAAATGCTTACTTCCCATTGGAAGAGGGAGCTGCTAAATTAAATATTTATAGAATATTATCAAAACTCCCGTTTCAAAACTAAACTCTTATGCTTACTTGTAAATATCTTCTTCATAAACCAGGTCATGTGCTAACCTGCTTAAATCTTGCAGAGGAGAATGCAGATTCCTTACTGTGCATTGTAAGGTCCTGTATGGTCTGGCTCCTGTTCGCCATCGCTTTATACTTTTGAGCTCCACTGGCCTCCCTTTTGCCCTGGGAACATACCGACTCCCTCCCTACAAGTCACTCTGTTTCTGCTGAACAGTCTCGAGTGACCTGCTGCCCCTGCCCAGACCACATCCCTGCTCGCATTCAGGCTTCAGTTCAAGCGCCCCCTCCTCAGGAATGTCTCCGCCAACCACCTTCACCCCACCCTCAACCGTGCGCTCTCACAACACCCAGTTTTCTCCAGTAAAACTGATCTTGTTACAGCCCTGGCTGTTTTTGCCTTCTCTCCCCACGAGAATGTTAGTTCCATGAGGGAAGGGGCCTTGCCTCTCAGTTATAACCGCAGTCCCAGAGCCAGGGACAGATAAAAACCTTAAGGGGGACTTCCCTGGTGGCGCAGTGGTTGGGAATCCACCTGTCAACGCAGGGGACACGGGTTCGAGCCCTGGTCTGGGAAGATCCCACATGCCGCAGAGGAACTAAGCCCGTGCGCCACAGCTACTGAGCCCGTGTGCCTAGAACCCGTGCTCCACACAAGAGAAGCCACCGCAATGAGAAGCCCGCGCACCGCAACGAAGAGCAGCCCCCGCTCACCGCAACTAGAGAAAGCCCGCAAGCAGCAACAAAGACCTAACGTAGCCAAAAATAAATAAATACATTAAAAAACAAACAAACACCTTAGGGGGATCTCAGCACTAAAGATGGCGCTCCTCTTCCATCTTTAATTCTGACCAAAAAATTTGGTGCGCCTCTCTCATATTAAACTCTAACTAGAAACAGTACTAAACCGTACACTTACATGTACTGAAACAAAAATAGCTTCTTTCCAGATGATCTGATTGTAGGACCTTCGAGCCCCTGCTTTGCTGGCGCCCTAAATACATGAGCCGTTTGTCTGCTTTTGGGGAACCTAGCACTCACTCAATTCCTTAAACATACTGGAAGCAGTTTTAGGTTAAGCTGGCCTATGCCTACCAAAAACACCTTGCTGGGGTTACTGATAGGAATTCTGTTAAATCTATAAATCGACTTGAGAAAAACTGACGTATTTACTATATTGGGGCTTCCAAGCCAATTATTTAGGTCTTCTTTAATTTTTTGTAATCAGCATTTTATAATTTTCAGCATACAGATCCTGTACACGATTTGTGAGATTTATACCTAAATACTTCATACTCTTTGGAGCAACTATATCAATAAATACCGTTTTACATTTGCTCCTACCTGTTTGTTGTTGGCATATACAGAAGCTCTTTTAGTAGAACAAGGAGGAATGTACCCTTTAGTGAAGGAAACTTGTTCAGTATTTATTTGCTGGACTACTAACAAGCTATGTATCCTACCATTCATGTACCTCTGCAGTGTGCCTCTAAGTCTCAAATTCAGCCTAATTCTTGATTGCTACACCCCAATCTCTACTACTGTTGGAAGGGTCTACTCATCCCTTACCTGAATACCCCTTATGCATTCCATCTCCATGTCTTCACTCCTGCCATTTCCCCTCTAGAATCGTCCCTCAGCTGAACCCTCTTACCCCAAACTAGATCTTAACTATCAAACCCCAGCTGACATCGCTCCTTTTCTCCACTGGACTCTTTTAACCAATATCGTATGCCACTCAATCATTAATTTAGTTTTTCATTAGTTTTAATCCATGTCTCGTTCCCTAGTTAGATGATGTGCACTGGGAGACTCCCATAATAGCTATCATAGCACCACATACATGGAAGGCGCTCCAATTTAATTGTTGTTTAAATGAAGAAAGTCGAGAGAGGTTTCAAGACGTGTCAGAATAAGGCGCCCGGAGCTGCAGCATCTAAAGAAGTCTTCAAGATCCATGCTCTCCACCTCCAGGACAAGGATTCTCTCTCTTTTCCTTCCTTCCCCCAAATCCCAACTCCTCCAGCTAGTCAGACTGGAGATGCAGATCCTCTCCAACAACCCCTTTGAAACCGTTCTAGAAACAGCAGGTCTATATGCGCAGTCGATTTTTAGAGGTTTTCTTTAAGAGCATAGGCAGTAATCCATTGGAGCTGCAGTAACAATCCCCGGCCACCAGAGAGCAGGGCGTCGCGGGAGAGATGGCTTCCCCTCTGCAGAA
This sequence comes from Pseudorca crassidens, assembly GCF_039906515.1. Taxonomy (NCBI): domain Eukaryota; kingdom Metazoa; phylum Chordata; class Mammalia; order Artiodactyla; family Delphinidae; genus Pseudorca; species Pseudorca crassidens. Next base: position 9,642,400 of record NC_090306.1, on the reverse strand, counting down.
GTCTTAAAGAGGTCAAAGGCAGAGGCAGAAAGTCGGCTCCGCATCCACGGCCTTCAGGCTTCTTTTACTGCCTCGAGTGCTCAGCGCTCTCCCCCTCTCCAGATGGGCTCCTTTTCCTCCTGTAAAAGATGGGCCGGAAGTTCCTAGAGGCTTACCCTAATACTAACCTTAAATGATTATAATAACGAATGCACTTAAGCTGCAGGATTTAAAGGCAGAAAAGGAGAATGGAGATGTTTCATCTTTCGTTAGATGAACCCCAAACCTGCTTCTCAGTTCTTTTACCAATCAAAAACAAAAACAGAACAACAGAAAGCCCCAGGCAGTGTCTAAACGGACATTCCCCAACAAAGATTGGCCTTTAGGGACCAATGTCCCAAATCCAGTACATTGTAAATGGAATATTTTAGGAGCTACTATTCCTACACACAAATTCTGGCTCATGGGGCAGTCCGCTCGCAGTGTGCTTTTCCGTCATTAATCACATCTTTGTTATGTGATATCCACGTGAGTACTTCTCAGTAGAAGCAGCTTCATGCTCAAATGCTCAAAGCACACTAGAATAAAGCTCCGATTGTCCTGTTCAGTGATTCTAAGTCCTGGTTTGTCACCACCTCGGGTCTCTAGTTTCCCAAAGTTTGTAACGTAGTTTCAAAACAAAGCTATTTTAATGAATCCAAATAAAAAATGCACGAAGTGTGTGAAGTTAAATCAACGGGGTCTTGCTCTTGCACTTCGCAAGAGGCGGTGAACCTCTGGTCTGTGCTGCCCGATACAGAACATACCTGTGAAGAGCATTTTAGCCTGCTCGTGCTCATTAATTTACAAATGTAAATAGAAATAATAAGTAAATAGAAGCACAGTAAAGTAATGAATGCTAGGAGCATTCAGGTGAGGGCTTTCAACGACAAACACACAGAGGGAGCTAAGCGCTTGACCACCTGAGTGTGATTTTTTTCTTAAAGTACCTGTAGCTTCTCTTTCTTAAGAGACGGCAGCGCCCTGCGTTTTAGATTCGTCACTTTTTAAAGAGCGATTGTAATGCTCTCAAATCATTGTTGGCGTTTCTTCACGCTGGGGAGGCAGCTGGAAACAGCCCAAGGAGGCGGAAAAGGCTCTGCGCCTCGCTGGGGCGCCGAGGGGCGGGGGGGGGAACACCCTGAAATACCTGTTGGGGCGCAGCGCTGAAGGCGCGCGGCCGAGCCCCGGCCACGGGGGCCGGGGGTCGGAGATCAGGGGCCACGGGGGCGGCAGGCGGGCGCGCGGGCGCAGAAGGAGGAGGCCGCGGGGCCGACTCCCCGGGCCGCCCGGCTCCTCCCAACGGCGCCCGCGGAACCTGTCCCGGAGCCGCCGGACCCCGGAACTGAACGGGACCCGACCCCCTCCCCGAGAGGCCGCGACCAGGCGCCGAGCCGCGCTCCGAGCTCCGGCGGGCGCACGGCCCCGCCCGGCGCCCACCGCCCTGCCCTCGCCTGTCTCCTCCTTTCCCCGGGGCTCCGCTGAGTTCATTCACTGGGATTGGTTTCAAGTGACGCCATCTCTTTATTTTTAAACCAATGACCTCATCCGCGCTTGAAGTTTCCTGACCAGCGACTCTTTCTCTTTCCCCCCAACCCCCCACCCCCCAGCCCCCCGCCTTTCCCCCTCTTTCTGGGTATCCCTGTTTGGGGGGCTCTGAGCAGTTTTCAAACGACCACCATCACCTCTCCCAACCCCCTCCGCGTCCCCGCCGCCACCTCCACCTCCCAGGTTCCTCGCCCCTTTCGACAGTGTTTTTTCAAGGCTGATCGGGGGTGGGGGGTTAGAGAGAAAGAGCGAAGAAAAGTTGCAAACGGCTCCGCGCGTCCCGAGCCTCCCGCCCCTCCGAGCAGGAGAAGATAATATAGCGAAAAGAAGAGGAGGAGGAGAGCGCGACGGGACGGACGCGAGCGGGAGCGCAGCCGCCCTCCCGGCTCCGTCGCGGCGCCTCGCGGGTCCGGGAGGCGAGGGGGCCCCGCGGGGAGACGCCGTGACGACTTTCGTTCCCCCCCCCCCGAGGGAGCCGGGAGGTCGGCGGCCCCGAAAGTAAGTGGCCGCGCGGACTGCGGGGTGGGAGGGCGCGGGGCCGGGCTCCCGCCGCGCCGGTAGCGTGGACGCTCGTCCGCGCGCCCCGCCGGCGCTGCCCTCCCAGCGGCCGGGCCCGGGGTCCAGGGCGGGGTGGGGGGGCGACCGCGGGCCGGAGCGGCGCGCGCGTGGGAAGCGGGGGAGGGGGGCCCTGCGGGGGGGCCGGCGCGGGGGGCGGGGGGCGGGGGCCTCGGGCCGGACGGCCGAGTCCCGCCGCCAGGAGCCGCCGCCGACGCGGTCCCTTCGCGGGAGAAGCTGCTCACTTCCAGGCGCGACTGTTACACAACACGCCTGCCAAGTGGGGCCCCGGCCTGACGGTTCCCATTATCCCCAGCTCGCCTTTGGCGTAAGCCGCGCGGCCACCGGGGTGGTGACGGGGTTGCTTTCTTCAGTCAACTCGCTTTTCCTCCTGGGACCCCTGAGGCCCGGTGTTGGGGGCCCGGCCCGGTGCGCCAGTGACTTATTTATTTACACCAGTCGTAAAACGTGAGAAAGGAAAAAGCCCAGGGAGACGACCGAAGGTCTGTGTTTATCATGTGTAGTTTCACGGAATGAAACACAGGGGAGGAAGATATTGGTGCAAAACTGAAGTTTTCAGGTGCTGCCGGGTTTATTTCCTTAAAACGACAACAGCAGCAGCCCGGTAATTAACTCGAGAAAATGCAAGTAGATCTTAAAATGAATGGATCCTGCAAAAGCCTAAGGAAATGTATCAGACGTCAGCTGCAGAGATCCTAAATCAAGTCCTGGGTGCCTCAAATCGTTTTGAGAAAGCACACCTCCAACCAGCCTGTGATTAATAAAGTAGAGAGGAAAAACCTGTTACATAATCTCATTTGCCCTGGGGTTTGCAGTGCCGTCCCCTTGAATCAGGGGGAAGTGAGTTAAGACGCAGGGTTTTTAAACCTCTGTGAAGTTTTTATTTACCCAGTGCTCTGGCTGCCACTTCTGCTTTAAAAGATTGTAAGTAAATACTCTGCTCTTACGAGGGAACCAAACCTATCAAACCTGTTTAGAAAATGACCAGGTATGTTTCTTTCCTTTCCTTCCGGTGTGTGTGTGCGTGTGCGTGTGTGTGTGTGTGTGTGTGTGTGTGTGTGAAATTTACCATCCATGAAAGACCTTATGACTAGTATTTGGGGAACTTAGACTGTCAGAAAAATGCCTCTTTAAGCCACTCATCTTATGAGTGCACATAGGTGACAACTGTTTCCTTAAAGGATTTATGCTATTCTGAAAAGAGATTTTTGAAGTCGAGGTAAATTTTTAAAAGAAAAAAAGAATTCTTACCAATTGAATTAGTCATTTGTGAATTATTCACCTTTGCTTGAGAATCATGTGTATTGGATAAACAGCTGGGGAGGCCGGAGTTAATTGAGACTTGTGGAATTCTGTGTTTGGTGAAGGCAGCAGCCTGGAGAAGGTAAATTAAAAAACTAAAAATTTGGGGCTTTGAATGGGGATTTTAGTCAAAATGTGACTAGGCACTGTGAAAGTTTTTTGTTTTTGTTTTTTAAGTAAAGTTCTGGAATTTAACTGAGTTTGGTGACTGTGTGAAACCTTGTTGTTAAAAAGGTTTTTGGGGGGTTAACATTTAACATCTTATGTAAAAACTTCGCCTAAAAGGCACCAGCCCAAAAGTTGGCTTTTAGGTAAAAATAATTTGTACTTATCAAAATTCTACATGGGGGGAAAAAGTAGAAATGAGTTTATTCTTAATTCTGCTGGTAGTATGGTGAATAACATGAAAAAAAATAGGTTCAAGTGCTGTAACTGCGCATTTGAATGTAAAATAATTGAATAGCTGTAAAGTGAAAACGGTCATGTAAAATTAAGGATTAAGGATCTCTTTGAACAAAAGCTTAATGGCAGTAACTGAAAAGGGGGCAAAAGAGAAGATCCTGTTAACCTAGTTCTTTTCCTTTTTCTTAAACATTAGAAACTCATTTGCGGCAGTGAGGCTGAGATCAAGTCTGAGATTGGTGCAGTTTAGGCTGGGGTCAGGAGAAGGGCCAGGGTTGATGTGTGAGTTTGTTCTGATGCTCTTTTCTATAAACGCCTGTATCGGGAATTTAATTCTATAGAGTTTTTGGCCTATGGGATTATATATTGATGAAGCTGACTTACATAGCTGTTCAAAATTAATGTTTTTCTATTTTTCAGCCAATCGTAATAGCCCACTAAATATAATTTGCTAGCATTACCAGTGTAATATATCCTAGAAACCCAACTTCTCCTGGAGTATCAAAAAAAACAAAAAACAAAAAACAGAGTTTTCTATCCAGTGTTATTTGGGCTGAAAATTTCACTAGATGTGTAATGTTTTTATAATGCTTTGCGTTCTCAAGCAAATGGTACTTTAAATTAAAGAAGTAAATTAATATAGGGTAAGCTGATTTGGATCAGAAGCCCAAGAACAGGGAAGAAATAAATCAGGGGAAACAGAAACCAGATTTTATGACAGTTTTCAACAGATTGAAAAAACTAGTTAAAAAGGCTTCATAGGAAAAACCACAGTTGATGTTTGATTGGCTTTTTAAAAACAATTAACTGTGTCAAAATTTAAAACCAAGACAGATATCCACCATCATAAAAGAAAATGTTTCTAACGGTGGCTTAAGCAAAAATATAATTAAGAAAGTAAATCTTGATATGATATATTCCAAAGCCAGATGTCACATTTTTTCTGATTATGTTGTGTTGTGGATAATCTGATATTTTTGTACATTTCATTTAGCCCAGATGACCAAGCGTTGGTTGGCTTTGTGAAAGGATATAGGGTTCATAAAGTTTGGCCAGATTTAAAGAAGCAGGCTCAGGCTTTAAGAAGACGCCAGTCTCATACACAAACTGAGAAGTTTGAAATGTAATCAAATAAATGACTGAAGGAAACAGGAGTGGCTCAAAAAGGAGGATCTGAGGCAGATTACCAAGGACAGGTACAAAGAAATAATAAAAGCTTGCCAGGGCTATGATCAGGGAAGAAGGAAATGGGATACATCTTGACATGAAAGGAAAAAGGCATAAAAAGAAAAAATACCCTCCAATACCTCAGCAACAGGAAGAGAGTGATGAAACTTTACCTCCATCTTGATTGGGGTTAGATACCTCATTGTAGGTATCATCAAAAAGTCACAAGATTTTTTTATTACATACAAAAATTAATCTTGGGGGAGGAGGATGGATAAAGTGCATTATAAGTAGCTATAGTTGTGTATATGAGAATGTAAAGCTTGAAATTGACAAAGATAAATTTAAAAACTAGAGGGGGACCCCCTGCAATTTCAGTTGAGTTATTGGAAAGGGAGGGCTATGTTATAAAATGTTGAAACTTAACTAAATTGATTTCTGCATTGACTACAGATATGAATGAGTCAAACAGAACGTTTATTGGTGGTGTACTCTTTACACGTCCTGAGGTGGATACCAAAAGTTAGGGGCACGAGTCCCTGCCCAGAATGAGGATTATGAGAATTTTAAAGGAGCTATATACATATGCAAGGATAAACAGTTACCAGACAGCTGGGAAGTGCCAAATTCATGGTATGAAGGAGAAAGAGACTGGAGAATTGGGAACCTAGTCCTCAGAGGGATAGTAGAGTTTGACCCTGGCCTCAAAGGATGGTTAACATGAGTATGGAGGAAAGGAAGTAGGGGAGGTGAAAGGGAGAGGCCATTCATCCATCCATCCCTTCATTCAGCGGATTTGTTTGGAACCTCTGCTGTGTGCTAGACACTGTTCTCCGAACCTGGAATAGAGTGGAAAATAAGATAAGGTTTCTGCCCTTATGGAATTTACATTCTAGTGGGAGAAGACAGAAGGGCAGTAAACAAGTAAACGCTACATGGAAAATCTGATGTCAGAGAGTGATGTCTTGTGAAGATAGTAATGAACAGAGTAGAGGAAATTTTACGGTGTTCTTTATAGCCCCACTTATTCTGTGAATAACCTATTTTGCCTGTGATATCCTGGTGAATAATGTTAATGATTTAACTTTTTATTTATTTGCAGTCCAAACCAATTTGAGTAGACGTCTACACATTAATTGACTTCATCTTTAACCAATTTTTAAAAAGAAACCTACGTAATATTTTGTAGATTGAAGCATGCACGCTTTGAGATTTTAACTCCTTGTTAACAATTTGTATGCAATTCTGCTGTTATTTGCTAAGAACCTCATGTTTTTACAGTGAGGTGAATGTCATTCTTTACAGTTTACTTAGAGTTGTATATATTGTATATATTGGACTATATACTTAGGTAAGATTCTCCATTAAGAACGATAATCACAGTAGTGCTATAAAGTGAAGCTAAACTCCAAGGACAGTTTGTTTTGATGGTACCTTGTATGAGAGCGCACAAAACAAAAGATGTACAGAAACTACAAGTAAGCTCTTCAGCTCAGTTACCAGAAAATGGGGTCAAGGGTGACACCCCCTCCAGGCCTCATCCACATGGTGCAGGAATCCGATGGTAAATTTGGGCTGTGTTGCGCTCTGTGTGGTTAATCATTCTCCTTACAGATTGATAGGGGAGTTAGTGGTCTCACCGGAAATATTATTTTAAACTTAGGATTTTTACTGTTTTTCTACAAGTAGTAGACCTGATACAAAAGTGTCAGTTCTGAAATGGGGAAGTCTGGACTCTGTAGCTGTCTGACTGCCAGGTTTTACTGTTGTTGTTGACAAGATGTCCTTTGTAGTGTCAGCTAAAAATTTCTTAGTGACTCTTTCATGTTTTTGGACACATTTATGAAGTACTTCTCAAGGATTTTTTAAGAAATGTGTTCTCTCATTCTCCATTCTTTCTGTAGTTTTAAACTTAAAAAAAATTATAGGTGGAACTGCGGTAAAGGATTTTCAAAAAGGATTTATATTAAGTGTATGTGCCTATAGAACCACATCTTGAAAATTTTTCTGTATGCACCTAACCAGTTTTCATCTACAGTACATTCTGACACGCTTGGAATAAGCTTATGGAAAATAAAACAATTTTCATAGGAAGTGGGAGATTCTTTAACATTTCCTTGATTTCCTTCTAAACTAGATACTCCATTTAGAAAAGAACTAATCGTAGTGATGAATGCTAGGGGTCTGTGATGTGTGTGATCAAAGCTAATGTGACGTGTACTCTTCAAACATATGTGGGAAGGACAGTAGAAATCAAATTCGTTTTAATGTCTGGGTGATGGGTGGGCTAAACTTCAGTTTACAGAAAAATATAAATATAAATTGTAATGGTATATGGCAAGGTAATTAATATTAAATATCTCCATTCTTCTGCTTAAAATTAATAGGGAAAGTCATGTGGAGACATATACTGCTTATTGTTTAACTGTATAAATGACCAAAAAGTATAACTCATATCTTAGGATAGTGCCTAGCAGAGTTCACTTTTGACAAATGTTTGCCGAGTAAATTGAATTCTCACAAATAGTTACTTTTTTTTTTTTTTTTTTTTTTTGCGGTACGCGGGCCTCTCACTGTTGTGGCCTCTCCCGTAGCGGAGCACAGGCTCTGGACGCGCAGGCTCAGCAGCCATGGCTCACGGGCCCAGCTGCTCCGCGGCATGTGGGATCTTCCCGGACCGGGGCACGAACCCGTGTCCCCTGCATCGGCAGGCGGACTCTCAACCACTGCGCCACCAGAGAAGCCCAATAGTTACTTTTGATGGTGGTTGCATTCTCTCTCTAGCTTAGAGCACTGATTTTTGAGCGTTGAGTTGAAGCCTGCAGGTGGTTGCCTTCCAGCCTTGGGCACCCGGCTTGTTTAAGCTTTATGCTCACTCTGGGACCTGGACCCTGACCTCACCTCCAGCCTGCCTGACCCTGGGGCTGACCTGACCTCATCTTTTCTGAAATGGCAGGTGGTGGTTTCTTACAATTTCTTCCCTTCCTGAGCAGCTGAGCTATGTCCTCTTCTGGTCACTTCTCAGAATACTCAAGTGTCCCCAGTCTGGCCTATTTTGTAGTGGGTTTCTCTTGTTCTTTCTGTTTGTTGTTTTCTTGGAGGAAAAGCACATTTCTCAGGAAAAATAGTTCTTGACTTTGTTTTATAAATTGTACATGGTATATAAAGCATGGTATTATTTCTTCTTCCTTCTCAGCTTTAGCTGATAATCTTATATTCACTTGTAAGTTAACTGGTGAGAATGATATTTTGATGCTACAAGACAACTAAAAACTAACAAAGACTCTTTTTTTTGGAGGCAATCAGGAAATTAGAACATGGAGTGTGTATTAGATGATACTTAAGAATTATAACTGAAGTTTTTATCTATATTAATGGTATTATGGTTATGTTAAAAAAATTCTCATCTGTTAAAGATACATATGGAAGTATTTCCAGGCAAAATGAAATGACGCCTATTATTTGTTTTTAAAAAGTTCAGGATAGGCACAAACACAAATGGGAAATGAAACAGTATTGACAAATTTTTGATAATTGTTGAGGGTACATCGGGGTTTGTTACTATTTTCTGTACTTTTGTGTGTATTTGGAAATATACATAATAGTTAACACACATTACCAATCATAACTGTAGAGGACGGAATTTGATACAGTAAAATTATGTGGTTGGACGTTTGACCTAATTGACCAATCAGAAACTCTCCCCTGTGCATTTTCTGTAAGTTCTGCATTTAGTAAAAAAAATAATTTTTAAATAGGGATAATTTTGTAGAAATATGGTCACAAGGCTAAAACTCTTAACTCTGAGATCTTATAATAATAAGACACCTGTAATTTATAAGTTGTTTTCACGTATTTTGTCTTTTATCCTCTGAACAGGACATGAATTACCTGTTTCACAGATGAGGAAACTAAGACCTTAGAGAGACTAATTTATCCAAATCCCAAAGCAAGTAAGAAGTGGCAGCGGACCTGGAGCCGAGACCTTCTGACTCATTCTCAGGTGCCCATCCTGTTATGTACACATACTTAAAAGCACTCTTTTTTGTGGTGTTAAAAACCAGAGGTTTTCTTACGTTTTAGTGTCAGGACACTTTTGCATTCTTAAAAATTACTGGAACCCCAAAGATCTTTTGTTTATGTGGACTATATCTGTCAATATTTAGCATATTAGAAATCTGAGAAACGTTTAAAATACTTATTCACTTAAAAGTAACGAACACATGAAAGGTTAACATAAATAACATATTTTAATGAAAAAGTTATTCCAAAACAAAAAATGTAGTGAGACTCTCTCTACTGCATTGCTACATAGAAGATAGCTGGATTTTCATAACTGCTTTTATATTGTCTGTTGTGACATGTTGCTTTGCTTGAAGTACATGAAGAAACCCCCGCTATACACAGATACAGAGTAGCAAAAGGGTGGGGTATTTTAGTGTCTTTTTCATATAATTGTGAACATTCTTCGATATATCAAAACTCAGCAAGTGGTCGATTCTTAAGGGTTAGTTGCAGCGTTGACTCTGAAACCTTATCAATGAATTTTTTGTACTCTGTAATGTAAAAATCTATTGGTCCACCTTGCACTTCGGATGGATCTTTGACCTGTGTGTGATCTTATAACATCCTACATTGGTCATTTGAAAAATAACAGTTGACTGAGTGTTGACACATTTGATTACACAATATTTAGCAAATCACATTCATTAATATGACCATGAATCTCATCCAAAAAGTCTTTAGGAAGCGGGAAGCAGTCAAGATTTTGGTATGTAGTTCAAGTTTTCCAAAATTCTGATTTTTTCTTGAAAGCTCAAATTTTATCGTCAGCAGCAGATATTGTTAGTTTCTTTCCTTGAAGCATCAGGCTCCCTTTATTTACTTCAGAGAAAATACCAGGTACCTAAGTCTAAATAATTATATATAACAGTACGTTGTCTGCCAGTCATTCTAAAAGAATGGGGTTTGTTACTTTTGCTAAAAGCAAAGATGGTATTCTCTGGAGAAAGTGTATAGTTTAGCTCACAACTCAACCGCATAAAGGCTTTTCCTCAAGACGGCCTATGTGTGAGGCATGTAGAAATGCTTTTTCTACATATTCGGTATGATGAAATGCTCACATTTCATCACACAGATTATTGAAAAGACCACGTTCTCAGGAGTGAGATTTAATAAAATTAATAACTTTTACTGTTTTATCAAAGGCATCTGTGAAACGGGCTGTTTAGAAACGATTGATAGTGAAGAGTGTGATTATCACTGGTGGAGTTTTGTACCCTTGCCGTGATTCACGCTGACGTGCCAGCAGTTTTGCCCCCCATTTGCTTTTGTACCATCAGAGGAGATACCAACATGGTCGTTTCAGGGTAAATCATGAGATTCGTAAAGTTATTTAGTACTTTGAGTAATTCAGCAGCACTCGTATCGGTTGCCAAGCATTCACATAAAAGAAGCCCTTCGATGATTAGTTGGCATGGATACTGGAATAATAAAAACAAAACTAAGTCCACCCGTGTCTGCAGATTTGTCTACTTATAAAGCAAAAGTACAGTGCTTAAGGAGAGGTATTAACTTGTAGACATTAACATTTAATTTGATGAGCTGCTGCATCGTTGGAAGGGCCACTGCTGTGATCTCTTTTACTGACCCTTCGCCCAGCAGACATTCAGCAGTGTCAGCGGGGCAAAGCTTTCTTAGTTTCTCAGCTATCCTGTGCCCCGCTCCAACCCGTGCATTCTGACCATTTACTTTTCACTTCTAATTTGAAAACAGTCTTTTGCTTCTGAAGAGCCCATCACGTCAAACTTTAAAACATTCCATTTTTTTTTCTTTAAACCCTCAGTGAATTCATTGGATGATAATGAGGTAGTGGAGATTATAGCCGATATAACCAAAGATTGCTCTTGCTAGGAACATAGAAGTACTGAGCACACACTGAAAACATGCATATTTATACCTTAAACTTGCTACCTTAGAACATTCTAAACACAAGAATATACAAGCATATGTTTCCTTAGCTGTCAGAATGATACATTATCATCGCACACTGTGTATTCTCTGGATTCACTGTTGTGAAAAAGGCAGGTAACGTCTTTGTATTACTAAAAAGAGTTTTGACATTGTGGATCCCCTGAAAAGGTCTCGGGGACCTCACACCGGGGCATCTCTGGATCACACTTTGAAAATGCTGATGTAAACTGGTGCCCTGTCCTAACATATTTTTAGAGGAGTCTAACATAGACATCTGTATCAATAAAGTAATGTTTCCATCTTAGCTGATTAATTTGTCAGCAAGAGGGAAATATGTTAGTGTGTGGGACGAGCCATGTGGTCCGGAGATCATAGTGGTGGAAGGTGGTGTAACCTCAGAGAGTGGTGGGTAAAGGGTAGACAGAGGGTGGGGTTGGTAAAAAGCGCTTTACGACTTAACAAAAAATGAGCATTTGTTCTCTCTGTATTTTTTTTTAAGCTAAAAAAGCACTGAGTCTACATATATACGTTCATACTCATTTGTATCTATGCTCAAAATCAGGGTACTCAGCCATTTTTTTCCTTGAGTGACAGCAGGGGAGACATGCTAGCACACCTGAGAGGAAAACAGATGTTCACGGCCATTGTCCGTTTCTTCCAACCAGGGAGGCTGTGAATGGAGTAGACATTAGTGATCACAGGCGGCGCTGCAGGCAGAACTGGGCTGTGGGCAGAGATGGAGGTGAATGATGGGGGGCAGAGGAAGACTGTGGGGTGAACACAGGGAGAACGGGGTCCAGGGACATACAGAGGTGGATGCAGCTGGAGTCATGGAGATGAACATATATTTGAAAGATTTCCATCAAAATACAGTTAAAATAACTATTGAAATAACTGTACTGGGTAGTCTGACTTCGAATGTCTTACCAGTATTCAAATTCTATTATTATACCCTGTGCAGGAGAAAACAGCAGTGCCATGAATTTGGTGTACTGCTGGTAAGTCTCTAGCTGCGGTTACAGGCATCAGTATGTGAAAATGTTGACTGGGCCAGGTTTGGGGCTGCAAATTCAAGAATGAAATTTTAATATTTAATTTTTTACTAACAGGCAATTATGATTAAAGGAGACAGAAGAATTTAGTTCAGATAGGTATCATTCATCAGTTTGTTTTTGATGTGGTACTCGTTTCCAGAAAGGATTTGAGATAGCAGAAGGAAGGATCAAAGTCAGTAATCAAGAGCAAACATGATTCTGAGTCATGTTTTTTTCCCTTATGTTTTATCTACTGGTGACGTTTATTTTAATAGGGTCATATAGTTGAGGTACTGTGGCTATAAAGTAATTAAACTGGTCTCTGTTAACTATGCAGGAGACATATAATCTTGTCACTTTTTAGTTGCATATGTATAAGTACAGTATACATTTGTAATGGGAGTGCTTGGGCAAGAGAATCATGGGGCACACAAAGTATCTTTTTAAATTCAGTACTGCTTTCAGCTGTAGTTAACAGAAAGCCATGGGCAGAAGCTTAAACCATAAGCTATTTATTATTATGCAGTTCACAGAAGTTCAGAGGTAAGTGGTCTCAGGAGGTCCAGCTGCTCAGCAGTGTCCTCAGGGCCCCAGGTTCTCTGCCGTCTTTTGCATGTTCCCTTACTGCCACCAGGTCACAAAATGGCTGCCTCAGCTCTAGGCATCACATCCCCTTTCAAGGCAAGAAGGAGGAAGTAGAGCAAGCAGTCCCTATTCCTCTGCTTGCCTGACAGAGAACAAAATCTTTCCCAGAAGCTTCCATCCAGTTTTTGCTGAAGTCTCTTTTGCTTGAACTGTTTCACACAAGACTGCCTCCCCTCACAGGAGATACTGGGCAAATGAGTGTAGGTACAAGGGGAATGGGTACCAGGTTTGGTGTAACGCACATCGTGTATCATTTCTTAGGCTTAGACACATTGCTTGCTGCCCAGGAAAAACTGGGACTCAGCCATTAGAGGGGAGGAAATGTCTCTTGGGTGGCTGGCTGTGTGTCTGTCACAAATATGCAGAAAGGAAAGCACAGAGTATTCAGTAGCTCAATACATCAACTTTCCTTTAGTTCGGAGACTATTTTATGTGTTTCCTTCTTTCTTACACGTTCCCTTTTCTTTCTTATTTTAGTGGAAGGTTACACAGACCTGAATCCCAGTTAGTCGTAGAGCTAATTTAGAGACAATTAGGTCTCAACTTCCTCAACTGTGAGATAAGAATATTGTATTAGATAATCTCTGAGGTAGCTTCCGGTTTAAACATTCTTATCTCTTCTTTTGTTCCTGTCTTTTGAGATCATTTCACATTTCTATCTTTTTAATCAAAAAAAGTGGACAGGGGAATTCCCTGGAGGTCCAGTGGTTAGGACTCTGGACTTCCACTGCTGGGGGCCCAGGATTGATCCCTGGTTGGGGAACTAAGATCCCACAAGCCACACGGTGTGGCCAAAAGAAAAAAGAAAAAAAAGTGGACAGGATTAGAGAGAGGATATAGAAGGGTTTGGTGTTTTATAGTCATCTTGATAGCTGGGCAGTGTCTCTAATAAAGATCTTGATGGTATAGAAGGTTGAAGCTTAAAATTAGGTTTTGGCTTTTTGGCAGTTACGTAATATGATATTATTTATGCCCCAGATTTCCATTGAAAGTGGAAAGCTAATAGCATTTTTATTTTAATAGGGGAACATATACATATACATGTACAGTCTGTAATCAAAATAGCCTCAGTACTGTGTTCTAAGAAAATGCCATCTGACCCAGCAGAGGAAGCATTTGAAGCACTGTAGGTTAAAACCTGGTAGAAAAGAAAAAAAAAAAAAACAAAACCTGGTAGAACACCGCCTTTTGTTTATGGAGCATTTGTTCTTACTTGTTAATAGTGTTTGCACTGCATATTTGCCTTAGATAAAATTAGAGGACAGCTAAAGGAGAGTGATACCCTTCATGCGTTGTAACAACTGAACTTGACTCGAATGAGGCAGAACCTTTGATGTTTCAAATGACTTGAAATGGGATTCTACTTGTGTTTCAGAGAGAGCGGTGATCTGGCTCCTCCCACAGAATCCTGTCAAGATTATATGAATCCGGATATACAGTGAGTTGAAAATCATATTCCCAATTCTAACAAATTACCAAGCAATTACACTGCTTATAAAGGAGGCTGTTGAAATGTTAACCTAAAAAGGATTAGTCTTCTATCCAACAAAAATCTTATAGAAGGATCCCAATGCAGTTTATTGTGTTTTATCAGTATTGGGAGATCCTGGAGATAAACATTATTAACTCTGGCATTCAAAGGGGCCAAAAGACATCTGCAGTTTGGAGTGTAATTTTAACAATAAAATGGGGGTGTGTATATATATTTAATAGCTGTTTTAAACAGCTTAGGGGCAGCGTCTAATTTCATTACTGTAGAATATCCAAATAACAGAAACTTTTCCTTCTACTGAAACCCTTTTAACTATATAATTAAAACAGTTGTTTTCATTTTTCATTATGTGAGTGACTAAGAGCCTTGTTAATGTAAATATTCAGGAAGCTTGATTTTATAGCTTCTTGGTTTTATAACCAACAATAAAAATCATGTACAGTGGAAAACCCCTGCTTCTCTTGAATACAGTCCTAGCTGAAGGACAAACTCAAGCAATTTTTTCTGGCAAACGAATGACCTGTTTGGCAGGACCTTAGATGCTGCCAGTGGCTGTCTCATTATAGAATGTAATTAACATGATGTTAAGGTGACACAGTATATGGTGGGGGGTTGGATTTCCAGGTACCAAGTGTTAGGCAGTTTCGTATCCACTTGCCAGGAAAAAGTAGTTTTATACAAGTTCTTAATAAAAGTTACTGTGAAATCAGTAGAGATTTTTATTGTACAAATGACCTTAGTTCATTTATTACAATGAGCACTTGGGCTTCTGAGTCTGGTAGGCTTTTCTTCTGGACCAAAGATCCATTCTTTTGGCTAGTGGTCATCGGCATGTCACTGTCATCAGCATGAACAGGTATTAGTGAGTGACGTCTAAGAGTGAGGTATTAGAAGGGATGCAAAGAAGTGTAGCCTGTGACCTTGGTCAGCCAGGAGTTTATGCTTGTTGCTAGCACCTCTTGATTGACTATCTGCTCTTCATGGTTTAAGCAAATCACTAGGAAACATGTTATTCTTTGCCCTAGGGGCTCTTCATCCAGGGGTCCAGCACATCAGTCTCCACTCTTCTAGGCTGAGGGGTGAAGTCACAGTCAGAAGTGGAGGTCAGTCCACCTGAAGTCCTCTCCTGGCCATTCCCCCCTCTCACCTGTGACTGCAGAGCAGCCCTGCTTGCCGCATGTAGGAGCCGAGTGCTTGTTGGCTGCTACCGTAGGCTAGTTTAGGGGAAGGAAGACAGTGTCCTGGAGCAGTTCTCGCCCCTTTAGGTATGAAAGATTGGGAGGGACGCAGCAAAAAAGAGGGAAGAGATCTATTACCATTTTCTTTCTTTTCTTTTTTAAAAAAATTGTGGTTAAAAACAATGTAAAATTTCTCATTGTAACCATTTTCAAGCTACAGTTCAGTACTCTTAAGAATGTCCACAGTGTTGTGAAACAGACCTTTAGAACTTCTTACATCTTGCAGATCTGAAACTCTATACCCGCCAAACAACAGATCCCCTTTTCTCCCTCCCCCAGCTCTGGTAACCACGGTTCTATGTTCTGTTTCTATGAATTTGACTATTTTAAATACCTCGTATAAGTGGAATCGTACGGCGTTTATCTTTTTGTGACTTAGTTCACTTAGTATAATGTCCTCAAGGTTCATCCATGTTGTAACATGTAGCAGGATTTCCTTCCTTTTTAAAGCTGAATACTATTGTATTATTATTGTGTGTTTAATCACATTTTGTTCATCTGTTGATATTGGGGTGGCTATTGTGAATAATGGATGTACAAATATCTCCTGGAGACCCTGCTTGTAATTCTATTGGCTAAATACCCAGAAGTGGAATACCTGGGTCATATGGTAATTCTATTTTTAATTTTTTGAGGAACTGCCATACTGTTTTATACAGCAGTTGTACCAATTCACAATCCCACCAATGGTGGACGAAGGTTCTAATTTCTCCACATCCTTGCCAACACTTGTGATTTTCGTTTTTTTTTTTTTTTTTAAATAATGGCCATTCTGGAGGTGTGAGGTGATACCTCGTTGTGGTTTTGATTTGCATTTCTCTGGTGATTAGTAATGATGGGCATCTTTTCATCTCCTTGTTGGCCATTTGTGTATCATCTCTGGGGAAGTATCTAAGTCCTTTGCCCATCTTTTGATCGGTTATTTAATTTTTTGTTGTTGACTTGTAAGATGCCATTTTCTCGTTAAAATATGAATTAGCAGAGTAGAACTGCTCACAGATCAGGTGGGCTATAGTGCGGGACACAGAAATGCAGTGAGCGGAGCAGAGGAACTGCAGTAACTGCGGAGGAACTCCCCCATCTTCAGCCACTATCAGTGCAGCTTGTTTAATTGAGGGCTTTACTCCCAAAGAGGATTTGAGGCCTCATTCATCCTCCTCTTCCTATCCCTCCTCCTCCTTATTACCTATAAAACCAGGGGGGTGGACAAGGTGATAACTGAGGTGTCTTCCAGATCTAAAATACCGAGTTTTGAGAGTATTGCTTTTTACCAACTAACCCCTAACATCTAAAGTTCCCTTGGAACCTCGGTAATATGTGACTCCTAGACTAAGGAGTCTTTGTTGATGGCTAGTAAGAAGCACTCCACCGAGGTCCTATTGGATCTTTGGTTTGCTAACTTTTTACTTTATGTTATTTTACTAATTTTTAAATGCATTTATTTATTTTTGGCTGCATTGGGTCTTCGTTGCTGTGCGTGGGCTTTCTCTAGCTGCCGTGAGCGGGAGCTACACTTCGTTGCGGTACACGGGCTTCTCGTCGCGTGGCCTCTCTTGATGCAGAGCATGGGCTCTAGGAGCATGGGCTTCAGTAGTTGTGGCACGCAGGCTCAGTATTTGTGGCTTGCAGCTCTAGAGCGCAGGCTCAGTAGTTGTGGCGCACGGGATTCCTGCTCTGCGGCATGTGGGATCTTCCCGGACCAGGGATGGAACTCTTGTCCCCTGCGTTGGCAGGCGGATTCTTAACCACCGCGCCACCAGGGAAGCCCCTGGTTTGCCAGCTTTTAACTCCTTTGGCTCTTTATAGTATGGTGTCACCTCCAGATCCTGGGCCTACAGGTCAGTTCTTTAACTGCCACCTCACAGGAGTCCTCACACGTGGTAGAGTGCTCGGGCTTGGACTTCGCCCTGGAGAAATACAGCAGTTGTTATTTTTTAAACCGATTCACAGTCATGGGGAAATAGAAGCCAAAGTTCATTGGAGAGTGTATTTGTTGTTTTGAACACACAGAACAAACAGAACTAAATTCAGTGAATTCTCATTTCTGTAAAACTAGCTATGTTTTTGTGTTAAATGCTAGGTTTAAAGAAATCGTACCCAACTGATTTGTTTATTCCCTGTCCATGGCTTTCATAGTGATATTTCGGTAATAATTTTTAAAAAGTAATGTGATTGTGGTGCTTGATGTTGAAGGTTACCGTGGACTCTGATAGGACATGCTTAGAATTACTTTTAGCTTTCAAGCACTTGGTAGTTTTAATTTTTTGCATCTCACAGATACCGTCTGACAGACAACCAGTCTTTAGGGAGCTCATCTTAGTTATATGGAGTTACGTTATCGCCATACGGCGCTGTGACTTAAAACGCTCTGATGCTAACGGTATTCTATGAGGTAATAAGGTAAAGAAGCAGAATCCAGTAAACCCCATAGGAATAGGGGAGGAATATGCACGATGACTCAGAAAGAGCGAGTTTCTGGTCGTGCTCGCAATAGAACCCAGGCTATCTAGTCCAGCAGTGTCTTTGTCCTTGGCCATCCGAGGCATCTCTGTTGCCTTCTGGCCTGTTGTCAGGTCTTGATGGAATATCGCCAGTCCCTTCTTTTGCCAAAATGCTAAATATAGCCAGTGTGTGAGCAGGGGAGGGGTAGTGCAGGGGCCGAGGCAACTTCAGAGAGCTACATCGTGAAAAGCTGCCCAAATGTTCAGAGCCACCTGATGTCATCCTTCATCTAGATTATACAGTGCACTCAAGGGCTGAAAACGCATTTGGCAACGTGATGATTTCATAGCAAAAGATTATCTAGGCCCTGTGGGGCTCCTCGTCACCATCCCTCTAGTCATAGGTTAGTCGTTTAATTATGAAAAAACATAACCCCCGGAACACAGGTAAAGTGAGAAGGCAAGACTAACTTATGGTTGGTAATTAGTAGCCCAGAATTCATCAATGTCAAAAGGGTGTAAGGTTTCCCCTCCAAATGGTAGCATTTCATAAATTATATAATATATAAAACTATCACGCTTCCATTTTTCATCCATTTACTTATGTTGCATGGGAAATGTAACTTCTATACCTTTTGGTTTCTGGTTTCTAAAAGTATGTGATGTTACTATTATTACAACATCAATATCATTTGTAATGGGAGTTCTTTTTCCTTTTGGGTGATTCAGAATCCAAATATTAAACATCACAGGGGTGCATAAGGCTCTCAGACTGTGATTTGGTCATCATGCCTCTCATCTGCTTTGTATTTGGGGGGAAATACTTGCTAGGAAATGTGACCGAAGGGATCTTACAGTTTTGGCTAGGTGGTAGGATTTTAGAATATCATTAGACTTCATTTATGCATGTACCTTCTAACCTATTATTAGAGTAACAAGATTTGATCATTAAGTAAGCTTTTCTAATTAAATTGGGAATGTACATATAAAAATGTTTTGATAGTATTAAAAAATCAGTTAATATTTACCACATTAACTGTAAAAGGTAGGAAAATCATATGACTGTCTCAGTAATTCAGGCAAACTATTTGTTAAAATCTGGTATCTGTCCATGATAAAAAGCTCTCAGCAAACAAAAATAGGAACTTCCTAAATGTGAACCAAGTTCTGGTGAGGATGCAGAGCAAATGGAACTTTCATATGTTGCTGGTGGGAGTGCAAAATGGTATGGCTATTGCAGAAGACAGTTCAACAGTCTCTTATGAAGATAAACGTACACTTACCATATGACTCGTCAGTCCTGCTCCTGGGTATTTACTTAAGAAAAATGAGAAATTATGTTCACACAAAAACCTGTCCTCAAATATTTATTCAGTTTTATGAATAATCACCCAAAACTAGAAAGAACCCAAATATCCTACAACCGGTGAATGAGTATACAAATGGTGGTACATTCCTACAAACTATTGATAAATGCAGCAACGGGTATGAATCTTAAAGGCAGTATGTTGAGTAAAAGAAGGCACTGTCAAAAAGCGATGCACTCTATGATTCAATTTAAGTCATATTCTAGAAGGGCAAAGCTATAGGTATGGAGAACAGGTCAGTCAGTGTTCAGGGTGGGGAGAAGGTGCTGATTACAAAGGAGTGGCATGAAGAAATTTTCTGGAGCGATGGAAGTGTTCTGTCTTGGTTGTGGTGATGGTTACATTATACATCTGGTCAAAACTCATAGAACTATACACCAAAAAACATGAATTTTACTTTTTATAAATTAAAAGTAATATTTTTTAAAAAGTAAGTTTAGATACCAGGTCAGTATGTGAAATCTGTATTTCCTTATAGCAGTAGTAATCAGAAAATGAAGTTTTAAGAAAGATGATATGTATAATAGCATCAAAAAATATCAAATACCTAGGACTAAATCTAATAAACAATGTCTAAAATCGTTATACAAGCTGATTCTGAAATTTATATGGAAACACAAATGGCCAATTAGTCAAGGTAATAATGTTGGAGAAAAACAAATTGTGGAATTTACACTATTGTATATGCAGTGTAGAATAAACAAATAGATCAGTGGAATAGAACAGAAACAGACCCACAATTAATATATAAAAGTATGTGTATTTATAAGTAATACATATATTTTATACACACACACATATACACACAATTTATGATTAAGATGGCATCATACAGCAATGTGGAAAGAAAAGTGTTCAATAAATAATCCTGGATCAATTGCTTATCCATATTGAAAAAACCTAATTTTTCCCCCTACCTCGCATCATACACACAAAAGAATTCCAGGTCAATTGTAGATCTAAATACAGGAAGTTAAAAAAAGCTTCTAGAGGTGCTCAACACAGTAGTTATCAAATAATGCTCAATAAAACTAGAGTGAATTATCCCTGCACACTGACCAGAATAGCTAAAATTTAAAAAACAAATACAGCAACAAAAAACTTGACAATATCAAGTGTCAGCAAGGATGCAGAGCACCCAGAACTCTCAAACACTGATGGTGAGATTGTAAATTAGCACAATCGCTTTGGAAAAGTGGTAGTATTAGAGTTCTACACACTCATTGTGCCTCTGACCCAGCAAATCCAGTCCTAGTTGTATACCCGACAGAAACATGTGTGCTTATGTTCACCAAAAGACGTGTACAAGAATGTTCGTAGTATAATTCATAATAGCTCTGAACTGGAAACAACCCAAAAGGTCCATCAATAGAAGAATGGAGAAATATAATACATCGTTGTATATTCAGTAAAATACCATAGACCAGCAAACAGGAAAAACTACTGCTATTGACAACAACATGGGCTCGAATATAATGTTGAGTAAAACAGTTCAGGCACAAAAGAGTTCAAAAACAAGGAAACTAGGACTTCCCTGGTGACGCAGTGGTTAGGAATCTGCCTGCCAATGCAGGGGACACGGATTCGAGCCCTGGTCTGGGAAGGTCCTACATGCCACAGAGCAACTAAGCCGGTGCGCCACAACTACTGAGCCTGCACTCTAGAGCCTGCGAGCCACAACTACTGAAGCTCGCGTGCCTGGAGCCCATGCTCTGCAACAAGAGAAGCCACCGCAATAAGAGGCCTGCACACTGCAATGAAGAGTGGCCCCCACTCGCCGCAACTGGAGAGAGCCCGTGCTCAGCCACGAAGACCCAATGCAGCCAAAAAATTAATTAATTAATTAATTATTTAAAAATACAAGCAAAACTAATATATGGGTAAGGAGTCAGGATAGTGGTTACATTTAGGGAGGGAGATTAGTTGATGGGATGGTATATGAGGCCAACTTCTGGAATCTTCTAGTACTTGATCAGGATGGTAGTTATATGAGTAGGTTAACTTAGTAAAAGTTCTTTGTACATTCATGATTTGTGTGCTTTTTGGAATATATGTTATATTTGAATTTAAAAAGTTTGTTAAAAGAAATATTTTGACTTAACCATAGGAGTGAACGGCATCCAAGATTATATTTGTTTTCATTAGTAAAGTTCATATTATCAGTGTTGTAAGAGGGAAAATTATTTGTATCTACAGATACAAATAACTAGCTCCATAAATAAATATGGAGAACAGGTTTAAATTCTTTCCTGACTAAATCAAGACATTCCTAGGCTTCTTGAGTTTTTATTTTATTGCTTTTGTGGCTAGGGATAAACCCATTCTTCCTGTATCCCTGTTTTGTGGGTTTTTTTTTTTTCTTCATGAAAGAATATATTGTTGGAAACCATTCTATATCACTACATATAGATAGACATCTTTCTTTTTAGAGTCATGTGGAATATAATATATTTAGACCATTTATCATTCATTGACATTGAAATTGTTTCTGACTTTATAATTACACAATGTTTCAGTGAACAGTATTTCACATAAAATGTATTTGAGCAAGTATATTTATATAGGATAATTTATTGAAAGTAGAAGTTTTGGATCTTACAGTATGTATAAATTATTTTAAACTTTTTGTTTGGAAATAATTTTACACTTAGAGAAAAAAGATCAGCATCTACTATTAATAGTTTTCTCTCTTTGCTTTATCACTTGCCCTCTCTCTTCACATATGTACATGATTTATTTTCCCATTTGAGAATAACTTGCACACACCATGGTCCTCTGTCCCCAAGCACGTCAGTGGGTCTCCAAAGAACAAGGACATTCTGCTACCCGCAGTAGGGCTGTTAAACCCAGTAAACCTAGCCTGGATTTAATACCTCTGTTCAGTCCACCATTTTTATTCCCATCTTGTCAGTCAATCCAACAACAGTCTTCATAGCATTGTTTCCCTCTAGTACAGGATCCAGTTGAGGATCAGATATTGCATTTACTTGTCACATATCTTTCTAGTTTCCTTTTCTTTGGTGTAGTTCCTTGGCCTTTCTTTGTCTTTTTTTAAAAAATTACTGAAATATAATTCACTTACCATAAAATTTATACTTCAAAAAAAATCGAGATAAAACTCACAAGTATAAAATCTATCCTTTTAAAGTATACAAATCAGTGCTTTTAGTGTATCTACAGAACTGTGCAACGATCACCGCTATTGAACCATCACCCCAAACAATCCTTTTACACATTAGCAGTCACTCCCCATCTCCCTCCTCCCCCCTTTTGTGTCTGGTTTCTTTCACTTAGCTTAATGTTTTCAGAGTTTATCCGTGTTGTCGCTGGTATCAAATCCGTTCCCTTTAATGGCTGAGTAATATTCTGTTGTCTGGATATAGACACATTTTGCATATCCATTCATCAGTTGAGGCACTTCGGGGCCATTATAAATAATGCTGCTATGAACATTCTTGTACAGGTTTTTGTGTACATGTTTTTAGTACTCTCATATCTAAATTCTGATCTAGGCTTCATATCTCACTATAGTGCTCTACAGAACTTCCTTGGACATTGTTTCCTCTAGGGTTTGTAATGGATCACGAGTACAGTTTCTACGTGCAAAACCCACAGACGTGGCGGGCTGACTGTATTCACTGTGCTACGTCATCTTATTTAAGGGACTTGAGCATCCTAGGCTTTTGGTGTCCATGCGGGCTCCTGTAATCTATCCTTGTGGTTACTGAGGGATGACTGTAGTCAGAGAAACAATTGTCAGGGAGACGTGGACCAGGCAGTTTTGTCGTTCTCAAGTGGTGTGTAGACTAAAAAGCCTGAGGACCGTGGGTCTAGACAGCTGACTTCTACTGTCTACAGCTATTTAGATGGCCTGGCTCCTGAGAACTTATGCCTTTTGCCTGCCTTACTGGGCCTTCCAATAAAATGGACTAATTTTAACGAGTTCCTCCTTTGTATTCTTCCTGATTACCTTTTGCAAGAGGTGCTGCTGGGCAGAAGTTAAGTCAGTGTAATCTTGTCAGATAACTGTCAGAGTTGTAAAGCGGGTACCTGCCTTTCTTTCTTCTCTTTTTTGTGTTTGTATTTGTGTTGGGGGAGGGTACTGTGCGTACCTGGGGTCTGAAGGAAGATGAACCTCCTTCCCCCTCCCCGCCTTCCCCTCTGCTAGGTCAGTGCCACAGTGACAGCCAGCAGCCTGTCTGCCTCCTGAAGACGGGTCTGTGTTAGGTGTTGCCTGGCAGGAAACAGCCACCCTTCAAGGACCAGATGCACAGAGGTTGCCTCCAGAATTGGTAGGTTTTGCTGGCTGGTGACGTCCCCGCTTCCTCTGGACTTCCCTTGGCCAGAGGTTGTTTGTGAATACAGGTTGTGTGGCATCCTCGGAGCTGGGGTAGGAGAACATCCAGAGGGACACATGTGCTGGTGAGATTCATCGCTGCCCCCTCGCCGACCTCCAGACGCCACCCCTGGAAGTCCTCCCTTCTCTTACTCTTGGAGACCTCCCGTCCTGCTGAGCCTGGCAGATGGCCTGGGTACAGATTTTATTTCTATGGTATTGTCTTAAATTGTGTCTTCCCGAGGTACTTGAGCAAAGAGGCTTGCACAGACAGGATGTTCAAAAGCGGTTGTTCAGTGAATGAGCCACGGGGAGACCCACTGTTCGAAGGAGACAGCCTGTGAACGCTTCCCAGTCTAGTTTCTTCTACTGTATGTTAATAAGGTGTATTATGAATAAAAACTCCTGACTTTGGTTGAATGCCACGTTTTTTTTTAAGAAATTGCTGGCAGAACCTTGAGAAGGGTGGGGATATCCTTTGTTTAATATAATATAGATTTGTTTGGCTGGAGGCGCAAATCTTGGTTTCTGTCATCAGCTTATTAAATGAAGTTTTACAGGATTGGACTAGAGAGAGGAATTACAAAAGATTGTCTGCCCTTGTCGTGGTGATTTGCCATTAGTAATGGGAAATTCCTGGGCGCAGATATTTAACTTGCATTTGTTTGTACAAAGGTGAAAACTGAGCTCTACCTTGTCTCCTCCCAGCCTTTAAAAGCCTTTTTTTAAAGACATCTACCTCTAAAAAACAGTGAAAACAGATTGGAAACTGGGTTGCTTCAACCATAAGCTGTTTGATTAAGCCACAGTGGGGTTCTGTGCCCCAGCATATCCTTGTGGCCTTCTGTTGGGTGTCATAAGTGAATTGTGCTCCTTTATTATTATTGGAATTAGAGAAACTGCGACACTGAGAACTTGCTCCATTACCTGATAATATATCCAGAACCCCAGGCTTCCAGCAGATGTTATAACACACATATCTCAAGAAATAGGGCAGACGAGTTACGGCACCGTGTGCATCACCAGATGTCTCCTTTGCTCCCGTTTAAACTCTGCCTTGCAAGTGGCCTGTCTTTTGTGACCCTTGGGAGGAGGTAAAGAATCCACCTGTACCTGTTTGGGTAAAAAATACTGATGCCTGGGGCCCACTCCCCAGGGATTCTGATTTGTCGGTCTGAGGTACTTCAGGATATTTAAGAGCTCCCCGGGTGACTTCATATGCAGGCAAGGTTCAGAACTACTGTATTAGCCAAAATACTTCCCCATTCATCCTGTGTTATTAGCTTTTTAGTCAATGTTCCAGTTTACAAAGTACCGCTCTTCCACATACTCACTGTGTTCTCACAGCGACTCAGTGAAGCAGACCCGCTTCTGCTCCCAGGGTTCCGCAGTCTTCGTGAGTGTTCTGTGAAGGCTTGTCGCCTCACCGCTTGGTCCTCTGCTTTGTTCGTGGCTATTTGTAACCGCGTGGCGGGCTGGCCTTTTGATGAGGCCCCTCCTCTTCACAGCCACACGCATCAGGCGTTTAAAAGGGTGTGTTATTTTTCATCTTTTGAAATCTGTTGCTTTCTGTGCCTTTCAGGAGCCTATTAAAATTTGCAAAATGTTTGGTTAAGCTCTGTAGGGTTATGGAAAGCCCTGTTCATAGAAACTCTAGTCTCTGTTCCACCACTGACGAATTGTGTGACTTTGGGCAAATACTTCGCATTTTGTAAATGGATATTATTAACCTACCAGAAGGCAGGCACTAGACTAAATGGACGTCCTGCTTCAGCTGTGAGAGTCGGATGGTCTCTGGCTGACTGCCCATTCCTCCATTACTGGCAGTTCCTGTTGCCATTATGTTCAGTTCAAACACAGCTTTCACACCTTTCTGTCCTCCAGGTGAGAGAGACTGAAGATCAGTAGGTCTTGACAACTCATTGAATGTGAACATTGAGAGACCCCGTCGTGTCTTTTTTTTTAAAAAAATAAATTTATTTATTTATTTATTTTTGGCTGCGTTGGGTCCTCGTTGCTGCGCGCGGGCTTTCTCGTTGCAGCAAGCGGGGGCTACTCTGCTGCGGTGCACGGGCTTCTCATTGCGGTGGCTTCTCTTGTTGCGGAGCACGGGCTCTAGGTGCGCGGGCTTCAGTAGTTGTGGCAGTTGGGCTTCAGTTGTTGTGGCTCGCGGGCTTAGTTGCTCCGCGGCATGTGGGATCTTCCCAGCCCAGGGCTCAAACTCGTGTCCCCTGCATTGGCAGTCGGATTCTTAACCACTGTACCACCAGGGAAGTCCCCCAAATGTGTCTTGAGGGCATTGTTTTTCAAACTTAAAGATGTACTTAAAAATGACCCTAAGAAACTTCTGGAGCATTTGTCAAAAATACAAATTCACAGTCTCCACTCCATACCCTAAGAATGGATCTTCAGGGGTGGGGCCTGGGTGATTATTTTTTTATCAAGTTCCTAAGTAATTCTTGTGATTAAACAGAAGTGGGAAGTTGCTCTCTAGGGAATTGAATATAGTAGGCACTCAGTAAATGAACACATGTCTATTCTACTAACCCATTTCATTTTTCTTCCTATAGTTTTACAGATTAAAGTCCACAATCCTAGAATTCAGAAAAACAAACACTATTTGCAGGAGAAAAAACTAAACATTGGCTGCACTGTACTTAGTGCTCTGTGATGCTTACGTGTGTTGATAGCAAATGTGATAGGTTTCTTTTGAACCTATTTGGGAATCTAGGCAGAAGGATGAAACAGTAGAGCTGTACGAACATTATTCTTAGGCTCTATGCCATGGACTACATTTTAGATGAGATGGTGAAATTGGATATTGTGGTTTTTAAGTCAGTGAGTTACTTAATAGACAGGCCTGTGGTCCGCTTTACACTAAGTTCACTTGTGGCAGGCATACTGTATTTGTAATCATTTTGCTTTTAATTTTAATTTTGAATATATGGTCTTTGATACTGAAGGTTACATTTGGAAAAGGAACATTGCCCTGTACTAAGCCGTATATACTTACATTGCTTTGTCTGGAATGCATTTGCAGGCCATGTGCCTTGGAGCACGGTTGTCACAGGGATGTGTAATTACATTTTAAAAATCTCTTTAATTTTTTCAGACTACTGAGTCACTGTTGGATAAATCCCATGATTCTGTATTAAAACTTATTTTGGTTAATGATTCCTACAAAATAATTTTTACTTAGCTAATGCAGAGAATAGGCCCCAGTACCTCGACTTCCAAATCTTCTTTCCTTCTCTGAACAGCATGAGAATGACATGAGTTATGACTGATTAAAACTATATAGTTTTAATTTTCTGTTGCAAAAGTTTTATATACATATACACTCATATATAATGGAAAATTGGGAAATTACTGAAAAATATTCAGTATATAGAAGCAAGTCACCCATAATGCCAACATCGGACTTCACCTCTGCTTACATTCTGCTTTACATAATTTTGACCTTCTACTATGTCTAATTCTTTTGGTTTCTCAACAGGCCCTGACTAGTAAAACTTGAACTTGTACATGTTGCTCATTCTGCTTGATATCGGTTCATCTGAAGCAAGGACAGAATGGGTATTGAGATATTTTCAGATGATGTCCTCATGGTGGAATAATTTAATAATGAAGTCTCAGCAGCCCTTTGCATGGGCACTTTCAGTCAGGAAGTACGCTATTTCATGAAGGTGTTTTGTGCCCGGCGTGCTGCCTTGGATTTTGACCCTCCCAGCCTCTTGGATCTTTCTTTTCCTGTCAGATTTTACAGTCACCCTCCTAGGCAGAGCCCATCCTCAGATCACTAGAACCGTAAAGGTGATAACTGGTTAGTCTCCTTTCTCCTGTTTTCTCCTTTCAATCCCTACAAGGCTCCTAGAGAGACATTCCTCTGTGATGTTCTCCTGTTCTGCTCCTGAAGCTCGCGGTGGCTTCGACGGCTGTAGACGTCCAGGTGTGTCAGCAGCGGCCCTTCCTACTTCACCAGCTTATCCGTTACTCGCCGAGGCAGTCTGTGCTCTGGCCGGGAAAAGCTGTGCACGGCCCCTCCCTCTGCCTTTGCTCCTGCATTGCCTTCACCTGCAGTTTTCTTCCCTCTTCTCTCTTGCAGTTCATGTCCCTGTTTTCCTTCAGAACGCCGGGAAGCCTTCCTCTCTGAGCTGCTGTACATCTGCCAGCACATTATCATTTTGTGTTTGTCCAAATGTCATTTTTTAAAACTATTTACTCAACCATTTAACATCAGGGACCTGCCATCTCTTCTGTTTTTCCCACAGTGCCCTGCATTGGTTTAGACATCTAAGTTAATTTAACTTAAACCAATACAGACTTTGGTATTTTTCAGAGAGGGAAAGTGAGGCTTTGGTAGGAAGGTGTTCCCTGCTGCATGCGGCATGCCGGCACCCGACCGGTGTCACGCCAGAGTTGATGGAGGGAGAAGATGACAGAACAACGTATTAAAAAAGAAAAAAAAAATAGCAAATAGAAACATCATCCTCTCCAACTTTCATCATAGAGCAAGTATTTTGTGAGAAATTTCTTTTTTTTTTTTTTTTTGGCCCTCATGGTTATTTATTTTATTCTGTGGGTTATAATCCATTACTATTTATTTTGCTATTCAAATTGTGCGGGAAATCCTTTTTTAAAAATTAGCCAATAGAGTCACTGGGAGCAGAGCTAAGAGGCCGGCCGTCGTTTAGGTCTCCTCTCTGCCTTTTCTTCTTTCTCTTGGAAGGTCCTCGGGCTGGGGTTTGTGCTCACCCAAGGCTGGGGGTGGAGGAAACAGGCAGGGTGGGCGGGGATGCTGCTGACACAGGTGCCGGCAGGCTCCGGATGAAGACAGCTCTGTCCACACGTGCAGCACTTGCTTCCTGCTTCAGACCCAAGCCCTCCGTTACAAAATAATTCAGATCTTGTTAGTTTCTAAATAATCTGGTGGGAAGACACTGAGCGTTTGTATTGTCTTCCTCTGAGGTTTAGGTAGGGATTTAACTTTTAGTGTCTAGATCATCAGGGCATTTGAGGGCTAGTGAAAATGTAAGATCCCGAAGTAATCATCTCTACTCAGTACGACCACGGATGAAATAACCTCACTGGAAAATTTTACCTCTCTCCTCCGAAATACAAGTTTTTATTCTAAGGTAACAAATAATCAGAAGATTTTAAAGGTTGACAAAACACCTGAATCCACGGAAGTGTGGGTCAAAGCAGGCTGGAGCAGTGATGACTCTTCACTGTAACAGCAACACATGTAGGGCCTTGGCAGTTCCCCCCGAAAAAGAAAATTAATGATTAATGATAAGGGGTAAACCTTAGAAAGGAAGAGGCTGGGTTTTAATACCAAGGAGAGAAATTAAGGTGAATGTGAAGGGAGAGAGGGAGTGAGAAAGAAACATCAAGGCATCTGAGCACCGGTCAGGGCACAGAAGTTGCCATTTGGTGATGTGTGTTAGAGCCAAGTTATAGGACAAAGATAGAAGGTGGAAAGGACAGAGCGGAAAAAGTAACTACAGGTGAGGACAGGACACAGTCAGGCTCCCATCTCGGGAGCATCTTGGGCTGCTCTGCGGTCTCCTTCTATCTTGTGGCGCTATGATTCTTCGGCCCAGGTCCTGGCCCTGTCACCCGCTTTGCCCTGTGGTGCAGCCTCCTGACACCAGTGACTCCCCGGGCCTCAGAAGGGGAAGCGTGAAGACAGATGCAGTGACTTAAATTAGCCCGGGAGCCTGGAGGGAACAGCGATGCTGCCTCTGCCCCTTCCTCTGCCCCTCCTCCAACCTCCCTCCCTTTCTTTCTTCCTTACCTGGTAGCGTAACAGTCCCAGAGGGGAATCCTGCAAATTCTGGGGCTGGCAGAGAAGCGGGAGTCATTGTCTTGGAGCAATGGAAATCCTCCACCACAAAGGAAATTGTCTGCTCACGATGCTTTTTGAGGAGCCATCGTCCAGGAGTTACATTTTAACTTGTCTGTTGGAGGATGCAGACTGACTCCTCAACGTGACTGCCCGATGATCACATCCGCCCTGCTACTCTGTCCTTGTCAGGGCAACTTGCTAAGACCTGAGATGCGCTGACGGCGATCTCATCATATCCCTAGATAATCCTTAGATGTTACGTGATCACAGGTGAGGAAACAACAGGCTGGAGGATGTGACTCTTGCTGTGACAGTTTTGCATCTTCGTAGAGGAGCTGAACTTAGGAACAAGGTCTCCTGAGTCTTGGTCCACAGGTTTGTTTTGTTGTGTTTTGTTTTGTTTAAACAATACACCATAAAACCTCGCTTGTTTCTAAGTTCCTAGGGTTGGTTTTGGCATCAAGGGGAAAAGAAACTGAGCCGGCCTAGGATGGAGGTGGTTGGCACAGAGAGACAGACAGGAGCCTGTGGTGGAGGATTTTGTGATTGTCGAGCTTCGTAGCTGCCGCTTTCACTGTCAGTGGAGCGGAGCAGGGGGCCGGCAGCTACCCCTGGCCTGGCTGGTGTCCCATTTTTGAGGCCCCAGGGTTATTTTTAGCCTCAGGGCCTTGGAAGCAGGTGTGGTCCAGGCTTGAAGGCCACGCCTGGAATCTGTTCAAGTCTTGTGCACGTCTGTTTAGGAGCTGAGGACAGTGACGGGGCCGCTTAGCGACTCTGTGAAAAGAATTTGTGCTTTTCCAGTGAGGAGTAAAAGTCACACGGTGTTTCATTTGCGATGCTTTAGGTAGGTTTGTTTTGGAAACTTTATAAATTGAAATACATTTTAAGAGTGGTAGGGAATATATTAGAAAGCTAACTACGAGTCCTTTGTATACAGAAAAAAAACCCTTGGGTATTAAAAGAGTTACACCTCAGCGGACCCTTTTTAAAAGTCCAGGTTTATAGCCACAAGTGTGTAATTTAAAATTTAATTTTTCTCACCCCCCCCAAACGTTATTGTTATTAAAATAATCCTTTGTAAGTCCTTTTGTGAAGTAGAGGTTCAGCTTTTTACCTTGAGAGTAAACATCAGCTTCCCTGTATCGCGTTTGTTGATATTCTTGCTTTGCCCAAACCCACAGTTTTTTGTCGTCGTTGTGTGTGTGTGTGTATACATTTTTTTTTTTTTTTTTTTTTGTCCGTGCCACGCGGCTTGTGGGATCTTAGTTCCCTGTCCAGGGATCGAACCTGGGCCCAAGGCAGTGAAAGCACCGAGTCCTAACCGCTGAACTGCCAGGAAATTCCCAGCCCACACTTTTCTTGACAGCGCTGTTCAGGAGGGCTAGAGCCCCCAGGACCCGGGTCTGCGTGGATGTCATGCCCTTTCTCTAACTTTTTTCTGCACTTTCCGATATTATGGGAAAGAAAAGAATATAATAAATGTTACCCTTACCCAAGCAAAACTATTATGACATTTTTGAATAAATATATGTTCGTGTGTTTGTATATATGCGGGTGTTTGAGGTTCTGCTTTACCTACTGTTCTGTACTTTGATTTTACTCTCTTTATATATCATGATTATCTTTCATTGTTGGTCATGTTTACTTTGGTCGTAATATCTTTAGTAATTTAGCTCTTTGTCAGGAAAGTACACCTGTTAGATAGTGGAATTTTGCTGTTTGGGGGTAGGTGGGCTAACTGTGGTGCATGGATAAAGATGACAAGTTTATATTAGCATTACCTACCCCCCTGAATACAGTAATCTCTCTTACAAAGACCTTGTGGTAAGGATTCGATACACCTTCTGACAAGGAGAGCTCCTTGAAAGCATTTTTCTTTATTTTAACGTAAACCTCCTTTGAATGATCTCCTTGTTGTATCGCTCTCTTCAAGTATGCGTCTTGTTCAGCATGTCTTTGATGTTTTCCTACATCCTGTTATAAAGCCAAGATTCTGTTGTTAGGCACTACCCATTTGTGGAGTTGGAAGAATTGTATTAAATTAGCATTAATAGTAATCTTCCTTGTTACAGTGTTTCTTTTTATTTCTTTGCCAAGTAATGCACTAACATAGGAGCCACAGCTTCTTCCTTTGTAGTTTTGAGGAAGAAACTATACTAAACTTTCTTGTGTGTTTGTGTGTGTGTGTATATATTTTACGCTTAAGTTAAAGGTTCAAGTGACTAAAACTGCTTCATTTCCAAAAGATATAACCATAGTTCTGAAGGAAGACTGAACACCTGCCACATCTTTTCCTGGCATTTGCCCAATTCAGCATTACCTTGGTCAACATATTCATTGGCCTCAAGCCCTCACATAGAGAACTAGTCTCCCAGGCGTCCACGTAGCCATCTTCCACCTCCCTCATGGGCTTTACTTGACCATCAGAGCAAGGACTTCTCTGACTACTCTGTTTAAGACTTTAACCCCTCCACCTCCGTTCTCCTTCTTCTTTCCCTGCTTAATTTTTTCTCCACGGCACTGATCACCATCTCTCACGCGACACGTTTTGCTGTTGTTGCTGTTTATTGTGCATCTCGTCATTCAGTTAGAAACTCCAGGAGGACAAGAGATTTTGCCTCGTTCGTTTTGGTTGCATTTCCACAGCAGTGCCTGACACTTATTAGGTGCCCGGTAACCATTTGTTAGTTGACTGAATGAGCTGCAGTAGGCCTGACAGATGCTCGGGAAAACCAGGATGTACCAATTATTCCCCAGCTAACATTCTGAATCTCTCCTCCCCTGCCTCCAGGCCAGCTTTATTGCAAATATCCTGGCACAACGGGTTCTCCTCAGCTCTCAGATTAAACCAACCTCTGGCCACATTCCTCTTGCCAGCCACTCCATCCAGGGGTCCTTCATTCCCACCCCCTCAAGACTACTGCTTCTGGGGGTGTAGAGTCCGTCGTTTTCAGGCAGGGTGCCAGGAGGAAGCTTTAAGTGCAGAAGGGTAAGTGAGGGAGCCCTGGGGCAGGAGCGTGTCGGGGATGGATAACTGGCGTGGAGGCAGGAAGGAGGGGGGGGGGGAGGGGGTGGAGTGGGGCAGAGAGCTCAGGTGGGTCAGGGAGGCGGAAGCTGGTAGAACAGGTGACCATGAACGGGAGGCTTCCGTTGAGCCAGTTCCAGGAGCGCAGTGCCCTTCCTCAGCAGAAACTTGGGGAAGGCTTCTCCCAGATCTGGACTCTGCCTGGGCCGGTCTGTGTCTGCAGCAGAGGCCTTGTATCGGGTCTCTGAAGGATGGCTACTCTTCCAGCCTTTGTCTGTGGACCCTTGAGATGCGTGTAAACAGCCTGAGCCTCTGATGAGAGCGGGTTCTTCCTACGGTGCTGTGAGTTGCTGAGAGACGGTCGTTGGATTTTTCCAGTGCTGACAAATGTCTCCACGCCTAGCTCTGCCTAGACAGTGATTCAAGCAACCTCTATCCCGTTATCGCCACCACTAGTCAGGTTGCGTCCTCTATGCTGGGGTAAGAAAATATGGCCAAGGCAGGAATAGGTGACTGAGAAGTGCATTAAGCTCGTGTAGCCCTCTTGGCTTTGGTGAGGATGGTTTCGGGGTTTGTTTTTGTTTCTTTATGGCATACGTTTTACCAAATACCAGACCTCAGAATTTCTGTCAGGGTTAACCCGCAGCGTGTGAGGCAGAGAAGCGTTAATCAACGTAGGATTAAAATGGTCCGAGTCCAAGATGCTCAAGCTTCCGGACATCATGGCTGCCTTTTTTCCCTTTTGATTTGTTGAGTTTTTTTTTTTTTTTTAATTTATTTATTCATTTATTTATTTTTGGCTGTGCTGGGTCTTCGTTTCTGTGCGAGGGCTTTCTCTAGTTGTGACAAGCGGGGGTCACTCTTCATCGTGGTGCGCAGGCCTCTCACTGTCGCGGCCTCTCTTGCTGCGGAGCACAGGCTCCAGACGCACAGAGCTCAGTATGTTGAGTTTTTCTCTTACTAATAGTCTGTGTGTAAGGCTCTGCTGAAAGCCTGTTTGGTGTATCCTGTTGCCTATTTCTTCAGTTTTACTGGAGGAAAAAAAAAATTTAAGACTGGCTTGTAGTTTAATAGCTAAACTACAAGCCAGTCTTAAACTTCTCACCTGATTATATGCTTTCCATAAATTCTCTGAGAATCTGAACTTGAGCTGAAGCCCAACCAGACAAGGCTCGGTCACTGTCCTCAGCTTTGGGGTCCTTTCCCCTTTCCTGAGAATTCCTTTGAAAAAGGAAGGTTTTAAAATGGAACTGGGGGGTGGGATGGGGGGTGGGATGGGGGGCAGCCTGTGGGCCCGGATGTGGGCACCGGGGCAGCTGTGCCGGCGACAGCCCCAGAGAGAGAATCGTGTGCGAGAAAGGGCCTCACCTCTTTCCTGGTGGGATAGACCCAGTGCAGTGTGACCCGCCGAGAAGCCAGGATCGTATCTGGGAAGTCGAAGAGAATAACGCCTCATCTGAGAAGAGGAGGGAGACGCTCACCAGTCATTTAAAAGCGACCTCGGTCTTGAAAACATTTGCTGGTTGGACACTAGCTTTAAAGGCTGCAAGTCAAGTAAAGGCTGCAGTCAAAACAGAACACTTTTCCTCTCTGCTGATTACTCTAATGGCAAACACTGGTTCTTAGCCCGTTGAGCTTTATTTCGTTCTTTTAATTACATTGATCATCAAAATAGTCTTAGACTTAGCAGTTCTCCCACATAACTAATTCAGTGGTATTCTTTAGTCCATTGATACTCTTGCGAAGTTGGATGTAGCGTGAGTTTGAAGAAATAACACTCTCCTAATTTCCATTATAAAGTCATAGATGCATTTCCATAGGTAACCGAATGGAATCTCAAACGTAAGTTACACAGAAAACCTTCAAATATTGTATGTTAGGGTGAAAGGTTCTTACACAGTTTATGTCAGTATTAAATGTTATAAAATGGGAAACGTAAATTGTTTGCTGAAATGTAAAATATACCACAATTGGCCCTTCTTTAGGGGATCTGCCCACGTTGTTCCCTGATGTGTGTATTTTGTTATGCTAATATATTGCCTCTGCCTCTCTCCATCTTTTCATAAATAAAGTCTTTTAAATCCTTTATTTCTGAAACTAGGATACTTTGTAAATATTTGTTTAGTGGACCTGGTTAAGGTTACTAGTCTTCGGTATAATAAATACTGACCTTTTTTTAAATTAAATTAAATTTAATTTTTTTAACATCTTTATTGGAGTATAATTGCTTTACAATGGTGTGTTAGTTTCTGCTTTATAACAAAGTGAATCAGTTATACATATGTCCCCATATCTCTTCCCTTATTTTTTTTTTCTAAATAGAAAACTCTCTTGTATGTATATAGAAGGGTTATGTCACTGTCTTCTGAAGGCTGGCTGCCTCCTAGATTTTCTCGATGGTGGACTAGGACGTCCCATCACCCTTCTCTTGAGAAGAGTGTCTCTGCTGCCCCAGCCCCATCTCCTGGGTAGCATCGTGGTCCAGGGCTCCCTCAGCACGATCCCCAGGCAGCCCAGAGGGCAGCCCAGGTGGGAGACCTTGAACAGCGCTCTGAGGTCTGCAGGGATGGGGTGGCAGCAGAGTGACGCGGCTGAAGGCCTTGACCTTCAGCGGCCCCATGGCCTCCATACAGGGAGCTTGTGGTGCCGCCCTCTCTTTGGCTGGGAACAGCCCAGGTTGCAGCAGGTTGTCCTTTAAGAGATAAATTTCGTGCTTCCTTGAACATGAGTGTCACATTTTACATTTCCCTTGAGTCAGAGTAGCTCCAGAGGATACTCTCCCATTAGGATGCCGTAAAGCAGCTTGCTGACCCTTCAAGCACATTGTCGTGAATTACTCCTCAGCCTTTTGGTCCTCAGGTAAACAGCCGATTGGGTGTAATGCTAGAGGAAAGGGGGAGCTCTCTTTTTTTTTTTTTAACATCTTTACTGGAGTATAATTGCTTTACAATGGTGTGTTAGTTTCTGCTTTATAACAAAGTGAATCAGCTATACATATACATATATCCGATATCTCTTCCCTCTTGTGTCTCCCTCCCTCCCATCTTCCCTATCCCACCCCTCTAGGTGGTCACAAAGCACCCAGCTGATCTCCCTGTGCTATGCGGCTGCTTCCCGCTAGCTATCTATTTTACATTTGATAGTGTATATATGTCAGTGCCACTCTCTCACTTCGTCACAGCTTACCCTTCCCCCTCCCCATGTCCTCAAGTCCATTGTCTAGTAGGTCCGTGTCTTTATTCCTGTCCTGCCCCTAGGTTCTTCAGAACCTTTTTTTTTTTTTTTTTTAGATTCCATATATATGTGTTAGCATACGGTGTTTGTTTTGCTCTTTCTGACTTACTTCACTCTGTATGACAGACTCTAGGTCCATCCACCTCACTACAGGTAACTTAGTTTCGTTTCTCTTTATGGTTGAGTAATATTCCATTGTATATATGTGCCACATCTTCTTTATCCATTCATCTGTTGATGGACACTTAGGTTGCTTCCATGTCCTGGCTATTGTAAATAGAGCTGCAGTGAACATTGTGGTACATGACTCTTTTTGAATTATGGTTGGGAGTTGTCTTTTAAGGTTAAGTATTTCTACATGTTTTATTTAGATTTCCAAAAGTGCATGTATGGGAGACCCATGGATATATAGGTTGTATTACATTCTAATTAAATTTGGAAAAAATCAAATTGGAGTATTTTAAGTGAAAGAAAAAGCAGGATGTGTAACAGTACTGTGTATCCAGTTGAACAGAGAAGGAAAAGGAAAAGAATATATAGTGTTTTATTCTATTTTCATTTTAAAAAATCTTTGGAAGAAATCAGAAGAAACTATTAACAGTGTTTACCAGTTAGAGGGCCAGGGAGGACCTGGGCAGGCGGAGGACAAGGGCGGGAGAAGGATTTTCAATGTGCTCATTTTTTTCACTTAAATGTATTTGTTGGACTTTGAATATAATGGCAATTTTAACAGCTTTATTGAAATATAGTGGACAAACATTGGATGGATAAAGTATATGTATTCATAGTGTGTATACAGTTTTCTATTTTTTATTTTTTTTGAGCCATGTGACTATACTCTGTATTAAAAATAGAAAGAAATTAATTAAAACTTTTAAAATTGTCTAAGAAAATAGGTAAATAGCAAAGCTGGCCTGCCCTGGGCTTTGCTATATGCACTTGGGCCCCCGTGTTCCATCTAAAAATTTGTATGCCTTCTGACTTCTTGAAGAGATTTTGGGGTAAGATGAGCTTGTTGGGGTGCCAACTATCAAATATTCTCCTGTCATCTCTTAAATCCTACTTGATGCAAGAGATTCCGAGAACAAAACTATCACAGATGCGTCCCTGATCTCAGCGTGTTGACCTTCTTCGGAAAGAACAGTGAATGGAGAGAAATTTCTAAATTAGAGCTGTAGCCTAGGATGCGGTCTTCCCCAGAATTCTGTAGCTGCAAGTGAACCAGGTTTAAGGCTGTTGTTACCTCACTTTCCACAGCCCCTTGGCAGCCTCGGCCTCCTCTGTAGTCACCTGGGACCTCAGAACATCAGATGTTGCGCATGAAGGTGCTGTCAGAGGGCTCCAGCTGGCCGCAGGACAATGTGAAAGACGTAACTTTATCCCCAGTTCACCTTCACTGTTTTGTTTCAGCTACATCCTCATGTCAGGGTCACTTTGACCAGACCTCTTCTTGGTCAGGGAAAGGGTCTTTTTCTATCCGGAACGACCGACTCTGGTTCTCTGGGGAGGAATGACCGTTTTCTTCCCGGTGAACCTGTTGGCCGCAGCCTGCCTTGGGTTTCAGTGATCTGGGCTTCTGAGAGTTGGCTGGGGGGAAGCAAAGATGAGAACTTTCTCACTCAGCTTTTGCATGTTTGCCGTCTTCTCCCTCCCTTTGTCCCTCGATCTGCTAACCCAGATAACTGCTTTGTCCTGCCCGGTTTGCACCACTGAGAGGAGCCAATGGGGCCCAGAGACTCAGGCCATTGTTGGCATCCACTTGCTCCCGTTCTCGGGTTTCCACTTTCTGCGCTGCCCGGGCTCCCGCGTGGACAAGTCACGTCACTCTGTCTCAGCGCGGCTTCATTGTGGGGACAGGTTCTTAGGAAAACAGGGTAACCCGGGAGTGGGAGCCCCGGTGAGGGAGTCAGGCCATCCGAGCCCAGGACCTTGCGTGGCTGTGAACTGTGTCACCGAGCAGTCAGGACTTGAGTCAGAAATACCCTGGGTAGGTGCTGTGCGAATGTGCATTCGTTGATTGAGTAGGACAAATTCTCTGCTCTGGTTTCTTCAGTCGAAGGTAGAGATGACTTTTGTGCTTCATTGCCATTAAGCTGTACTAAAAATAATACATCCGTATAATGAAGATATGAAATGGACAAATAATGTGTTATGTGGAGCTGATTTGTGAGACGTGAGGCTAGACGCGATGGCTTCTCAGGTGCCTTCTAACGCCGTGGATGTCTGGCTCCATGAGAAGCGGCACAGCCTGGCTGAAGCCGGACTGTAGCAGGATGGAATTGCCCCGTCTTTATCTGCTGAGGGATGCCTTTCAGATTCCAGATGCAAGGCAGCTCTGTTCACCATTGGCATCTTTACAGTATTTTTCCTCCTTTCTCTGTGTGATGACCAGTTGCTTTCTGACTTACTCTCTTTAGATAACTGACATAATTTCATCCTCAAAACAAACTTTGTGAGGAGACAAGGCCAATACTATATGTCCCTTTTAGAGATGAGGAAAGTGTGGTCAGAGGGGTTAATATGGTTTGTCCGAAGTTACGTAACAAGTACAGGGCGAGGCCACTCCTCTCTCTATCCTGTCTACTCCTACTTCTCCATGCTTCAGCTTCTAATTTCTAAGTCTGAAATTAGGAAACAGGACCCCATGATGTTTGAGGGGGCCTATCATCCTAATCCAAAATCAGTTAATCACATATGAATTATTCAGTATCTTAAATCATTTTTGGAACAAGGAGGATTTTACTAACTTGTAACAGTGTAAATTGAATATCTTATGTGCAGAACACTGTGGAAGGAAGAAATACAGTACAAAACGTCTGCCATCAGGTAGTTTAACCTCCAGAAGTCGAATGCCGACAGTGGACGTCTAGTTTTATGTAGTAGGGCATTTCCTATAAGCAGAGATGGACCGGGGAGATCGGAACGTGAGAATATTGAAGGTCTGGGTGCGGGCTTAAGCTCTGGGCACAAAACTCCAACTAGCGTTAACTAGGAAATGGTCTATCTTAGGAGTCTGGCAAGAATAAGTAAGCATCAGGTCCAGTATTAAGGGCTCTCGTATGCCTGGGTTGCTGACCTAGAGTCCAAGGTCAAGGTGTGAGATTTTCTGAGGCTGGGAATCAGTGAGTCTCTTAAAAATGAGGTACAAGAGGAAGCGAACTGGAAGCGGAGGACCGGCCAGGATCTTAGCTGTGAGTCGGCCTGGGGCAGAGTGGATGCCTCACAGGCCCCCAGCAGCTAGTTCAGCACTTGGTGTGACAAGTACATCAGTCATTGCCCCTCCTCTTCCTTAAAAGGCAGCCGAAATTTACAGAACCTCCCATTTTCCTGCCTCTTCTTCCTGAGGGTAGTTTCAAGGAATGCTCACAGCACACACACTCCATTTATCATAGTAATTCTCAAGCCATCAGGAAAGGTTTTTATGTCCTGACAACGTCAGATTGCTAACCTGATCTTAGGTGGTTGTTTTTTGTGCTATTTTCAAGAAATAAGCAAATAAAAGCGGGAATAAAAATGCTTGGACTGGCTTTTTACAGCTCTTTTCATTTCATACTGTAAGTCAAGTAGTTCTGGGCCCCCAGGTGATTATATATAATTCATGACTCTGTCTTGTTTTGTCATCTTTGAGTTTTTATATTTTGCGGTGAAAGCGAATCATCATTAGTACGTTTCCTGAAGCCATACCTACTTGTCCTTTTTGTTTGTTTGTTCAAATGAAACAGTGCATCAAGTATGGAATTAGATTAATGGGGTAAATATTATGAATCATACACTCCCTCTAATCCGATGCTCTTTCTTTTTCTGACCCCCGTGTTTTGTTTTCCGTCTGTCATTCTCTCTCCATGTAGGCTTTTCAGCCCCATGTAAAGCTGTTGGCGCGAGGGAACAGAGGTAAAGAATGATGTAATGCACTGGCTGCCCCAAAGCATCTTTTGTTGGAATGGTTATTCCAGTCATCTCTTTATGAATCAAGTGTGAGGGGCTGCTTTGTGGCAGGAGGCCTCTGCGAGAGCACATCAACGGGAAAGAGAAAGAGACATTCACTTGGAGGGCTCTTGCTGAAAATGGGTTTAACTCTCCTCTTGCCAGTCGCCACCAGCCTGACCTCATACATTTCAGTACAATGGAGTGGCTGAGCCTTTGAGCACACCACCATTACATCATCGTGGCAAATTAAAGGAGGAGGTGGGAAAAGAGGACTTATTGTTGTCATGGCCCATGAGATGATTGGAACTCAAATTGTTACTGAGAGGTTGGTGGCTCTGCTGGAAAGTGGAACGGAAAAAGTGCTGCTAATTGATAGCCGGCCATTTGTGGAATACAATACGTCCCACATTTTGGAAGCCATTAATATCAACTGCTCCAAGCTTATGAAGCGAAGGTTGCAACAGGACAAAGTGTTAATTACAGAGCTCATCCAGCACTCAGCCAAACATAAGGTACATGCTTGCTTGTTTTTTCCTTTTTAAAATAAATGGACCTGCTGAATGGGGAATCATTTTAAATGAAGCCTCATTTTTAAGGGGAGAAAGTAATTTGAGGAAGTTTGGGTTGCTTTTTCTAAACGTTGATACCTTATGCTACCTCAGAATAATTCACTAATTGTAGACACTGTCACACCTCAGGATGTTTCTAAGCTACACAGAAAGCTTAACTTGTTTTTATTTGATCCAGTGCTCTGTTTCCCTATTAATGCTAAAAATTGTTTTATTAATTTAACACAAATAAAAAGTTATGTCTAATACAGTATATTATAATACTCAATTGTTAGCAATTATATAATAGTATATAATATTGTTTGTATATTATTAATAACTAATACATGGTTTTATGTTGTTTACAAATGTACTGAAAGGAAATCGTTCTTTTCAAGTGCCTTGACGAGAAAGTAGAAACGAATTATATTACAAGTGTTTTTTATTTGTGGGAAGTTAAGGTAATGGTCAGAATTTAAGGATCTTCAAGGAGAGTTTTTCTTAGGGTACCAGGCTGTCAGCTTTGTGGTAGGTAAGGCTGTTTGTTTTGTTCAGGAATAAAAATGAGTTCGTGCTTTAATCTTACGAAAAGCTGATTTGTTACCGAGTAGAAACCATTTAAAATGTTTCTTTAGTTCGGGCGATCGGGATCGTTACGTTTATTTTGCGTATTATTTTGTTGTACATGTTTTTACCCTGTTACCGTGTTAAGGATTTAAAACTAAGGAGTTTTGAGCACATTTACACAGAAATAGCATCAAGTTTGCCTTGCAAATGTTGATTTTTGCAAACATTTAAACCATGCATATGCTTGGTTTATCCAGTACATTTGACCACATCTCATTTTTATTCAGATTATTAAGGAAAACAGGAAGCAGTTACTTGCTTCAGCAGCAGAGGTGTATGGGATTATTATCCTCGCTTTCCTCCCTGACAGCCTCACGTTTGCATTTTAGGTCGACGTTGATTGCAGTCAGAAGGTTGTAGTTTACGATCAAAGCTCCCAAGATGTGGCCTCTCTGGCCTCAGACTGTTTTCTCACTGTACTCCTGGGTAAACTGGAGAAGAGCTTCAGCTCTGTTCACCTGCTAGCAGGTAAGGCTTGGGGTACAACTGTGAGGGCTCGCAACCTCCTTGAGCCTGTGAGTAAGCAGGGTTCCACAACGAGCTCGAAGTACACTAGGTGGACGCAACTTTGAGGTCACGGTGTAAAATGACTTATTTATAGCTTCTGATTGATGTAACTATTCTAGTTAACCTGAATGCTGTTGTTCTTCCCCATTGGTCAGTGTATTTCTGATTTAGCTCCAATGCCTCTTCGTCGGGTATTTATTAGCCAGAAGTGCCGTGTAGGTCTGTGCGCGCGTGTAGATCTACGAACACCGAGTGCTCTGCATTTCAGCTCGCTCTCAGTGCCCACCCCCAAGGAGAGGACCCGCCCAGCACTCAGTGTGAACCCCTGTTAAACATTGTTGGTTGAAGCGGACTCCAGCAATAGGATCACCCATCCTGGACGTTATGTACAATGAGACAGAAAGAGAATGTGTGCGGAATATTTCTTCCAATAATCAGAGGGAAAATTTTAAAACTAACTTACGTATTTTTGTTTTGTTTTCACAACTGAAAAAAGTCTCAACTTGCAAATGCTAAGCAACCAGCTGACTTTGTAAAGCGCACGGAAAGGACTAACTATTTTATATCTGCCCTAAAGGAGGGTGGTATGGGAGTTCCATCTCATCAAATTCCAAAGCAGACTGTTCATCCTTTGCTTTCCCTGTTTGGCAGACAGCACCGAAGCCCTTTCACTCACTCTGGCTCCCAGAGCAGGGAATACAGTTTGACAATGCGCAGTAACCTTTACCACAAAGCCGCTGTGTCCAGCAGATTCTGCCACAGTGATCGGCAAGATCGCTTTTAAAAATCTGATCTAAGAAAAACAAAATATTGACAGATATTGTCACTTTCGCACCTTTCGTCTTTTGTTGCAGGGAGAGTCCGGTGAGCTTGATGTTCCTGGCAACTGATGGTTAGACTGTGGACATTTCAGTTGGAAGAGAATAGGCTGAATCAGTTGTTGGTTTGTTACCACGTTTAAACTCCCTGAAGGTTTCAATGAGACTTCTGTGTCTTCATTTCTCCCTCGTCAGCTTTTGCTCCCGCTTTCAAAGAGTAAAGCATCGTTACCTGTCACTTTCATGTCGTCTGTTGGCACACGTTTCATCTATGCTGCAATTCTGTCCTAAAGTGAAGCCAGCTCGGTCTCAGAACGGAGCTCTCAGAACTCTGTAATGGAGAATTATAGCATTAGGTTCTGTGTCTCTTGGTAGGCATGGTCTTTTACTGGGAGTATAAGTGTGTTAAACCTGACAACTGCTATTAGAGTCCCACTCACCTCGGTTGCTGAGTTAGGAACGCAGTCGTGCTTCCTGGAGCCACTGTGAGGGACTTTACCTTGGAGCCCTATCGA
The DNA here is from genome assembly GCF_039906515.1 of Pseudorca crassidens. NCBI lineage: Eukaryota > Metazoa > Chordata > Mammalia > Artiodactyla > Delphinidae > Pseudorca > Pseudorca crassidens. The sequence goes on along the minus strand of NC_090306.1, from coordinate 9,599,812 downwards.
CGGAACCAGGGTTTTTCTTAAAGAGGGTGCACCCAGAGGGAAGGCGATTATCCCTCTTTGCTCTTGTTTGAGACGCTTTTCTCTACGGGGGCTCTGACCCGACGGCTTGGCCAGGCAGATGCTCCCGGAGGAATGAGCTCATGTCGAGTTTTAGTTACTCAAGTCGTCTCTCCTCTTTCCCGAGGAGCTCTCCCTTGTTATGTGGAAGGTTCCTTCCAGCCATGTGCGGCTTTGGGAGGGGTGCTCACTGGGCAGTAAGGAAGGAAAAGGACTCATTCTGACCCTCGAGATCAGCCCTAGGGATACGTGGGATGGTGCTGGTCAGAACCCCTGGCATCCCCACTTTGTGCCGGAAATGGGTCCTAGGCCTAAAGGAAAGCCCATCGAGGCAGCTCCGAGACCACATACGTGTATTCGCAGCTCCGTCTCGTCATCCACACCCCAGAATCCTGTATTTCTTTCAGCTTAGAAGGTGGCTTCAGGGACTGAATGCCCTTGTTTGGGAGTTTCTGAGCAGCGAGATTTCTTAGGACACCTCAGAGAGGGTTCCGGACGATTAAAAGCCTCTCGGCCATCCCAAAGCTCCTGACCGGTTGGAAATTCCCTTGGTTAGTGAGCCTGTTCCTCAGAGTGGACAGAAAAGAGAGTTAGTAGAAGAGAGAGAGTGCTGGGGAAGGCGTGACCATCAGTTCTCGGCAGTGGTTTTTTTTTTGTTTTGTGCTTTCGTTTTTTTGTTTTTTGCCAAGTTCCAGCAGCTGCTCTAGAGGACGTCCCAGGGATGTGGGGTAGAAGGACATATCAACACGTGTTTCTTAAATATTTTGCTTCGGGGAAAATAACTGACCTTGGAAAAGCATGCTAGCGTCCCACAGGTGCTACGGGAAATGACAGGGTTGCTGGAGACAAGTTTCACTACAAGCTGCCCCTGATGCTTTCAGCAGTTACAGATGCTTGTCGGCCCTGGGGTGGGGCTGTGTGTGATAATAGAAAGACAGAGTGGTTTCTTGGAGTGATTTCTCCATTACTTTAGAGCTTTCAGTTACTTTGAGATTGACAGGAAGAAAGTATTAGATACGTCAGATGGTTTTTTTATGGTCATTATATCAGTATATGGAGTGAAGAATTGTGGCCCGAATTCCATTCACCTTCTCAGGGCCACCTTACCTAGGGAGCAGTGACTCTGGAGAAGGGGAAGAAGAGGACCTCCCCGAGGAACTGATAGAGGAAGCATCTTAATAAGCCCTTTTCCTCAAGCAAGAGGAGACCCAGACTGACCTGTGGGATCTAGTGACATGGACACTAACAACGAAGACTCCGTTTCGGGAGAGGGTTGGACTCGGGGAAGCTGCACTGGAGCTCAGTGGGCTCAGTTCTTCCCTGTGGAGCAGCAGGTTCTGCTCTGGGACAGGCTAGCCTGGTAACCTTCAGCTTCTGCCGGGGAAGGGGGTCCTGTTAAGCCACTGATTATCAGTGAGACCGGGGTCCCAAGCCTTCCAGTCCTGAAACTTAGAACCTGGGTCTGCAGTGGACTCGGCCTGTACTGGCCACATCTGCGGGCCCTACTCAGCCAGCGATCTTGACCCCTGACTGATCAACTTTCCCTCTTTTTAAGCCCGGCCAGTATTCTAAACCAAGTGATTAATATTTGACAGCCATGTGCCACATGCGAGTCTTCGATTAGTATCTTAAAATCTTAGTTAAACTTACGTTGTCATGTATCTTCTTCATTTGTTAGCTTAACCCCCCTCCTGGATTCTCTGTTTTCAAGCCGAGGACTGTGTCTTGTTCATCCCTGTGTTCCCCACAAGGCCTAGCACTTCTTCAGTTTTCAATGGATATCTGAAATATAAATGAGCTTACGTGTAGGTTTATACCATTTGTGTTTCATATGACTTATTTTATTCATTTAGTTTAATTTGTAAGTGATTAAACAGCGATGAAACTAATCTGAAAGTGTAGCGAAAACTTGAGGATATTTTGACATAAATGATTTGCGAGTTGTCTTCGTTCAGGTAGAGCAAAAATATAGCTGCTATGGGAAAAGTATCTAATACGAAAATGTTTCCATCTATTTAAGCAGATTTCAACATGATTTTAAGATCTAATAAATACGCTAGTACAGGGAATCCCCCGGCGGCCCAGTGGTTAGGACTCTGAGTTCTCAGTGCTGAGGACCTGGGTTCAATCCCTGGTCAGGGAACTAAGATCCCACGAGCCACGTGGTGTGGCCAAAAAACAAACAAAACTCTAGTACAATTAAACAGGGCTTAAATCCTGAGCTTTGATGAGGAGCTACGAGCTCTAGAAAACCTAGTGCCACTCATAGGTGGATACAAGCCCTTGAATCCGTATGAATTGAGAACAGTTGAAATCATTTTTTTTGTACTTTAAATTGAGGGACCTCCCTGATGGCGCAGTAGATAGGAATCCACCTGCCAGTGCAGAGGACACGGCTTAAAGCCCTGGTCCGGGAAGATCCCACACGCCGCGGAGCAACTAAGCCCGTGCGCCACAACTACTGAGCCCGGGTGCCACAACTACTGAAGCTTGCGCGCCTAGAGCCCACGCTTTGCAATAAGAGAAGCCACCGCAATGAGAAGCTCGCGCACCGCAGTGAAGAGTAGCCCCTGCTCGCTGCAACTAGGGGATGCCCACGTGCAGAAACCAAGACCCAACGCAGCCAAAAACAAATAAATAAATTTATTTTTTAAAAAAATTAAATTGCTTATCCTGCTTAGCCGTTAATAAGTCTCCCAGTAGTCTCCCAATAACCAAGCCAGATTAGACCATAGCATTGTTTCCCCCCCAGGGGATTAAAGGGTTTTACTATGAGTTGTAGCCTCATCTTAGCCAAAAAGAATGAACTTGGATCCCTTTGGAAAGTTGTCCCTCATCGTTGATGGATATAAACAGTTGCCAACCTTGACTTATTGATCAACTTTTTTGGTCTTGTTAACCTTCAGAAAACTAGTTCTCTCTAAAAAATAATCTTGTTTCTTGGCCTTTGTTCATTATATTATTTTATTTTACTTGCCTTTGTCTATTATCAATCTATTTCTAAGGGTGCCAGATTGAAAACAAATATATTAGAAAAAAAGAAAAACCACCGAATCTAGACTTTTTTTGCGTGTGCTGACATATAGAAAACAGAATAAGTGGGTTCATTTAGTAGAAACAAAGATTGCTGTTCTATTATTTTCTTCTCTTTCCCCGCTGTTGTAACTCTGAGTAAAAGCAAAAGGGACCCACGAAAGTCTGCTAATTCTGCAGCACTCATTTCTACCCTGTGTTGAGGCACAGGATTGCCCTGCAGCAGAAAACCCTAACGGAATCACAGACCTCAGCCCTTTCATTTACAGACGAGGAAAATAACAGAGCCCTTGCGTGACTCTCCCCAGCTCTCCCTCTTCTCACTGTGCGCCCAGGCCCCTGTCTGCAGTAATTCCTGAGTCGTCTGGAATTCCCTCAGGAGGCTAGACTGAGAATCAGGGGTGCCCACTTCAGATCAGGCCTGTGCTTTTGTGGTAGCTCTCAGCCTCTTTTTTTTTTTTTTTTTTTAAACATCTTTATTGGTGTATAATTGCTTTACAATGGTGTGTTAGTTTCTGCTTTATCCCTCAGCCTCTTTGCGGACTTCAGAGTCATATTCTTACTTCACATTTTATGGGAGAAGCAACGTATGAAAACAGACTGTATATAAAATTTTTAAGCATTAAATTTTTTCAGCTGGGGGGAATCATCAACTAAAAGTCTACTCTGTCCTGAGCTGAAATACCACTCCGGATAATGATGGAAGATACCATTGGGGTTAGTGTCAGGCGCAGTGCTGAGGGCTCTTAGAAACATTTTGTCTCCAAACACAGCTAAGGTCTTAGATTAATGTCTGCTGTGGCTAAAGGCCAAATACGTATTTCTTTGTTTTGAGTTAGAGCTGCTACTGTAGTTAGAGCTAGGAGTGAATAAAAATGTATTTGACTCTTGACACATTTTCAGTTTAACAGGAATCTAGATGCAGTCAGCAGTTCCGTGTGGTAAATGTGCATTGCTTCAGTGGAGCCGGTTACCTTCCTAATGCAAGTAGGGCAGAACCCGGTCCTCCCGCTCACAGATTTGCTGTGCGCGCCGTTGTCATCATCCGTTCTCTCATCCAGTGTGGCGTTTCTTCTGTCCTTGTGTCTAGAGAAGGGAAATCTTCAATCCTCCCGTTTCAGATCCTGTAGTAGCTGGTAAAAGAGATTGACGTTAATGGATTCCAGTCAAAGTACTGCAGTTGTTCAGGAATTGGCTCTTCTTGTGTTTAAAGAGCTGCGGTGAGAGCCACTGAAAACAGACTAAAAATAGGTACCGTTTCGCCCACTGGCTGCCGTGTAGTTGCTGGCTCTACTTCTCAGTTTGCATGAGGTTATCTAAACTGGCCCGTCTTTTCTCCAGTTCTTACCTGCCTGTGTGGTAACAAGCCAGCCCTGTCACTCCGCAGCTACCGGTGGCTAAGACATCATGCCTGAGGCTGTGTCTTTAACAAATGGACTGCAGACCAGGCTCGAGACAGTCCCTCACCCTGACATTTGGCACAAGCTACACAGAAGCACCCTGGGTGACAGTGGTGACATCAGTCTTCCCCTGCCCTGGTCATGTCATTTGTGTCCTGTCCATTCAGCTGGCCTCACTCACAGTGTTCGAGGGCTCCCTTGGGTGGGCCCCGGGGTGGGCCTGGGGGATAGGGTACTGGAAAAGTGCACATCTTGCCCCTGCCCTGGAGACCCCTCGGTTAATTTGGGGCAGCACGTCTGGAGCGGATGAAATAGAAGCAGATGACAGTGCGTCGAGTGATAAGGGGTGACTTGGTGTTGCCTGCAGGAGTTGGGGAAGGTTTGAGGGCAGCGGTGGAATTTTAATCGAACCTTGAAAAGTGAGTAAGATTTGGGTGGGGAGGGTCCTCTGTGGACTGACATCATTAAAAATGGCAGGAGTGAACACAGATTTTAGGAGGCAGCCAGGAGACTGAGTGGACTTTCTGTGACGGGAGGAAGGGGTCTTGAGAGGAAGTGCAGTCAGGCTGTGCGGGCCCTTCAGCCTGGCAGGACGAGCCTGTGCTTTGCTGGGCTGGCCTGGGGAGCCTTTGGAGGCTCGGTGACACCTGTCACCTCTTGGCCACCAGACCTTTCTTCTGGCCTCCCTGCGCTATGCTTCCAACTCAGGCCCATATCAGCCCCTCAGACCTGCCCCGGGACCCTCCTCCCTGCTCTCTCACCCTGTCTTGCTGCCTCTCTGCCCTTTCCTCGCAACCTCGCCAACGTTACGTCTCTCTTTGATATTTTCAGCGTAACTGTGATTATATCACTCCCCAGCCTAGTCTGCATCTGTGCTCTTAGGGAAAATTCCAGAACCCTTCCCCGACTCTGAAGCCCTGCAGTGACGGCTCCTGCCTGCCTCTGTGCCCTCATCTCGTGCCCCTCTCCGTCCTCAGGTTGGGGGGGGCGGGTGTGTGTGTGTGTGTGTGCGCGCGCGTGTGTGCGTGTGTGTGTGATTTTAGCACTTTAGCCTCAGGTGCCCGAGACCTGCAGCCCAGAGGCACCCTCCTCCTCCTCCAAGTGTCCCCCTCTCCCCATGTACCTGGGTGTCTCCTGCTGGATTCACGGTGGCCGTCAAGCCCCCCCCTGGCTCCCAGGCAGAGTTGGGTGTCCTCTTGTCACACGTACTCCTTTGGCCACCCACCATAATTAGCCAATTATTCATCTAATTATTTGGTTGAAGTTTGTCCCACTGAACTGTCAATTCCAGAGAGGACCTCTGTCGTGGTCACGGCTGTCCCATCAGCCAGCGCCGTGTCCGGCTCGCAGCAGTGCCCACGGCACGGCTCTGCACCCTCCTGTGGATGCCAGTGGTCTCCAGGGTTGTTTGGCTGACAAACAGGGACCCTTTCCTTCCCGCTGCTCCGCCGCATCTGCTGGGAGGTGGTGCGCTTGGCCCCGGAGGAGGACGGCTGCCAGAGTGGACACACCCCAGGGGGTCCCGGGAGGGCCTGCTCGTGGTGGATTAGGAAGCCTGAGCTTCACGGGAAAAGGCCCAAGAAGTGAGCTGTGTGGTGACCCGTGTGCAGTTCACACGTCAGGCAGATGGGACTCCGAAGGGTCGTCCTCCGGAGACCAGACTCCTATTCGCTTTTCCTCGGGACTCAGAGCATCGTCTCCCGATGGATGGTCTCATGAGGCCTTGCCCCCGACGGTCACCAGAGGCACATCCGGCAGCCGCTTCATCCTTAGCCGGGATCGGATGATAGTTGGTCCAGTGCGTTTCCTGAGAGCTGTGCCCCTGGTTCCCTGAGCCCTGGATGTCGTACCGGACTCTGTCGTCCTGAGCCGCCGAGGGAACCCACCTCTCATGGAAAGTTCCCTGGACGTGATAGAAGCACCCTGAGGACTCACTGGGGCTGCTGGATAATGAGAGCAGAATTTACCAAGTCTCCCCTTTTAACCTTTCGTAGCAGAGAAATGTTTTCCTTGCCCTGTGCCGCTTTGCTCACCCTGAGGGTCCTCTGGGGCCTTGTGGTCAAGGAGTAGGAAGCAGGTTCTGGGCTCACACCCAGACCCGCAGAGCTTTCAGCTCTGAATGGAATCAGGAAGTCGTTTTTTTTTTTTTTGTGGTACGCGGGCCTCTTACTGTTGTGGCCTCTCCCGTTGCGGAGCAACAGGCTCCAGATGCGCAGGCCCAGCGGCCATGGCTCACGGGCCCAGCCGCTCCGCGGCATGTGGGATCTTCCCGGACCGGGGCACGAACCCGTGTCCCCTGCATCGGCAGGCAGACTCTCAACCACTGCGCCACCAGAGGAGCCCCAGGAAGTCCTTTTGAACACCCAAAATACACAAGACTTAATGTCCATCAACAGCTATTCATTGTATCAAGGGAGGAGTCAATAAACATTTAATTATGTGCCAAGCACTGTGCTAAATGCAGAGGTGATTGCAAAGGAGTGTGAGACACAATTCTTATGCAGACAGTTCACAGGGTATTATAGCCGGAGAGGTAAGAGGTCACCACACATACACACACACACACGGAAAGAGAATTCACAATTACCAGGTTAATGGTAAATTCTTACTGCTGTGTGATGGCTCTGTGTGTGTGTGTGTGTGTGTGTGTGTGTGTGTGTGTGTGTATTTTTTGGCTGCGTGGCTTGTGGGATCTTAGTTCCCTGACCAGCGATCGAGCCTGTGCTTCCTGAAGTGGACGCACGGAGCCCTGACCCCTGAACTGCCAGGGAATTCCCATGGCTATACCTTTTATAGAAGTTCTAAGTTGGCAAGACCCTATTTAAATACACTGGTCAGGGAAGAATTTTTTTTAATACAGCAGAATTTTAAAAAATGCAACAGAATAGAATTGAAACTAGAGGGACTTCCCTGGTTGTTACCAGAGGCTGGAGATGAGAAAGCCCAGGTGTGGTGGGAAAACAGTAAGAAGATGAATGGGCCTGGGCCATGGTGGTGGGTAGAATAGGGACAGTGAGGGTGGACAGTAGAGTGGGATCAGGTGATGAAGGGCTTGAGTGTCTGATCAGGAATTTTGAATTGTATTCTGTGTGTATTTGGGAGCAGAGGATATATCAACACTTTATCTCAGGACCTTAATCTGGCCGCAGAGTGGAAACAAGTTGGGAAAAGGACGGACAGATCAGAGAGAGCTGTTCCTGAATTTATCTAGCAGTGCGGCATGGAGCTTGTGGGCTGGGGGTGGGGAGGAGGCGGGGACAGGCAGATGGACCTCGCAAAAGCAAGTCTGAGTGTTGGCATACCAGGCGGCTGCTGCTGAGGTGACTGGGAGAACGGGGCAGATGCGAACAGGGATACAGAACCAAAGAGAGCGAGATGTTGGCTTGGAATTTATTTTAGAAGTATCGATAAGTCTTTCAAGTGAAAATGACCAAAAGAGGATTGAAAATGTTAGGTTGGAGTTTGGGACCTCAAGCCCCCAAATGCAACCTTGGAAATCTTTGATTTTCAGGTGAACATGAGCAAAGGTGATCTCCTTAGTAACCTCCTCCTTCCATGCTGATGGAAGCAGAGGGCTTCTAGGTGCTTCCTCCTCAGGAAGCCCCAGGCTGCTGTTCGCTTGGCTGTAGCTTCACGTCTTAAAGTCACTGGAGGACCAGTCGGGTGGCCTCTGGGAACCTCTCTCCTGCTTATAGAGCTTGTTGCCTTTGCTTAGCCAAGGGTGGATTCTGGCCGTAGTTCCTTTTGATTGGTCGTTCTGGTTGTGCTGTTCAGAACAACCTTTGTTTGAAGGCAGGTATTGAGAGTCCTGCCTGGCTGTGTGTGTGTGCGTGTGTTTGTGTGTGTTGAAGAAGAGCCTCTGGGTATAGTTATGTACTGCCAATTTGAAAGATCAGTAAGAGTAAAAAATACCACTCGACATCTTCTGAGAACTCTTTACTAAACAACACTTCTGGATTTTGCCAGTCGAATTGATCTAGATAACATTATCTTGAGGAATGTAAGATTTAGACATCATGAGACACGAGAACTCTTGTAAGTTGCATTATTTTAGTATTTAGTGCTTTTTTTACGCTAGTATTTTGAAATTTTTTAATTCGTTTATCATGTGTTTGATAACTGTGTTAATCCAAAAATCAGCTAGAGGGCTTCCCTGGTGGCGCAGTGGTTAAGAATCCGCCTGCCAGTGCAGGGGACACGGGTTCGAGCCCTGGTCCGGGAAGATCCCACATGCCGCGGAACAGCTAAGCCCGTGCACCACAACTACTGAGCCTGCGATCTAGAGCCCACGAGCCACAACTGATGAGCCCGTGAGCCACAACTACTGAGCCCACGATCTAGGGCCCACGAGCCACAACTGATGAGCCCGTGAGCCACAACTACTGAGCCCGCACGCCACAACGAAGAATAGCTGCTGCTCACCGCAACTAGAGAAAGGCCCGTGTGCAGCAATGAAGACCCAAAGCAGCCAAAATAAATAAATAAATAAATTTATTTATTTAAAAAAAAGAGAGATGGGATTATTTTGTTTAAAAAAAAATTAGCTGGAATGTCCCATTCCCCAGCTGTGCCAGGGGATAGGTTGTTCTCATACAGAGTGAGCTTTTTTGGGGGTGTTACTTATGGGGCAAGTTTTACGAGTTGGAGGCTACTTCTCAGGCTTCCTGGAGGATCTCCACAGAAATGCATGTCTGTCCACCATCCTGTCAGGTGGATGAAGGAGATGGAATGAGAGTTTAAAATGAGCGTTCCACGTCATTTGGGATTTTTCTCTTCTGGGCTGCTCAGCGGAGAGTTGACTAGCTAGGACATAATTGCTGCTGCTGTTGCTGAGGAAAGTGCGCCATGCTCTCTACCCCCCTGGAAATGATCGATCAAGCCTGTGTGGTTGGGCTCACCCAGACCAACCTATGTGCATTGGAAAAGTACAGTTACATATTTTTGTTTGCTTTCTTCGGAGGTACAAAATTATGTTGCCTTTCCTTTGCCTTTCATGTCAGTAGTTTCAGCTTTCCATGTATACAGTCCACTGACCCTGGGAGAACTGTGACCATGCTTGTGTGTTTTTAAATGGTTAGAGGGTAAAGTTGCCTGAATCAGTCACTTCAGACTAAAGTGCAAAATAGTTATTCATGAGAGCAATTAAAATACTTGCAAAATACACATTTCAGCATTTCATTGTTTAATATTAGGGTTGTCTCCTTTGTGTAATAGCAAAGCCCAGATTTTATTTTCAGTGTGGAGAGAACTGTTCTCTACAGGTGCAGGAATACTTCACTTAAATCCTTCACATAGGGCTTCCCTGGTGGCACAGTGGTTGAGAGTCTGCCTGCGATGCAGGGGACACGGGTTCGTGCCCCGGTCCGGGAAGATCCCACATGCCGCGGAGTGGCTGGGCCCGTGAGCCATGGCCGCTGAGCCTGCGCGTCCGGAGCCTGTGCTCCGCAACGGGAGAGGCCACGACAGTGAGAGGCCCGCGTACTGCAAAAAAAAAAAAAAATTCCTTCACATACATTCTAGAATAAGTAAATGAATGGGTCGTATTTATGTCCCAAAAAGGGGGTCTTTGTTTTACAAAAGGGTTAAGCTGCATGAGAACTATATTTAAAAGCTGAAATTATATAAACTGTGAAAATGGTTTAATGTACAGAAATTAAATTTGCATATGACTTTAGAAAAATATCTTTCATAAAGTAGAGCTTTGTGTAAATAGATTTCTGTACGTAGCCATGGAACTCATCCCCAGTATGGGAAGGGGCTACCTTTAATCCCCCTTCCCAGCTTAGGCAGCTCTGTCAGCTGATAAAGCTCTTAGGACTTGCTCCCCATTTGAACTGAAGCATAAGTGAGCAGCCCTGTTTCTCTCTGCAAGGAACTGTCTTCAGAGTCATGGAATTGACATTTATCTCTGGTTTGACTAAAAGGATACGGATACATTTTGAGAATTTGCGTCTGAAAATTAACATTGCTAATCTGTAGTAAAGTGCTACTTTTGTGAATATTCCTTTATTTTAAGAAACAACTCTGTGATTTATAACTGCAAGGGTCAGAGGGAAGAGAAAACCGACCAGTTAGAATTGTTTAGCTGCATCGTTTTATGTATTTTATTTTACATGGCAGACTTTTTTTGCCTCTGAAAATGGAATGGTGGTTGACATTGGCTTTTATAGAAAATTATATTTATGGTTTGAATTGTGAAGGAGGTACTCTTAAGGGAAGAAGTATTTCCTGGCTGAATGAGAAGAAAGTGATATACAAATTATGAATGGCTTTAAGCTGTACCAGGTGTTTTCTCCGTCCAAAGTAATATGTATGTTTTTATTTATAAATATGCATTCTACAGGTAAATTTGTGGAAGACTAACAGAAATATGGATTTTTAACATTGCAGTTTGTCTGCCTGTTCATCCAAGTCTGTAGAGGCCAGTGGTGTCCGTATGTCTATCTGCTGGTCTCCCCACCCGCCTTTCTCTACAGGCCAGGGTGTCTGCATATGTGTCTTCCTTCCTCGTAAAACAAACACTCCTAGCTCAAGGGGCCAAAGCCGGTACAGCGTTCTGAGATTCAGGTCTGTCTTAGGGAAGCACACGTGCGTTGTTCGACTTTCTATTCTCTCCATTCCTAGATGATAAGCAGCATAAAATCTAGGGACAGGAGAAACTTGGCAAGATTGGACGGTGAGTCAGATACTTGAAGGACTTTAAAAAATATTTTTAAACTTTTTCAAGAAGCGTGTCAGTTTCTCAGTGCTGCTTTCACAGTAAACAAGCGGAGATCATGAACTGGGGTTGTGTCTTCTTGTCATAATAGGATCTAACTCAGGGTCTGGGGACAGCAGAGTTGGGACGAGGGCAGAGATGACTCTTGATTCTGTGTCTGTCAGCCATTTGTAACAGAAAGTTTACGTAGATGAATTGTACTTGTCTTCTTGTAAGAGGAAGAGGGACATTTCAGACATATTTCAAAACTGAGTTGCCGATGAGGCTACAGATAGTTTCTCGAGGGTTCGGGTAAGTCAGGCAGTGTCTCATCTGTTGTTAATTAATGAAATGAAACTGGGGTCACTGGAGTCCAACGATGAATGAAAGGTCAGCGAATGGAAAGAACTGTCAATAAAGGAGGATGTCAGCAGAGTGGAACATTGTCAGAGATAAAGATCAGGGAGAACATACTCTTTGGCTGAGGTAGTGTTGTGTGGAAGTTACCAGGAGTCCTGGTTTGGGACATTTCAAGCCAGCCTGAGCCCTAGATGAATGCTCTGATTTCGCAAAATCTGTGAAGTATTTTAAGGCTGTTTGGATTTGTGCTGCTAGAGATTAGTTGAAAAAATTTGTAAGGAAGAAAAAAAGTTTCTGTTTGTTTTATAATGTGTTATTGCTGTTTTGTTTGGCTTTGGGGTTTTGTTTTGAGGCTGAATAGTGGCTGCTTTCTCTCGTTTTTTTTTTTTTTTTTTTTCTGTTTTCTTAGAACTTTCTAGAGCCACACTCACATTTTACTTGTTAGGACCACCAAAGTTAGAAGCGATTTAGGATAAAGTGAATGATAGAGCTGCACTTCAAACAGCCCAGGCTGGCCCGCCTTCAGTTTACGATTGTTGGAGAATCTGTCCCCTCTGAGCGTAGTTCGGTGGAGGATGGGCTGAAAGTCACCGAGACGCCGCCACCGTCTCACCACCGATTCACAAACTGTGATCGTAAGCCGGCCATGACTGTGTTTTTCGTATCCCCCGCTAGTTCTTCCTCAGCTTTGTTACTGGTCTCGTGTGACTCACACTTACAGAGTTCTTGTTTCTCTGGTCAGGTCAGATCTCCTTCCCTTTTCTCTCCCTCATCGAGGTTTTTGAACCATGTGGCTTGGGGGAAGCAAGGCTCTTCCGTCAGTTTGGGAGAGGCCCGTGGCCATTTTCAGCCTGGTGAAATGAGACTGAAATGAGGGCAGGACCCCAGAGATGTCAGCAGGCTGTCCCCACATCCTAGAGAGCGTTGCAGTTAATTCCGTGGTATTTAGAGACACGGCTTAGCAGAGCGAGTGAGAGTACAGTCTCGAGCCGGGCTCACGTCCAGCTGTTGATTATCACCTGGCGTCTTTCTGAACCTCTCTTTCCTTATCTGTAAAATGGGAGTAATCGAAGCACCTACCTCATGGGGCAGTTGTAAAGACTGAACAAACCCTTGTAAAGTGCTTAGAGCAACGCTTGTCACATAGTAAATGTCCAGTAACTCTGGGAGTCCTTACATTATTTATAAATATGATGACGTAAGTTTCAGATGGAATTCAAGTGGAGTTTCCTTGGATTGCCTGGTTTCTCTGTTCTCTGAGAACATTTACTGGACTCTTGTTTTGTTGGATTTAAATGAGTGATCATCCCATGAACTGTTTTGGAAACAGAAAAGGAAAAAACATGAAAACAGTTCTTTAGAGAAACACCAGAACAACAAAAGTTAATGGAAGTTAAAATTTAAATTATAATCAAAATAGTGGCCGTCAGTTGTCACGTTGGGTAGGTGTAACCTAGGCAGATAATGTTTAGACTCTTTAACATCTATTATTACAAGAACTGCTTTGAGGGGAAAACTCACCTTAAATAACTGCATTATGCACTTAAGAGACTGAAAAGGACAAAACATTAATGAAATAAAATGATAAATCCTAAACGGTGACAGGCACATACGTATGCCAATATTAACTGACCCCTTTTTTGAGATTGCCGTGGCTTATACTTTAGGTGTAAGGATTCTAATTTACTTCATTTCAGTAGCTGCGACAGCCCTAGCACAGCATTTCCTTGAGTGTGAGTTCCACCAGCTTAGATTTTAAGAGATTTTAGCGGGGGAAATGGGAGGGGAAATTCCATGGTCAAATAAGTTTGGGAACCTTAAATTAAATGAAAGTAAACTAGTTTCCTTAGAGATTTTTTTTCAGAGCTTTTAATACGTGTGCTGTGAGTCTCCCGGGGAGACGTGATATGCAGTGTTTCTGTTACTTTTTGGACCGATATCCCGTCTGTCAGCTTCCTGCAAGGACGCCAGCGCCCTGGAGCAGACTCTGGGAAATGCAGCCTTAGAAGCATGACTGTTTTCGCTTTGTCTCAGGTGTAGCCTACCGAGGTGTAGCTGCGGATCAGGGGTGGAGGAGGGGGGCCCCCAGATGAAGCTGGGAACTCGATGTCGGATCACTGTACCACGGAGGGCTCCCTCTGCGCGGGCACAAAGCACTCACGCATATCAGCTAACTCAGTCCTCTGACAGCTCTGTGAGGCGGGTGTGATCCTTATTCCCATTTTACGGACAGGAAACTGATAGCCAGAGGGCGTAAGTCACTTGTCCAAACAGCTAGAGCGTGGTGAAGCCAGGACACAGACTCAGGTACAGGGGCCTCTGCCCGCCCTCCCTCTGCTGTACGGCCGCGGGGCTCACGTGCGTGGGGTTTGTATGCTGCGTGTGTGCACGGGGCGGGCCGGTGGTGGTGAGAGAACAGCATGAAAGTGTGAGGTGACCGTGAGTTTTGTGTGGCTGGAGAGCGCGTTTGGAAAGGGCAAGAAATGCAACCTTAACGCTGAACAGGTACAGGTCCCCAGGGCCTCGTCGGTCCCGCAAAGGAAGGTGGGGTTTCTATAATGGAACCCTCTGCTCTTTCTGTCAGGTTACCTTAAGAACTTTAATAAGCAAACTGCTTAAGGGTAAAAACAGTGCAGACGCTTGGCTTGGAGGCTAGGGCACACCTGCATTTGCAGGCGGCGCGGTTGTCGTCACCGACTTGCTGCTGTCCTAGCTTGCTGTACCGCGCACCCCATGCTGAACACAGACAGTGGACGCAGGAGTCCCGAGGGTCATGCTTGTGTTGAACATAATACAGGGGATAAAAACGGGTGACACCTCCCCCGTCAACTCCCTGCACTTCTGCAGTTTTTGAGGGCATATTTTATATGTTTCTGGAAGCGCAGGAAAGGCTAATGGAATGAAGCTCAAGGAGATGGAGGTAAATATTTAATGAGATTTTAGGGTCCTTTTTAAGATTTTATTTTATTTTTTATTGGAGTATAGTTGCTTTACAATGTTGTGTTAGTTTCTTGCCGTGTAGCAAAGTGAATCAGTCATATGTATACATATGTCCACTCTTTTTGAGAGTTCCTTCCCATTTAGGTCACCACAGAGCACTGAGTAGGGTTCCCTGTGCTATACAGTAGGTTCTCATTAGTTATCTATTTTATACATAGTCGTGTGTATATGTCAGTCCCAGCTAGGGTCCTTTTTAAGGCTTGATTAAAGAGGTAAAAATGAGGCTGCTCTGTCTTCTTAACTGTTTTTTAATTTAGTAGTATTAAAAATATACACATATTCCCTATAATCCAAATGTCTTTGGTTCCGAGTTTAGATGTAGTGACTAGGGAGGGTCTGGATAGTGAGGGATTCATCTGAAAATGTATCAGAGTGTATTCAGTTCTTGGGTTTGGATTTGGGTAGCAAGGAGGATTTAGATTGGAAAACCCAGGGAAGACCTTGTTCATCTTTTCTTTTCTGAAAGGAGGTGAGAGTGTCTCCTTAGCCAATAGATTTCTCTTCATTAACAGGGAGTGAGATTGTGACCTAATGAAGATCATAGAGTAGGTCATTATAAGGAAGGGACTGGAAAACACTGAATTCCTCCGAGTCCAGAAATCTTGCCACGAGGCATCCATGTAACCTGAGCGGTTAGGGTCTGTCGGCCCTTGTTCACAGCGCTCAGCCAGTGAACAGGAGACCCCGGAATCGGGGGTCATTATGCGACCCTTGATATAGAGAATATTTGTAAGAGTAAGGGGGGTATGTGGTATCTTTGAAATATAAAACTTATACAGTAGGAAGATTTAAAGTTCATTCTAGAAGGAGCTTTGAACTCTGTCAATTTTATTTTGAAGAAGTCACGTCTGGCCTCAGTTCATGTGTTTTTGTATCCGCATTTTGCATCTGTCTTGGCTCGGTTATCTGCTACTTTCAGTCCTCTTCAAGCCACACGAAATACGACAGGGAGCAGGGGGAAGACATAGGATGCGTGAAGGTGAAGGGAGTGAGAGCGAGGGGGTGAGTCACTAAGTGCCTTCAGGGCCTGGGGTCACTTTCGTGGGCTTGCAAAGCCGGGTCTGGTGCTGGATTGTACCCCAGACCGAGCAGCTGTGGACGGGGCTCCACTTCCATCTGTGGGATCTGATTGTTCTTTTCAGACAACTGTATTTGAGTAGTTAGCAGAAGGCTGGTTTTCATCTTTATGCACGGCGTAACTGTACCCTGTCTGTCCTTAGGTGGGTTTGCCGAGTTCTCCCGCTGTTTCCCTGGCCTCTGTGAAGGAAAATCCACCCTAGTCCCCACCTGCATTTCTCAGCCTTGCTTACCTGTTGCCAACATTGGGCCAACCCGAATTCTGCCCAATCTCTATCTTGGCTGCCAGCGAGATGTCCTCAACAAGGTGGGTGCTTTGAACATAACCTTCATTGCAGGGTTTCTTGACAGCGGCTGGAGAAGCACTGGGCTGCCGGCGGGCTGTCCTTTCAGGCACACGCACCCCGTGTTCTTAGTGCAGCTCCCCTGTGAGCAGCCCAGCGGCCGTACCATCCTCCCCAGTGCCGTCTGCTGTGACGTTCTGCTCGCTGTAGGAAGGCTAAGCCGTTGTCAAGTGTGCTGTGCTTACAGGTCCAAGAGACCTGCGGTTGGGCACACCCAGGAAGGCTCATGCCGCCTAGATGATTTCACATATAGAGATGTATTTATTTACTGCAGCAACTAGAAAGGGACTCGGGTTGGCTTGGACTGAGGAAGATCTCATGATGACTCCTGGCTAGAGGGGCGGGGAGGGGGGTAAAAGGATGGTGAGGACCAGCGCTAAGAAGACGCTCTGCAGGCGCCCCGCCTGAGGCCCCTTGGAGCAGTTTGGTTGAGAAAGAAGAGGGAGGACCGTAAATAACTGGATGAAAAGGATGTGAGCCGTTCTGAACAAGGTGTATCCCACGGAGGAGCCGTGTTGATTGCTTGAGGCCATTATATATAACGGTACACACGTGACAGCGGCAGAACTAAGATCCGTCTGTCTCCACTGCTTATATGCTCTTAACAAGTGGTGCTAGAAAACAGTGCTCTAACTGCCTGGAAAGTGGTTTGTCTCTAAAACCTCTTGTTTACATCACCTCTAATTGAAAAAACAATCAAAGATCTTAATTCAACCGCTGGTGATCTGCAAGTGCTGCTTTTTGGGTATTTCTGCTTGAGGAGCTGAAACAATTGGGCTGACCGTAAGATAAGCTTCCAGGTGGGCTTGCTTTACTTTAGCACGTGGAGAGCAAAAACACCCTCTCACTGGGCAGCAAGGAGGCATTCTTTTTGCTCTCTTCTTCTTTTTTGTTCTCGAAACTCCTGCCTCTTCAGAATTTTGCCTGGACATTTTTGCTAACATGTCTGCTCGTTCTGTGAGGTATTTGAAATTTGATAGCTTATGCTTGCACTGAGCCTTTCTGGTGGGGTCACGATGTCTTTGAGCACGTGCATTTTATTAGTTCTCTTTGAGAGATAAGCAAACTATGTCACAGAAAGCAAAATTAATTTCCTAAAGTCACATGCAACCCTGGGGCAAACCCGGAGGTGCTTTATTTAATCCTTAGATCAGCAAATAAAACAAAATGAAATAAAATTCCTAGTTAAGGATCCTGTTCAGAATCCCCCCCAGTAAAACTTAACCGGTCACTGGCAGGTGATTTACAAGTAGTTATGTGACAGGTCCTTTCTGTTACTTCTGACATTCAGTGCAGTGGTACCTTGATTTTGCTGCATACCTTTTCCAGGTTTAACAAATGTGTCAGTTAACAGCTAAGTGAGGCCTGCAGGGTGAGAGCAGTTAAACTGGAACCTGAAGTTGAGGTGTGCCGGGGGCTGATAGTTTTCTGTTTTTAATTGGCTTCTACATGTCCATGTGCTAAACAGGATAGGCACACAGATGCCTTGAAAGGAAATGGTTGTAGGGGGAGAATGGGTTTTTGCAAGCTCATGGGGAAACAGGTTGAGCAAGGAGTCATTGGGGAAGACCGTGAGAAAGCTGCTTTGGGAGCTGCCGACGTGCAGACTAGGGAGTGGTGAGAAGAGTGCTTTCAAGGTGGCGAGTAGAAATTTCTATGTGCGTAACCTCTAGATTCACTGTTGAGCAGAGTCCTAGTGCTGGAGGGGACCTTACAGATCATTTAGTCAGCCTCCTTCGGTCAATAATGAGGAAATCGTAATTCCAGAAATGTTATATAAATTCCACCACATCACCCCACTGCTGGGTCTTAGAACTGGATGTGCCTCTCTTTCGAAAACAGCATAAACTCATCTCCCTGCTCCACTCACTGGTTTAAACTTCCCAGGAGAAATAATGTGCTCTCTTCTTCTGGAAGATCTCCAGAGATGAAGATTTTATAATCTCCCCTGATAGTACGTTCCTTTTTAGTCAAACTTAGAAGTTTCTAAGAACCACCACCACAAGACCACTAATCTTATTAGTCATCTTCCTATTTATTTATTTATTTGTAATAAAGTGCCACTAAAATATGTTAAAAGCATGTCACGGAAAATTTCTGGGGAGGGTAATAGTGTTTATCATTTAGAATGCTAGGCCCTTTATGTCACTGCATTTAACCCTCATAATAGGATTTGGAGGTAGGTTGGCTCTGAGTTATGTCACTTACTTACCCAAGATTTTGTGGCTAGAAAGTCATTGACCTCAAAGCTAGTGAGTGACAGAGACCGCCTCAAACCCAAACTACTCTGGCTCTAAGTCCTGTGTTTGTAGAACGCCAGAAATCCTCATCGTCTGGAAATTGAAATCTCTGTAACAGGCTGTCACGAAGGACTGACAAGTCTTAACAGTCTGTTGAATCACAGCTGAGATTTGTTTCCTCCTGCTTTGTCTACAGCATGTTCTATACCAGCATCATCCCACAGAAGTATAATGCAAGCCACATATATAATCTAGAATGTTCTGATAGCCTTATTTAAAAAGTTAAAGAAAAACCCAAGTGAAATTAATTTTAATGACATTCATCACCGTATGTCTAGAATATTACCGTTTCAACATGCAATCAATATAAAAAATTATTGGCACTTTACAGTTTTTGGTACTAGGTCTTTGAAATCTGGTGTGTGTCTTATGGACTCTCACTGTGAACGTGCCACATGTGCTTGTGCTTCCACAGATCAGACGGTGCGGGTCAATACTCTCAGCATGTGATTGTTTTTACTTAGGTCTCAAAGACATAGCTCTTCTGTAAAAGACTGTAAGAAGGCACTGGTAGCAAAAAGAACACACTTCCTTTCCCCTCGCATCTGTACTTTGTTTCCCACAATCTGTCCTCCTCTGGTCTTTGAACTGGAGTTGTACAGCGGTCACACTAAAGCAGTTTGCTGGTGCCCACAGTTCACATCTGACTGAGTGGGACTTGAACCAGAATCTCTAGTTATAATGGGACAGACAGAAGTTCCTGATGTTTTTTTCTCCTTGACCAGTTAAAATTTCAAACGGACTTTTGTTTCCCACTTACACACAGGGTGTACGATGGGATTCCCTACCGCGAGTCGTTCCTGAGCCGGGACCTCTTCGACTTCTTCCCTAAAGCTGCCGTGCCCGCGCCTTCCCCATTTTAAACAGGGTGCGGCCAGCTTTTTGGGGGGTAGCTTCTTATTTCAGTCTTCTAACACGCACAGTTGGCTTTCCTGGGCTGCCTTGCTGTTCTGCCCGTCCCCAGGACTACTGCCACTTTCTCTGGTGTTTTCGTACGAGAGTTAGGCTGTAGCCTGGACACCGTATAGCCAAATACTGCTTTCAGGTTTCTCTGTGATCTAGGAAGACAAAGGCTCATGTCGTCAAAATGATCAGTGAAAGTATTTATTCAGAGTCCACGGTGTGTAGAACGCCATACAGAGTGCAGGTTGGTTAGACAAGACCTGTTCCTGAGACGGTAATTCGCAAACAAGGTGATTCAGGCAGGAGCGAGAGCCGGCTCCGGACCGGGAGGATTCGCGTGCCAGGTCTTCGCCTCACCGGCCGGAGCCACGTGCCCCGAATCTGCTTCTTCACCTGCAAACTGAGATGATTCCTGCCCCCTAGTGTTCTTGTGAGGCTCCTGTGACGTGGCCTTACGCCAGGCACCAAGAGCAGTTCCTGGTTTATAGGGACACTGTTATTGTCACCACCGGGTAGGGTGTACAAGGGTCTGGGGTGAGTGGTGGGTACATTGGGCGTGGCTGGCTGAGGAAGGCTGGCTGGAGGAAGTAGGTCAATTCTGAAGGCAAGGGGAGTGGCAAATGCAAACTCACTCATTAAATTGACTTCAGAAAGAAAAATTACAACTCTTTTAAGTACATTTGCAGTGCCTGTGTGATTTAATGGGACCTCTGTCCTCAGCCTGAATGAACGTGGGCAACCTGACCAAACAGAGCAGTTGTATTAAAGCTGTATTCCATATATTACTCCACAGTCTGTATCAACAGAGTATAGAGCCCATATTTAGAAATTAGTCCAACTACGGGGCAAAGTTGTTTCATGGTTTAGGAGAAGGAAACAAAGGGGGAAAAAAAGTGAATGCAAATCATAGCAGTAAAATTAAGATTTATTTTTTGACTCACAAAAATTATTTTTGAACACTTTCTTGATTGTGTTTTGAAACCAGAATCTATTTTTTAATTTCTTAGGGGGTAGTCTTTTCTACTTTACAGCTGAACCCTTTTTTATACCCAGCCTGCTACATTCAGTGTAATTTCCCTACTTGAGGCCAATTAGGAGCAAGGACAGTTTGAATTAGTGAAAGATATACATTACAGGCTGGGGGGTGGGCAACAACTTTACTGAGATATAATTTATATACCATGTGATTTATAAGTTATTTTTAATTGAGATATAATTGACGTATAACATTATATATATAATGACGTATATGTTATACGTCATTATATAATTGACATATAACATATTTCAAGTATATTAGTTTCAAGTAACATTATATCCAACATTCAGTATTTGTATATATTGCTAAATGATCACAATAAATCTAAGTTAACATCTACCACCGTACATAGCTACTCCTTTTTTTTTCCTATGATGAGAACTTTTAAGATTTCTCAGCCACTTTCAAATACGCAATACACTGTTACTATCTATAGCCGGCATGCTGTGCGTTACATCGCCATGACTGACTTGTTTTGTGACTGGAAGTTTGTACCTTTCGACCACCTTTACCCCTCCCCTCCACCACCTCTGGCAGCCACCACTCTGTTCTCTGTACCTATGAATTCAGTGTCTGTTTGTTTTTTAGATTCCACATGTAAGTGAGATCATACAGTATTTGTCCTTCTCTGTCTGACTTAGTTCGCTTAGCATAATGCCTTCAAGGTTCATCCTTGCTGCCGCAAATGGCAAGATTTCCTTCTTTTCTAAGGCTGAATAATATTCCATTGTGTACATAATACCACGTCGTCTTTATCCATTCATCTGTCAGTGGGCACTTAGGTTGTTTCCATGTCTCGACTTCTGTAAATAGTGCTGCAGTGCACAAGGGGGTGCATGTGTCTTTTGGAGATAGTGTTTTTGTTTCCTTCGGATAAATACCCAGCAGTGGAATTGATGGATCAGATGGCAGCTCTATTTTTTTTGTTGTTTTTTTTTTTTTTTTTTTTGCAGTACGCGGGCCTCTCACTGCAGTGGCCTCTCCCGTTGCGGAGCACGGGCTCCGGACGCGCAGGCTCAGAGGCCATGGCTCACTGGCCCAGCCGCTCCGCGGCATGTGGGATCCTCCCAGACCGGGGCACGAACCCGTGTTCCCTGCACCGGCAGGCAGACTCCCAACCACTGCGCCACCAGGGAAGCCCGGCAGCTCTATTTTTAATTTTTTGAGGGACCGCCACACTGTTTTCCATAGTGGCTGTACCAGTTTACATTCCCACAAACTATTATTTTAAAAATAAGGTAAAGTAAGGGAACTAACGTTTATTGAAACTTCTTGTATATTATGTGCCACTTTATCCTCATAACAGCTTTACAAAATAGAGATCGTTAGCCCTGTTTTACAGGTAAGGAAACTAAAGCTGAGGGAGGTCAGGTAGCCCCTCCAAGGTCATTCAGGTGGCGGACAGTCACGTGCTGAGCCGGGCTCCCAGTTTTCTGGGACTGGTGCCCGTGTGCTTGTCCTGCACACTGAGTTCACCCACAGTAACAGGAGGAAGGAGGGTTTAGAGGCACGTGTGCTGGCAGAAAGGGAAGTGGTGGTAGAAGTTTATCAAAACTTCCTTCTGACTGTTTCTGTTTTCTCCATGAGCAGAGAGAGAGGGTGAGGGAGGACATATGGAGGGTTTGAAAAGAACGGGGAAGGGCTGGAATGGCATCCAGGCTAGAGGCCAGGTGAAGACCAGGGGCATGGAGTGCCCGCTGGGGAGCGTGGCTGGAAGGGGGCCCGGCAGCAGCGCTGCTGAGTGTTCTTCTCGGGCCACGTTCAGCTGCCTGCGTGCAGATGCAGACTCGGTGGCGAGCCAGGTTCATCCAGGGCTGTGATCTTGCCACGTGAGTGTGAAGAGGTGACGGAGGGACCCAGTAATTGAGGGTGAAAGCGAGGGAGGGATTCCAGGTGACCCTCGAACAGTGAGGGGGTTAGTCCTCGTATCGTTTATGGTCGGCCCTCGCCCTCCGCAGGGCCTCTGCAACCTCAGGTTCAACCAGCTGTGGATCCTGTAATACTGCAGTGTTTACTGTTGAAAAGCATGCACGTATAAGTGGACCCACACAGTTTAAACCTGAGTTGTTCAAGGGTCAACCGTGTAGTGACTGGCCACAGAATTTAAGCTGGGCCAGGAAGCAAGGACAGACGTCATGAGGATGAAGGACAGAGAGGAGGCTGAATGAGGTCCTGGGGGGATCGAGGGACGCCAGGAGTGGTGGTGGAAGACAGTAAGTTGGAAGGAAGAAGGCGGCGTCCCGCAGCGCGTTGTGTGAGGTTATGGTTACTGGTAATGGCAGAGACCGGACCGGGCCTCGGGAGGGAGTGCTCAAGGTGAGGCGCTCAGAGAACCCAGAGGCCACGGTGTCGGAAGGATATTTGAAGGCCGGAGAAGAAAGATTACGTTATCAGTAGGAAGCACGTGTTAGCCGACTGAACACAAAGTTGAGCCAAATATGCAACAGCATGAAGGCTCTCTGGAAGCCTAAGGATTACGGTGTTTAATGACGGGACAGAGTCATACTGAGTTGTGTACGCTTTACACAACACACTGAAACAACGCTGAATGAATTACGTAAATTCCTTAAAATGTGGTAGGAAGTCAAGACCTCCATCTCTGAGTAAAAGCAGTCATGATTCTATAAAACAAACCCGTTCTTCATACTTGTGGTTCCATCCCAGTTCTTGCTGTCAGGAGCATTGACATAAGATGCCCTCTCGGCCACTTACATGCCCGGCCGTGAACATCATCAGGAGAGAAGGGAACAGAACGGTCACATGACAGTCACGTGACGCCTTAGCTGACTGCAGCCCCCACCCACCCCTCTGCTCTGCCGCCCTCGGCAGGTGGGCGCCTGTCTCCTGGCAGCAGTGGGCTCCGGGCCGTCGCAGGGCTACTAACCCCATTTGAACAGTTTACTCACCAGGACGCAATTGTGTTTGTTCTCGGACCTGTTTAGGCCAATGTACTTGTTATCATAACGATGTACGTTAGTTAAAATATTGCATACAGGGATGAAATATGAATGAGGAAAGAGAGTTGTTTTTCTATGACCTAAGCTAAATGGTTTCAAAAGATTCGAGAAAGGGACTTCCCTGGTGGCGCAGTGGTTGGGACTCCGCACTCCCAGTGCAGGGGGCTGGGGTTTGATCCCTGGTCAGGGAACTAGATCCCGCATGCATGCCGCCACAACTAAGGGGCCCATGTGCCTCAACTGTGAAGCCAGCGAGCCATGATTAAGGAGCCCACAAGCTGCAACTAAGGAGCCCGCCTGCTGCAACTAAGACCCAGTGCAACCAAATAAATAAATAAATGTTAAAAAAAAAAAAAGATTCAGGAAAGACTGATTGCTCTACGTTTTTTTCTGTCTTACTAGGCAGGGGAAGGCAGCCGTAGAATATTTAGGGGACAGTCATCATCTAGAAGATTCTGTCCTGATTTATTGCTTTATTAGTTCTTGCTCTTTAAAGAATGGAAAGTATAAGTGGTAGATGCATTTGGTTGTGATTTTCTTAAGAACTCCAGTCAGCTAACCTATTTAAAAAAAAACACCAAGAAATTAGTGAATTAATGTACATTTATTTGTTTTGAGTTAAAATGTTTTACGTATACATGTAACATTTTTAACGGTTTCCTCTTTTAACTCATTTTTTCCACTGATGTATAACTAGCATTTTTTTCTCACTTCATTTTGTGGTTAAATTATTTTATTATCACTCCATTTCAACACATTAATGTCCCCTCCCCCCTTACATCAGTTGTCTAAAATAAAGCTACTACTTAAGTGCCTCTCTTCGTGGCACACCGTTTTATATGTGGAGAATATTGTTGAGACATAAACAGCGTTGTAGGCTTGGATGACTGATGTTTCTTACATGAGGTCAGAACTGCCCCTTTTTCGTGTTTCCTTTCCATCGGGCCATGACCATTGGGCACGTGGCAGCAGTGGCGTGAGGCTGGGGGACGTGCACGTGGGCAGCCAGGCCTCAGCCGGGAGCAGCAGATGCCAGTGTGAACACGGCAGCAGGGCCACGCTGTGATGCCCGTGGCTGCAACTGAGGTGACAATCAGGGAAGAAAGAGGTAAAACAGGACTGATTAGTCTCCTCCAGTAGCCATCGAGTGTCCTGAGTTACGTCCATGCCCAGAGGGGTGCTCCTTTATGTCCTAACTGGTTACAGTTAAAAAGGGTGAAAAAGGATGCAGTTAAAACTTCATATTCTGTTACTTCATTTGGTTAAAAAGAAAGTCTGTATGTAGGCGAGTTACTTTATTGCTCCATCTAATTTGCTTTAAAAAGAACTTCAGTAGAGAATGGCAGTTAAGAGGACGGATTCTGGAGATGAGAATATGCTTGGATGTGGATTTCTACTCTGGACCACTTGTTAGCTGTATAACTTTGGAAACATTCCATGAACTCTCTAAGCCTCAGTTTCCTCATTTTAAAAATGAGAAGAAGAATAGTATCCATCTCAAAGGGTGGTTGTGAGGATTAAATGAGACGGTGCATTTAAAGGCTTAGCACAGTCCCAGGTACACAGTAGGCACTCGGTAAACGTTAGATGTTGTTTATTAACGTGTACCATAGTAGTATATTGTTAATATAACAGAGCACCTGTAGCAAAGGTGCCCAGCACATTTTTCATTGAATTTAGGTTTAAGTGGTCATTTCTACAGAATGTAGACTATTAGGCTAATTGTCAGAAGTGTACATTATTCTAGACTTTGTGTGGGGAAATCACATTTGATGCTCACTACTGACTTGTCTCACGTTAGTGTTGTCATTTGTGAGCATCGCCTGTGGTCTTTTGTGTAGAGTAGGTAACGCTGCCCGTGTCAGCCTCTCTCCTCAGAAACTCCTGTGTCTTTATTATCGTACTACTTTTAATTTAATAAATCTCTGTCACACCGTTGATGGAAAGGAGATGGAAATGTAAAAAGGTTCCTTTCTTTAAGGAGCGTTCATGAGAGAGGCATGAAAGACTTTTATCTCCAGTAATGCTGCCGTTCTTGCGTGGGAAACGCTGTGGTGATCAGACAGTGGTAGAAAACAGTGTGACCTTCGCTCGTGTACAGACGTTTAAAAGTTGTAAACACCACTGAGATCTAACGGGAGCCTACGAGACCTTCGGAAGGCGAGGGTCAGTCACTCTAAGAAGCTCGCCCAGCTCCACAAGCTGTTTCTTGACTCTGTCATCTGATAGCCGAGAGGGCTGCACACCTGATCTGGATTTACTCAGTCTACTTTTCTGTAAAACAATATATTTATTGCGCTGAATGCGGTAATTGAAGGGATGAGCGCGTTGGCAGGAGGCTAAAATAGGGAGAAAATGACCAACTGTTCTTCGGGGAGTTGGAGTTGGAACAGATCTGTAGAGGAGGTAGCATTCCAAGAAAAGGAAGACGTGACCAGAGTTGCTTCGAAGAGAATGATTTCAGGCCAGGGACATTTCCTGAGAGGCAGCAATGGATGACTAAATGGAGTGGGTTGTATAGGCTTGCCTGGAAAATGGTGGACGGGATGTTAGCTGAACAAACACGTACCGAGTGCAGCTATGTACCTGGTGCTGAAGGGAGAAGCATAGGCAAGCATCCGGCCAAGACCTCACTACTTCACTGCTTAATAGGAGAGACGAGGGAACCTGCTAATGTGCTCGGTGCTTTACTAATAGCATGTCCAAAGTCCTTTGGACGGGCAGAGAACAGAATGGTTAATTATGCACCCGTAGGAGGGCTTCATAGTAAGGTTAACTTAAAGTAGAAGAGTGGAAGAGTCATCAGGAAGAGGAACAGGGCCTGCTGAGCTCAGACGGTGCGAGCAGCATCGGGGAAGGGGGATGCGCATGTGAAGGGGATTTGGCGATGGTACGGAACGGGAGCAGGCAGTGAGACATGATGAAACTAAGTGTGGAGAAAGCACGTAGCTCGCGTTTAATTACAAGAAAGATTACTCCGGTTGTTGTTTGGAGAGGAAAACACCGCAAACTTCAAGAGCTCCCTGTTGGCTCTTTTGCTACCATGGTGAGGGCTTACCCCTGAGCAGCGACTGGGAATAGAGAGAAAGGGTGGACGGGAGGGGCGATACCAGGAGGGTTTGGCAACATTAGGATGGGGGTGGTGAGGAAGAAAAACAGGATGAAATGATCCCATTTTCTAGCTCAAGTGTCTGGGTGGATGTTATTACCAAAAACCGGTTTTGGATTACAGAGAGGAAACAAGAATTTGAGGCAGAGAAGGGAGAAAGAGAATGTGCTGTGTTTCTGACATTTTGAGTTTGAAGGTCCTGAGGAACATCCAAATAGAGATACCAGGAAGCGGCTGGAAATGACGTCAGAAATTAAAGAGGGCGTGTTTGTGTGTGTGTGTGTGTGTGTGTGTATTTATTTAAGAGTCATCAGCATGTAGAGGTGATAATTAAAACTACGGAGGGGGCTTCCCTGGTGGCGCAGTGGTTGAGAGTCCGCCTGCCGATGCAGGGGACACGGGTTCATGCCCACGTCTGGGAAGATCCTATGTGCCGCGGAGCGGCTGGGCCCGTGAGCCATGGCCGCTGAGCCTGCGCGTCCGGAGCCTGTGCTCTGCAACGGGAGAGGCCACAGCAGTGAGAGGCCGGCGTACCGCAAAAAAAAAACCCCAAAAAAACAAACAAAAAGAAACTACGGAAACAGAGTCAACCTTCAGAGAGAGTATTTACAGCCAGAAGATGGCCTAGGACTGTATCTTAGAGAACAACCAGCATGTTCAGTTTGGGAAGAAAATGTTCTCATTGTGTGTGCATATATTCTGAAGTCATAGCACAAAATAAACAAAACAAACAAACAAAAGTATTCTAGCATACTCCCAAATCTTGTAAATCAATGCACTTATTCATGCATTTTGGGGATTACATCTAACATGGTCATAATAAATTTACATAGTTGCCCAGGAGGGGCAAGTCATAGTAAACTGTCGCGGTTTTATTTTCTGTTCTTTGTTCCACTTCTCTCTCTAGTAATGAAGATAATAGAGAGTTGACTATATTAGTGATGTGTGATCTTTTAAACAGCCTATTTTGCCCTTAAAAAATTCTGCTTTAAAGCCTCAATAAATTTAAGAAAACTGAAATCATATCAGGCATCTTTTCTGACCACAACGCTATAAGGCTAGAAATCAACTACAGGGAGAAAACTGCAAAAAGCACAAACACGTGGAGGCTAAACAATATGCTACTGAACAACCAGTGGATAACTGAAGAAATCAAAGAGGAAATCAGAAAATACCTTGAGACAAATGAAAATGAAAACACGACGATCCAAAACCTACAGGATGCAACAAAAGCAGTTCTAAGAGGGAAGTTTATGGTGATACAAATTTACCTCAGGAAACGAGAAAAATCTCAAATAAACAACCTAAACCTTATGCCTAAAGCAACTAGAGAAAGAAGAACAAACAAAGCCCAAAGTTAGTAGAATGAAAGAAATCAGAGCAGAAATAAATGAAATAGAGACTAAAAAAACAATAGAAAAGATCAATGAAACTAAAAGCTGGTTCTTTGAAAAGATAAGCGAAATTGATCAACGTTTAGCCAGACTCATCAAGGAAAAAAGGGAGAGGGCCCAAATCAGTAAAATCAGAAGTGACAAGGAAGTTGCAGTCTACACCACAGAAATACAAAGGATCATAGGAGACCACTGTGAGCAACTATATGCCAATAAAGTAGACAACCTAGAAGAAATGGACAAATTCTTAGAAAGATACAAATACAATCTCCCAAGACTGAACTAGGAAGAAACAGAAAATATGAACAGACCAATTACCAGTACTGAAATTGGATCAGTGATTTTAAAACTCCCAACAAGCAAAAGTCCAGGACCAGAGAGCTTCACAGGTGAATTCTACCAAACATTTAGAGAAGACTTAACACCTATCCTTCTGAAACTCTTCCAAAAAATTGCAGAGGAGGGATCACTTCTGAACTCATTCTATGAGGCTACCATCACCCTGATACCCAAACCAGACAAAGATATCACAAAAAAAAGAAAAAATTACAGGCCAATATCACTGATGAACATAGATGCAAAACTCCTCAACAAAATACTAGCAAATCGACTCCAGCAATACATTAAAAGCATCATGCATCATGATCAAGTATGCCAAGGATCAAGGACTTTTCAGTATCCACAAATCTGTCAGTGTGATATATACCACATTAACAAATTGAAGAGTAAAAATCATATGATTATCTTAGTAGATGCAGAAAAAGCTTTCGATAAAATTCAACATCCATTTATAATAATAAAAAAAAACCTCTTCTGAAAGTGGGCATAGAGGGAACATACCTCAACATAATTAAGGCCATATACGGTAAACCCACAGCTAAGATCATACTCAATGGTGAAAAGCTAAAAGCATTTCCTCTAAGATCAGGAACAAGACAAGGATGCCCACTGTTGCCATTTTTATTCAACATAGTTTTGGAAGTCCTAGCCACAGAAATCAGAGAAGAAAAAGAAATAAAAAGAATCCAAATTGGAAAAGAAGTAAAACTGTCACTGTTTGCAGATGACATGCTACTATACATAGAAGATCCTAGAGATGCTACCAGAAAACTACTAGAGCTCATCCATGAATTTAGTAAAGTTGCTGGATATGAAATTAATATACAGAAATATGTTGCATTTCTATACACTAACAAAATATCATAAAGAGAAATTAAGGAAACAGTCCCATTTACCATCACATCAAAAAGAATAAAATACCTAGGAATAAACGTACCTAAGAAGGCAAAAGACCTGTACTCTGAAAACTGTAAGACACTGGTGAAAGAAATTGAACACAACATGATGGAAAGATATATATATGTTCTTGGATTGGAAAAATCAGTATTGTTAAAAGACCATACTACCCAAGGCAATCTACACATTTAGTACAATTCCTATCAAATTATCAATGGCATTTTTCACAGAACTAGAACAAAAAATTTTTTTAATTTGTATGTATGGAAACACAAAGACCCCGAATAGCCAAGACAATCTTGAGAAGGAAGAACGGAGCTGGAGGAATAAGTATCCCTGACTTCAGACTATACTACAAATCTACAGTGATCAAAACAGTAAGGTACTGGGAATGAAAACAGACACACGGATCAACAGAACGGGATAGAAAGCGCAGAGCTAAACCCACACACTTATGGTCAATCTATGACAAAGGAGGCAAGAATATACAATGGAGAAGAAGTCTCTTCAATAAATGGTGCTGGGAATACTGGACAGCTGCATGTAAAAATATGAAATTAGAACATTCTCTAACAACATATACCAAAATAAACTCAAAATGGATTAAAGACCTAAATGTAGGACTGGAAACCATAAAACTCCTAGAGGAAAACATAGGCAGAACACTCTGACATAAATCGCAGCAAGATCTTTTTCGGGCCGTCTCCTAGAGTAATGGAAATAAAAACAAAAAAAATGGGATCTAATTAAACTTAAAAGCTTTTGAACATCAAAGGAAACCATAAACAAAACAAAAAGACAATCTACAGAATGGGAGAAAATATTTGCAAACGATGCTACTGACAAGGGATTAATTTCCAAAATATATAAACAGCTCATACAGCTTAATTAAAAAAAAAAACCAAT